>NW_026652279.1:172425606-172560274 GCF_009828535.3 Hylobates moloch
GTGTGTGTGTCCGTGGTGTGCGTGTGGTGTGTGTGTGCATCTCTCTGTGGTGTGTGGAGCACACAGTCCCAGCTCTCCCTCTAGTGCCCTCTGCCCGTGTCTCCATCAGCCTTAGCCCCACGTGTCCCTCTCGTCCCCAGGCCGCATCCGACTGTCCACGTTGCCCTCTGAGGTCCGGTGCCTCATCCGTCAGGAAACTGGGTCTTGGGGCCGCACAGGGGACAGCACGCAGCCCGCGTGTGCAGGCGGCTCTGGGGGCGCCTGAGGTGGCCTCCCTCCCGTCCGGGGTGCCTTCCATTCTTCCTCATTTGCAGCCATGGCCCTCGCTGGAAGCTCAGGCAGAAGCCCCTGGCATGTCTCATATGGCTCCTGAGGTGGTCCCAGCCCCTGGGATCTGCGGGGCCAATGCGGACTGGGAGCCTCTGCCCCAAGCCACATGGGCCTCGATCCCCACTCGGTGGCCCAGGCATCAGGTGCTGCCGCCCAGAAGGTCCCTGTCAATCAGGCAGAAACAGTCCCTTGGGGTCCAGCCTCCTGAGTGCTGCCCGGGCGCTGCCATCCACCCCTCACCAGCGTGGGCCTCGCACCAGTTTGGCTCAGTGAGGAGCACCCGCGAGAGGCGGCCGCTGCGCCTCCCGGGTTCTCCTGCGGCCCAGCCTTCACCTGTTCTCAGTCCACAGCCCAGTTGCTAAATTCCCGGCATGTTTTGCTTGCTTCCACCTGGCATTGAAATTGTAAACACTTGACCTCCATCCTCCTCAAATTCACACATCACGCAACGTGTCTTACAAGAAACCAGCACAGCTCCTGACCGTTCGCTACAGCTGAGCTCGCAGGGCCTCGGGAGCCACACACGTTCCTTTTCTTCCCTGAGAAACGTTTGTTGCTGTCTTGACTTTTTGGGCATAATTGAGACAACATGTTGATGTGTATTAACGCCAAGGCCATCTCACTTCATGGAGAAGAAAATGCCACTGGGGTCTAATTAAGCCATTAATTTAAAACAATGCTCAGAAAACGGTTGCAGAGACTCCGTGTTCCCTAAGTTACGATGAGTTTGTTCCTGCCCGCAGAAGCCGCCTCGCCTCCGCAGTGCCACCTCCACTGCCCCCAGCCACCGGCACAGCTGAGTCAAGGTACAACCGCCCAGCAACCTTTCCAGCAGGGAACGTTGCCCTGAACAGCTCTGACTGTTGAGCGCACGTGAGAAGGCGCCACGCTAGCGCGTTCCCCTGCGGTATTTGAAACGACTCCTGTTATGTTTGTTGGAGGAATGAGTCAGCAGCCCTGAGAGGCTGTGACTCTCGCACCCTTTCCTGGCTCTGCCCTGTGGCCAGCTCTAAGGGCAGCAGGGAGATATTTTATATCGGCACGACCCCAAGGCTTGCCTCTGAGCAGCAGCAGCAGGAGCACCGGCCCACCCTAGGCAGAGCCAGGGTCTGTTCTGGCTCTGACATTTTACAGCCACGTGGCCCAGCATAATCTTTCTCATTCCCAGTTTCCCTGTTTTTAGTAGAGGGGTGATAACGTCCACCTCCTTCACGAGCTTGTCCTAAGCAGCCCAGGAAGTATGAATGGGGGCGAGGCTGTCACGGGTTGTGTAGTCTGATGGACGTGGGGGCGATCCTTGACTTGACCCATAGCAGGTGTCCACTGAATATGCCCTGATCCAATCCGTGCCCTGCACTGCTGCTTCTCCCCATCACCATTTCTCTCCGCGTGCAAGGACAGGAGACCACTCCAGCTTTCCGCTGTGAGGAATTTCAGTAAACGTTCCCAGGGACACCAGTCCATGGGGTCCGGATCTGAGTGCGCTGTTATCCTCAAATAGTGTTGCAATCCCTTTCCTGGTTGAAGTCAGGTGGACTCTGTTATACTAAGAAGTCTCTGTGTTTGTGCTGCTTTGGAAATGCATCCCAGCTTGGCCTCCCTGAGAACATCGTCTGCACCATCCTCCTCTCTGCAGACCCCTCCTGTTTCCCTGCAGAGCCCCTCCTCGGTAAGTTCCCGTCTGCTCTGCACCCCTGCTCTCAACACCGGGTCCCTCATTGCTTTGAAGGCTTCAGACCAGCCTTGGTCTGCAGCCTCCTCTCTTAGTGGTGCTCTGGTCCCGTGAGGCTTACGGCACACACGCGTCCCTGAGAGAAATGCCGTTGGCCCAGAAGGTCACTCTGGGGGTTGTAAAATTTGACTCCCAAGAGCTGAGAGATGGCTTGCAAAAGTCTGGGTTCAATAGTGAAGAGTTCAGCAAAACCAACCACAATGAATAATTGTCATTGCAAAGACAGGACTGAGATGTGAAGTGAGGAAGAAGGGGTGAGATAGACACTCTCTGAAGTGGAGTTCACCATTGAAACACTTGTGTTAGTAATAAAGCAGTTTTCATGGAATATTCTGTTGTTTTCCTAACAGTATTTACTGCCCGCTCACAGACCCACAGGCAGGGGATACTTTCTGAGTGTGGGAACAAGATTGCCCCATAGAACCAGGGCCACCGTCTCAGCCCTCAGCCTGGATGCAGGAAGGGGCGGGGAGGACATGGGCCACGAGGCGCACAGGTCCCAGCTGGGCGGCATCTGTGGCATCTGGTTGTTCTTACCTGGGCCAGCGGCCTCCTTTCTAGTGGTGCCCTACCTGGTGGGGCCTACCTGGCGAGGCTTTGGCGGGTCGAGCTGAGACAGAACATGGTCTACCCCTCCAATGGTGCCTCTCGATCTCCACAGCCCCCGCAAACAGCACTCATTCCCTATCCCTTGTCATTTCTGGGGGTGGAAACATCTCCAGATCCTAACAAAGCCCATTCCCTTCTGAACAGTTTCCGCTGAACCTGAGGCAATCGCAATACTTTTAGATGTAGGATTCTGAAAT
Source organism: Hylobates moloch (assembly GCF_009828535.3). Taxonomy (NCBI): domain Eukaryota; kingdom Metazoa; phylum Chordata; class Mammalia; order Primates; family Hylobatidae; genus Hylobates; species Hylobates moloch. The sequence goes on from NW_026652279.1 coordinate 172,428,475, forward strand.
TCAACATGTAGACAAACTTAGGAGGTCAGGCTGTGTGAAATGTCATGCAATTTTATGCATACATAAATTTTCTGGGGCAAAAATCCAAAGCTACTACCTGATTCTCCAAGGAGCTTCTGAGACCCCCAAATGTTCCGAACATGCTTTGGTGGTCCAAGTCCCCTCTGAGATGAATACAGAGCAGGTCCACATGGAAGGTGTTCCATGAGTACACGTGGCTCCAAACCTGGCATCCCGAGGTCTAGGGCAAAGCACTCTAGAGACAGGAGAGGTGGTGGTCAGAAAGGAGGGGATACCTGGGCTGATCTGTGTTGTTAATTCTGTGTGTCAACTTGGCCAAGCCCCAGTGCCCGATACTGGATCAGATATCAGTCTGGATGTTGCTGTGAAGGTGTTTTTTAGAGGAGATTAACCTCAAATCAGTGGACTTTGGGTAAAGCAGATGGCTTTCTGGAATGTGGGCAGGTCTCATCCAATCTGTTAAAGGCCTTACGAACAAAAGACTGAGAACTCCCAGAGAAGGAGCTCAGCCTGCAGACAGATGCTGAGCTGCAGCACCAACTCTTCCCTGGGTCCCCAGCCTGCCCCCTGCCCTGCAGACTGTGGACTTGCCAGCACTCATAGTCACGGTGAGCCAATTCCTTAACATAAACCTTGAGGCAGACAAAGATGCAGCTCTATAGAGAATAGATACAGGTCTATTGGTTGTGTTTCTTGGGAGAACTCTAATATATGGTCTCATTTTTCTTATTAATATTTATTTAGCTATTACTAAGCTCTAATTATGTTACACACACTATTTAATTCTTGGAATAACAGTATGAGGTGGGCCATGGCCCAAGAGGTATCCAGCAGGAAGTGGTGGCGGGGGAGAGAATTGGAAACGCCTCCTGTGCCTACAACCTCTGGTGGATTCTGGGGAGGGAAGAGGACGGGGTGAGTTTAAGCCTGTGTCTTCTTTCCTTGTGATTGCTAGCATGTTAGGGAGTGGACCACTTGCGCGAACTTCTGTGCAGTGCTGTTTGTCTTCGCTAGGGTAGAATTTGGCCCTTTGGAATCATCGCTGCATCCGCAGCTCCCACATTGTGGCAGCATGCACTCCTTTCTTAGCCCTTCCCTAGCTCCAGTTCAAGCCTTCTTCTCTACGCAGCCCCTTCCAAAAGTGAAGACGAGCGAGCTTGATCCAACTCGGGGAGCCTCCAGGGCCCCATTTCCTGGGCGACTCACGTCTGCCCCCGCTTTGGGAGGCTGCTCAGATTCCCTTCCACCTGGGCCCTGGTAGGAGGGAGTGCTTCCAGGAGAGCCTTGCGACCTCACCGAGCTTTGCTGGACACGGTGCATGGCAGCTCATGCTTGTGAAAGGCTCAGATTTGACTTGGCATAAGCTCAGCCGTGCAATTATTCCCACCGGGACACCGAGTTCTCTTTCCCGGCCAAAGGACTTGGCAGAGCCCAAACCCCATGGGGAGGTGAGGGCACCTCACTCTCCTCTTCTCTCAAGCAGACAGCTCCAGCACTCCTCACCCACATTGACCACATACTTGAGCCTGGCACTCCTGTCATCATCCAATTATGCCTGGAACAGCGTGGGGAGGAATGGAGCCACCGCAAAGGCAGGAGGGGAAGAGGGGGCTCCCACCCCTGACCTCGCAGCTTTCTGGCGGGCGGCCACCCCTCCCAGACATGCAGGGCCAGGCTCCCTCCCTGTTATTCTCAGCCATCATCTCAGAAACCCTGGGGCAGTGAGAGCAGGGTTGGCAGCTGCAGTTGGCTTCAGGACGGTCCTCAACTCTGGATTTGGCATTCCCGGGTGGCTTTGCAGGGCCGTGTACTTTATCTTGTCAGAGGAGGGACATGTGTGAGCAACACCATGAGGCTTAGACCTTCAAAGATGAGCAGCTCGCACTCAAGTTGTCCCTGAATGCCAAGATCTGTAGGAGATGGCTGTGTGGCCCCTTCAGGAGAGAGGCCAGGAGCATACAAGCAGGAGACACGGGGTGGAGTGGAGAGACGCCTCCCAGGGAACTGGCAGTTGTTGGGAATGTCAAGTCTCTGTGGGCACGAGGCCCGGGGGTGGGTCTTTGCTGTGACACCTTGCTCGATGCCAACAACCACCTTCCGACATGCTTCTCTATGGTCACCAGAGAAAAAGTGTCATGAAAACTGGAGAGGTGCTAACAGTGGTCCAGCTTTCATCCTTCACCATCTGCTGCAGCCCATGGCAACAGCCCTGTCTCTGACTTCTCCCAAAAACTTTTGCTCCAAATTGGTCTGCTTTGCCAAGCAGGGCGTTGGCACGCCCTGGTTCACAGCTTTGATCATAGTACCTCTTGCATCCCGCCCCAGCCCTATCCCAGCAACTTTCTCTTCATCTTTTGAAACCTACACTTTGAGATGCTTCCTCAAGCCTTCTCTGCCACTTGAGCTGCAAGCAGCTTATCTTCTCCCATTCCTGTGGCAGGATGCTGTCGCTGTGCTCCTGTCCCCAGACGGTTGACAGTGTCTCTGGGGTCACCACCCCCACCTGTATGATCGCTGAGGTTTATGACTGGATCTTATGTCTTTGCAGTGCTGGGCACTGGCACGGCTGCTCACAGAAGGGTCCCAACGGACACAGCAATGGCGGGCAATAGAGGGATGCGCATGGGTGGCCAGCCCCTGTGACGGCAGGACCGAGGCAGGGCCATGCCTGCATGGCCAGCCCGTGTGATGGCATGCAGACCCCAGACCCCTGGGCTTCTCCCCTGTGATCAGCAGCTCCCCTGTCACACTTTAGGAGTGGCTCCTCTCCACACAGCTGCATACTTTGGGAAAGAGGTTGGGTTTCGCATGAGAAATTCCTATTTTCAAAAGGAATAGATTGGAAGCTGTGAGTGGGCACCGACCACAAGGAATTCCTTCCCTGGAAGTCACTCTCTCAGCAGGTAGCTTAGAACAGAGTGTGCTCTTAGGACAGGACGAGAAGCAGTGGGGCTCCAGGTGGGTCTGCAGCAGTGAGGGTTGTTTGTGATCGACCTCACTCTCTGAATGTGGGGTACCCAGTGAGTAAGTCTCAATCCGACCTTCCAGTCCAGAGGGGTCATCCACAAATGTCTTCTGCAGGCAAACTCCACCTTGAAGGATACTGGCGAGCTCAAGCTTAGAATGATTGACATAGTTTAGGAAGATTCTGTCTGATCCTTTTTTCCGTCCCATCGAATTTCTCCTGAAACGTTTCTACCATCAGTGGTCTGTACTGGGTAGGGTTCTAACATCACAAATAACAGAAACCAAGTCCGGCTCATTTCAGCAGTTAGGGTTCTGATATTGTAGATAACAGAAGACGAATCCAGCTATTTAAGCAGAAAAGGATTTTTATTTGGACTGAATTAAATGGGAGAATCAAGAAGCGGGTTCTGAAAAAGGCAGCAGCCAGGGCAGCTCTGCAGTGACTCGGGAGAAGGAAAGGTGAACACTCCGTGTGCTGCAGGGGAACAGAGAGGCTCCCACCCCCTCCTCACTGCTGGTGTTTCCATGTTGCGTGCTCCGCTCAAAGCTCAAAGCCATGGGAAGGGGCGTCTGGCTGATGTGGCTTTGAAAAGTGTCCACCCTGGCTTGGGGAGAGGCATCCCTTTGGTCACTGGGCCCTGGTTTCTGGGGACTCAGTGAGTCCGGAGCTCATGGTGTGGAAGATGGAGGAGCTTGGAAAACCTGAGGTTCCAGTCTTAGGTTGCTGCATTTAGGGAGATGAAAGAGAGGAAGGGAAGGTAATGAGCTGCCCTCTGACATGTGAGGTTTGGGATGGGTCATCAGGGTGGAGAAGCCAGTTAGCCATCAGCGGAGAGCACAGAGCAGGCTCAGGGCTGGGAGAGACGTGTGGGCGTTGCAGGAGATGGGAGCTGCCGATGAGAAAACGGCTAAGAGCACACAGGGAAGTGGGCAGGGTGGGGTAGGACTGCGTGGGGAACTCTGACTCTCAGTGATCGCTCGGAGGAGGACAAACCGCCGGCAGGGAAGGCTGGAGGGTGCCCAGGAGGCAGGGGAGGTCACTGGTGCCGCTGCTGAGCCCACAGGCCAGTCTCTGCCAGGCACCCTCACCACTCTGGCCTCTCCTTACGCACAGCCTGTTCAGGGACCTTCCTGGAAGTGGCCACTGTCAGTCCTTGGGCCTTGGCTGTAGCCTCTGTGGGAAAACTTATAGCAGGTTCCTTTGGTGGAAGCTCATGGAAATTTCTACCATTTTTTAAAAAAGTGAAATCTTAATTTTAGAGAAAAGTAAAGTCCCTCCCTCCCATAACGCTTTGGAATGGCAGGTTTTGAGAAGAGCCAGCCCCAACTTTGACAACAAGACGTGCAAACGCTCCTTCCTTGCCCACTGCCTCCTGCCTTGACGGAGCACACGATTCACATCGACCCACATGCTACCCCCACAACAAAGCCGTGCAGCCTGCTCCAAGGACAGGGAGGCCGAGGAGGAAGCACACTGCCTGGGGGCACGTGCGAGGTCGTCCTCGTGCAGGCTCCGAGCTCTGGGCTGGGACAGATGAGACTTGCCCATGCCGAGGCTTCCCCCCTCTGAAGAAGGACGCACTAACTTGGCACGTGGGCTCCACCGTCTCTGCTCCTTTCTTTTTCTGTGCTCCATGGAAAGAAGATCATCGTGGCCCCACACCTCCCAGTGCCCCCGTGCTTCCTCCTGGGCCACTCAGCAGAATTCTCGGGCCCTGCCCATGGCGTTCGGGTGGGGGCCGTGCCAGTCCTCCACGAGCCCAGAAGCTCCTGCTGCCTTCAGCCATCTTGGCATTGTCAGGGGAGATTTTTTTTTAATTAAAAGTCTGCCTTGGAGTGTGTCAAGCACTCCTGTATTTTGCCATTCTTCTTATCTCTATGGCAACGAAAATATCTCAACATTTACATGGACATCGTATTCTTTGCTAATGTACTATCTGAACCCTGTGTGTGCGGGGGACGCGAGCAGCAGCCGCCTGCTTCTGCCGGCTGGGGATGCTGAAGTTGCCACGACAACCAAGGGCCCAACGATGTCCTCACCAGCAGCACTAAATGGAAGCTCTAAATTAATTCACCCGCCTGTGTTTTTGTAGCTTATGTTGTTAATTGAAATAATAGGGATGGCCTTGCCTATACGTTCAGAGCACCTGTCCTATGAAACGGGCTGCAGTGTTGACTTAAGTACACTCATCCATCAGGCTAACCTAGCGTGAAATGGGGAAAGTGCAAGACACTTATGTCGTGCCGCTCCGTATTGACTTGCCGTTGTGGAGAAGCAGCTTTCCTTCTGACAGGCTGGAAACACTGGCAATATAATTTTTTATTTTAAAACTTCACTTATGTCTGCCTTCTTCCTCACGGGCTCTGAATCGGAGCACCTCCACAGCTCTGTCAAATGCTCATGCTTGGTTAACGAGGGCAGCAGCCTTCGGTGACCTGCCTGCATTTACCCAAATATCACGGAGGTGGCGCTGAGCGCGTGGGCCTGTGGGCCGCCTGGCTCTCCTTGCCCTCTGAAGCACGGGATCAGGACATGCTCCAGCACGTACCTCGTAAGGGTATCGTGTGCCGTCACCCCGGCCTTGCCAGTTTCTCTGCTTCCCAAGGCTCTCCTAGAGGAACAAATTATGACCTTGGAATCCTAGTTGATTTTCCCACCAAGATGAAAATCCTAGGAGTTAAGGACATGAAACTAGAGCTTTCTCATCCATCTAAAGAAACGGAAGCCCAGGTTATTGTGACACTCTGCCTCTGATGAAGGTCCTATTTGGGCCCATGGGTTAGATTACAAGGTTAAACACTTACACTTGGGAGGCTGGAGGGAGGAATGTAAGCATATATTTGCGTGGTCCCATTTTAAAACCATCACCAGCTGTGGGAATTGGGTTAGCCTGGTCAGTGTCACCTGGAAGTGAGTTGGCAAGCACTGAGTCAAGCATGAGAGCTGGTCTCCAGCCACCTTCCGTGACATTCCCTTTTTCTTTAATTCTAGACATTCAGGAATGAGATAAATTGAGCCATTTTTTTGCCTATTAATGCCTTGGCAGATATTTATTTGCCAAACTGGGAAGTCAGTTGCAGGCTGTGAGGTAAGAGCCTGGGGCAGGCCCACACCTCAAGGGACAGGGGGATGCAGAGACCTCAGACGTGGGCTGGTCTAGCCTGGGACAGCTGCAGAGACCTGGGGCATGGGCTGGTCTAGCTTGGGACAGCTGCAGAGACCTGGGACATGGGCTGGTCTAGCCTGGGACAGCTGCAGAGACCTGGGGCATGGGCTGGTCTAGCCTGAGACAGCTGCAGAGACCTCGGGCATGGGCTGGACTAGCCTGGGACAGCATAAGCATGGGGCCCCTGCAGGCCCAGTGAAGTCTCAGGCTTCAAAAGAGGAGATAAAGGGAAAAAAGGCAGGAAGGACAAGAACTTATCAGGAGGCGAACTTCAAATGTTTCCCCTCTCTATCGTCATATGGGGTCAACTTTCACATGTGGTGTAATTTGTCTTTTTTCTTTAGTCCTTTTTATACAGTATGATCAAGAGTTGTGAATTTAATTCCTGTTATCTGGTGTCTATCACTGTAGAACAAAACAACAATAAGCAAACAAGCAAAATACACAGAACTCTACTTTATTTGGAGTAAAATTCTCATTTTCCTGGCTTTATTGAAAACACTGCTTCTAGAATGTGAAATGTGTACTGTAAGAGTCAGATCCTGGGTAAGCTCATCAGTAGTGGTTGTTATTGATGAAAAGAACCAAACTCTAAAATATTTAAATAGATTCATTCTGAGCCAAATATGTACGACCATAGCCATGACCCAGCCCTTAGGGGATCCTGAGAACGTACATATGTCCCACATGTTTGGGGTGCAGCTTGGTTTTATACATTTTAGGGAGACATAAGACTTCAACCAAACACATTTAAGAAAAATCAAATACATCGATTTCGTCCAGAAAGGCGGAACAACTCCGAGCGGGGGCTTCCAGCTTATAGGTAGATTTTAACATTTTCTCGTTGACAATTAGCTGGGTTTATTTGAAGACCTGGGATCAAGAGAAAGGAATGTCTGGGTGAAGATAAAGGACGGTGGAGACCCAAGTTCTTATTTGCAAAGGAGGCCTTCAGGTAGCAGACTTCAGAGGGAATTGGTTGTAAAACGTTTCTTATCAGACTGAAAGTCTGCGTTGATGTTAATGGCAGAGAGGTAGAATGAGGCATGTCTGACCCTCACTGCCCGTCATGGCCTGAACCAGTCTCTCGGGTTACATTTGTAAAGAGCCCTCGTTGAGGAGGAAGTGCATTCTGATGGTTGGGGGCCTTCATATTTCATTTTTGGTTTCCAGTGTTAACGGTAATAATGTGAGAGGCTGAAGGGGGAATAGAGAGGATACAGGTTTGGGGGCCAAAAGGCCAGACTTCCAAGTTCTCAATTTCCAGAGCTTTCTGCACAGCTTCGATGCCCTGGGCTTCAAGTTCCTAACTCCAAGTCAGAGGGAAGCCACTCCCTCTCGGGCGGTGGGGGGGAACCGGATCTGAAGGGCACTGAGGAAAGAGCACCTCCTTCCTCTACACAGAAAATAGGATTCCCCACTTGCAGCAAGCCCCTAGCAAAGCTGAGCAAACCTGCCCTCCTCTCTCGGCTGCTCTGGTCCCGGTGGGCAGCTCAGCCCCACCTCCGGAGCATCTGGGGCTGGTGGGGGCGAGGGAGAGCCTGGGCTGCTCCCAGAGTGGTTCCAGGCCTCCTGGGCACTGGTAATCACTCTTATGGTTTTCTGACTGCTGATTTTAAAGGTGTTACCAGGAAGGCTTTTACAAGGATGACTTTTACTTTATAGTGGCAACACAATACGCACTGTACTATCTTTTCATGCCTTCAGCTAAACACATCGCTGACCCAAGGAGGAGTCCAGTGCACCCGCAGCTGCCAAGCCTCAGGAACAGAGCTTGGCTTACTGCGGGGAGGGGCAATTCTAGCTTTGTGGAGGGTATGACTTTTTGTAGTTGGGTCTAGCTTTTTGTTATTTCTTGTAGAAAGATAGCCAAATTAAACTTCGTTTGAGGAGATAAGATTTCCACCCCAACTTAAAACGTTTTTTCCTTTTAAAAGAAATCATAAGTCATTGTGGCCATACACGCTTGATTTCAATTAAGTGACAATTTTAGGCAGATTTGCTGCCAGAAATAATTGGGTAGTAAAAGAAAAACAACAGGTATCACGTGTAACTGTCGCTCACACTCATCGTTATCATTGCCACGTAAAGGTGGCATTCCCCAATTGTCCTCCAAAAATATTTAAAAAGTTTTCCAATGTTTGAATGTCTGCACTTGGCTAGTTTTAAAGTAAGCGTATATCACTAAGCATACATTTGAATATCCACACCAAGTACTTCCCTTTTACACAGATTTGTGCAGTTTAAATAAGAAAAAGGCTGGTGGAGATTGGGTGATACTCTGGAATCCAGAGGATTTTTACTGTTTGAGAAAATACAATCATCAGACCCTTGGCTGAATGATATCAAATCAGGAACTGAGTTGTGAATTGAAAATTAATTTGGAAGCATTTCTAAGTAAATAATCGGGAACTTGGAGAAATTAGAGCAGATGCATCCCACAAAAGTACAGACCTCAGCTCTTCACTGATCCGTGAGTCCAGCCGCAGTTACTGTGGCTTCTTCCTGCCCAGCGTCCGGCATATAATCACTGGGATCTGTGCATTCGTGGATACGAGGGCCCTCCAGTTGAATTTCTGGTGATAAGTGATGAATCATGAGAAACAGCAAGGGGAGTTTAGGCTTCAAATCAGTCTTACTTCATTTTTCTTCTTGAATTTACCAAGTTCATTATTGCCTTATAGTGATTTTTCCCATACCTTTGTATATTTAATTTCCTTTTTAATAGACAAACTGTCATGGGAGGTTACACAAAGCATTATTATTCAAAGGAATGTTTATATCACTCAGATAAATATCATAGAGCATTATGGATTGGGAGTGTATTTATTTCATATACAACAGAAAAATGTATTATCAAGTAAATACATGTTATATTTAAATAATGCGATAACGATCACCAATCGCCGAGTTTTTCCTTGGTGTTCTGAAATTAGAATATACAGAAAGGCAAATTAATATTTAAACTCTCTGTATAGTTTTGAGAATCCATAATATGCATAACAAAGAGAGATGACTTTGGGCCATGCGGGGTACGATGGTATCATGAATGGATTGACTACGGGGGGCCTGCAGAAGTCACACGCACTCAGGGGCCTGGAGAACTGGGGTAATACCTTGAGCACTAAGATAATTCCATTATTATTGAAAGCGTTTATTGCCTGCGGTTCCTCTGTGGGCACCATATAAAGTACTTGAAACAAAACAATTTGTGATCTTTATGTGCTTTGAGATCCAGGCTACAGATAGAACAAACAGGCTGAGGTTAACCGTGTAATTATTAAGCACACATAAAACATGTGTATTATTTTATGCAAGTCAAGGGTGGTGGCTGAAAAGAGAAGTAAGACACAGGAGTGAAAGTTTCTACGAGATGGTGTCTCTCAGGGTGGGAGATGTGTGGCACTGACTTGGGGATCGGTCAGAGCTGCTTTCAGACAAATGGCCCGTCCAGGACAAACCTCCCACATCTCTAGCTGTTTAACTCATTTCATTTGGTTTTCCACCCTCTGTTTAATCCAGCACAATTTCCTATCTACCCCTGGATGAGTTAAAAGTAAAACACTCAAGTTCAAATCTGCCCTAAAATCCTCGGAAGGATGATGAATTTAGTCAAAGATGCTCCGCTATGAGAAATTCAGCCATGAGACATTCACCGCGATGCCTTTCAGCTACTGAAAGAACCTACAGATTTGTCCTTCTCTTTTTCCATTCCTTAGTAAATTAAAAAGAAAAAAAAACACAAAAAACAAATGAAGAAGCAACGGATTACGAGCAGATTTGGTGCAAGAGAAGCAATCGCAGGAGCCGCCCAAGCTCACTTAGGAAAAGAGCTGAGTGACAGCAGCTGCACCCAGAAGGTGGAGACCGCATGTGAACCCAGGATCCCAGGCAGCACAAGGCTAGAGACCCTGCAAGCAGCCACGGCTGTGTGTTCATGCCGAACGTCATCACAGCCAACACGGTCCTCCTCCTGGTTAACCAAGATCCCGTTTCAGCCATTCTGGAATTGCAGGGCTGGCCAGAACTTTAGGAACAATACCTGCAATGCCTTCATTTTGTGAGTAACTGGTGTCCTGAAGAGGTGACACCCCTTGCTCAGGACGACTGTAAGAGAAGTCATGGCCGAATGGGGACCCCTTTAATTTGAGATTTGTGTAGAGAGATAAACCTCCATAAGAAACCATTCACATAAGCCACTCTGCCTGATCAGCACCCTAATCCCTTCAAAATGTCCTAGCATAGCGTATTTTCTTTCTCTGTTTTGAGAACAATTTTGAATACATGTGATATGTAACATATAAAATATACTGTGATGTATATGATAAGGAAAGCTATTACACATTTTTTTAATAGGCACCTGGGAGATTCTGGAAACTGTGTCAGTTTCTCTAAGTCAGTATCTTATAAAATCTTCAGAAAAACCCTCCCAGGCAAATAATATTCGTATTTTTAAAAATGGGGGAAGTGAGATGCACAGAGGTTAAATTTTTTACCCCACTGAGTCAATGAGCAGTGGCAGGCGTGGGGCCCACACTCTTGTCTGCCAGAGTCTGTTTGGGCAGCAGTGTGTCACAGCATGTCCATCTTCCCCAACCTGCTTCATTCTCTAAACATCGATTTAAACTCAGACACCTCATTGAGAGTCCAGCACAGCCAGGTCCCAGAGGAGCAGCTTCTTCCCAGCACAGCCAGGTCCCTGAGGAGCAGCTTCTTCCCAGCACAGCCAGGTCCCTGAGGAGCAGCTTCTTCCTGAGTCCTGCTTAGACAGATCCCTGAGGAGCGGCTTCTTCCTGAGTCCTGCATATCACTTGTCTTGCGATTCCTGCGGTGGAGGCCATGTCATTGATGCGACTCCACTCCCAGCCCTAAGTCTTGCAAAAACCTTATTTAATGCCCTGGAGCTGAGTGGATGGTGACACCAGCTACATGACAACCAAGGACCAGGCATCCAGGACCCAAGTGTGTGCTGTAATCAAAGAAAACGTAATCCACCACATATTAGTGACATGCACAACAGTCATTCTGCACATGGTCATTAGCCATCAACGGTAAGCAGCTCTGGTAAACGGCAGTAACTGGTATGCTACTACAAAGCCGAAGGCCTTGCCCCCACTTTCTGTCTTTATTTTATGGATCCGGATGAACGGCATCGACGTCGACAGTTCCCTTAACTTTTCCACAATGGAGTGCTCATCTCAATGCCCCTCCCCTCATCTGCCCCATCTCTGCTTCCTTGTCTCTTCATCTCTCTTTGCATTGTGCCCACACACATGCACCCTCACACATATGCACACATACATACGTGCACACACATGCACAGACAGCTGAAGATTCCCGTGATGGCCCATTTGCTCAGTGTTGCCCCACACGGCATCTGCCAACACTGTGCTTAAATGGACGGCAGTATTTACGGCGCCTTACACAGTATTGTCAGATGCAGGACTGACCTTGTTCTGGAGGACAACTGAGGCAACCTCTGCTGTCTCCCCTGGCTGCCACCACCATGCCATGGCATCAACACCCCAGGAAGGAAAGCTCCTGCTGCCTGCAGTCCAAAGGATGCTTGGAATTCCTGGCAGTAAACATGCTGGGCCTCCCTGCTCATCCTCCCACTAACGGCCGACAGTCTGGGCTTTCCTTCTCTTTGTTCTGTCTCCCAGGTCTATGACCTCGCCTTTGAGAATACAAAGTGACCATAAATAGTAGGGCTCCTGAAAGATTAAAGGAGGCAAACTTCTGAATATTTTGTAATTACAGATAGATAGATAGATAGATAGATAGATAGATAGATAGATAGATAGATAGATGACAGATAGGGAGGCAGAGAGATGCATGTATGTGATATGCCTCCTACCTTAACCATCTCATAAAAACACCCGTGGTAGCGCTATGATGCTCAGTGATGTTCTGCTGTATTTCCATGTTGGGCCGTGCTCTGCAAGGGAAGGCCTTGTTGACTCTGACCCGCTTCTGCATCAGAGCTTCTCAGTCTGTTCACAGGAAGAGGTCACAGGAGTCTACCATGTGTCTTGGGTGGCAGGGGTGGGTGCACACTCACACACGCAGACACAGGTTTCCACCTTTGAAAACGCAGAAGGAATAAAGGATACTGTTGTGCTTTGAGAACTCATATCTCAGAGGAAGGAGGCTAATGCGTGAGAGTTCCATTCAGTGAATTAACCAAGTCATGAGAAATCACTCTTCAGGGGTGAGCTGAGAAATCTCTTCGTGCTGTAAATGCTTCCTGGTTCTAGGGAACCTTGAAATCATCCCCTACTTGGGTGAGGATGGCTGCACCGGATGGGAAGTCATTGATACTGATGTGCAACTTCTCAGGAGGGAGGTGGTTTGGGTGGGGAGGGGGAATTCATTGATACTGATGTGCACCTTCTCAGGAGGGTGGATTTTGGGTAGGTAGGGGGCTACATGGTGATTAGCCACCATGGGGAAAGCAAGCCTGTGGTGTACCACCAAAGGTGAGTTTGGATACCTGTCGGATGGACATTGATTTAAAGGGCTAATAGCAAAGCCATTGGCATTTCTGTTAGACTGTCATTGACTTGCATTTAATAGACTCTGCTGCCAGTGGGAGCTGAAGGGCCAATTTGCTTTGGTGCTTTTTGTTGCATTAGTGTCCATTATAAGGTAATGGGTGTCTATCAGTGTCACAATGTCAGCCACCAATTAATTCAGCTCACCACTTCTTCCCATCAATTGCTAATCACTGGACCATCCCAAGCCACATGGTACTAAATACCTTTTTGACCACTGCAAACAGCATTCATGGCCAACAGGAGGGAAAGTGACATTTAGTGTCTCATAATTAAACTGGCAAGCAATATTGATTATGAGAGAGATTTTTTTTAGGAGAGGACTTTTTATAGAAGGATTTATATTTCATGTTATATATATGTTGTGATTTATGTTAAGTATTGTATATTAAGTATTAATAAAGTATGGGTTATATATTAAAAATTATATATTAAGTGTTAGATGTAGACTATATTTGATAAGCTATTTCATAAATATAAATAATATTTATTTATTTAATTTATTTATTTGAGACAGAGCCTCACTCTGTCACCCAGGCTGGGGTGCAGTGGTGTGATCTCGGCTCACTGCAACCTCTGCCTCCCGGGTTCAGGTGATTCTCGTGCCTCAGCCTCCTCAGTAGCTGGGACTACTGGCAAGCGCCACCATGCTTGGCTAATTTTTGTATTTTCAGTAGAGACAGGGTTTCACTATGTTGGCCAGGCTGGTCTCGAACTCCTGACCTCAGGTGATCCACCCACCTCGGCCTCCCAAAGTGCTGGGATTACAGGCATGAGCCAGCACACCCGGTCTTCAACTGTTAGTTTTTTGAAGAGTTTTATATCTGGTTAGAAGAGATAATATATGTGGAGTGATCGATTATGTTTAGAAGAAAACCTGATAGAGATGCAGTCAGGATCAAGAAGTCATAGCCACCCAGGAGAGCCCTGAGCTCAAAACAATGAAATTCCAAAGCCTGGACAGTTCCACAAAGACTGAGCCACGGGGGTGGCATGAACTACAGGGCCCCTTCCTGCCCACGATGCAAGAGGAAGAAACCCCTCCTGCATGTGGTAGTTTGGGTAGAGGGGCCACTGCCCTAGCTGCCGGCCTCGAGGGAGGGCTTGGGAAGTAGGGACATGGGAAGAGTGCAACGCACAGAGGGGACATTTAGTGACTGAGGTGACAGTCACAGGTGATGTCCAGGCCCTCAGAGACCCAGGCCTGTGGCATCCCGCCGACCTGTACCTCCTACACGCCTGAATTGTAGCTGGCATCGCTCGGCTCAGCAGGTGATCAGTGCAGAAGCCTTAGGCCAAGGACTTCGGGGGGCTGTAGGCTCTTTATCAATCCATGAAGATGTGTGAGATTTTTTTCAGAATTGAGGGTGAGAAAACTACAAAACTGTAATTCATACTTTTTTTAATTTAAAATTTATTTTTTTCTGAGGAAGGGTCTTTTTCTGTTGCCCAGGCTGGTGTGCAGTGGTGCAATCACGCTCACAGCCTTGAACCCCTAAGCTTAAGTGATCCTCCCACCTCAGTCCCCCAAGTAGCTGGGACCACCAGCACATGCCCGCCACACTGGCTAATTCATTTGTTATTTTTCTGTAGAGATGGAGTCTTGTTATGTTGTCCAGGGTGGTCTCGAACTCCTGGGCTCAAGTGATCCTCCTGCCTCAGCCACCCAAAGTGCTGGGATTACAGGCATGAACTACTGTGCCTGGCCCCTAAACTTTCTAACTAAATGTTTTAAAAACAGTATCAGGTCAAGTTTGCGAATGGTTACACTGAGTTTCCATCGCAATTGCACCACCTTTGGAAATGGCTTGTAAGTCAGCTTTCCTTATTCATCAAACACTCCTGAGTGTGCAGAGAGAGTGCCAAGGCAGCCTCGCCAGCTGCAAGTCACATGAGTTCGCGGCTGCCAAATGGCAGTGCAGAGGAGCACGCAGGCAGCGCCTGGGAGGCGCTCGGCTCCCTCCAAGTCCCTATTACGTTAATTTACTTCCTGGTCATAATCACCCATGGGATGAGTACTACTGCTATTTCCATCCTATAGACGAGGCAGAGAGATTTGAAGTAAGTTTTTTCCAGATCCTACAGCTTGGAAAGGCGGAGCTGGGCTTTCCACACAGCACTTCCGCACCATCCCATGCTGTCTCTCAAAAGAACAATTATAAAGTCCTTCCAAAGCTTTAAAGCAAAAATCAGGTTAAATGTGAGGTATGTGGGCACTTGTATGTTTCAAATGATGTGCAGCAGTGCCTTTCAGTGCAGTCAAGGGTGCTTGGAGCTCTCAGCACCTCCGGAGACCTTGATGGTGATCAGGAATGGAAACCACATGGTCCAATCAAATTGGCTCCCAGGGTTGCACTAGAGGCTTTGCTGCAGAGCCCAGCCTGGAAAATGACGGCCACATTCCCCGTGGCCTTGAGCCCAGTGTGTTCACCAGTCATGACGGCCCTTTGCCTTTTGTCTGTCCACCCCCACCAGACCCAGCTGGACGAGAGGGACGGATGAGGGTGCTGCCTGGTCAGGGCTGCCTTCTTTAGCCCTTCTCAGAATGAGAGTCAGTCTTGTCTGAATGTGCAATCTTTGAATGAAATCAGATTGTTCCTATTTGTCATTTTATTAGCAACTCATTACAGCCGTTTCTTTGGGATTAAAAAGAGAAGAAAGAAGGAACATAAGTAAAAAGAGTGAGCTACTGGCTCACCCAGAATGCTGTGGCAATTTATGGTGTCTTGAATGAAATGACAGAATTGCCATAATGTTAAATTTAACATGTTTTATTTTAGCAATATGATCATCTGATCATATCTCCAAGCTCAGCCAGCATTACAAAAGTAATTTTTATAATTGTAAATTCATTCATTCTAAGATGGTTCAGAATTACTTTAGAGACCACATTACCAAATTTTCAGCTTAAAAGTGACTTTACCCTGTCATGTGTATCACTTCAGTGATGGGAACAGAATGGGAATGTCTTCTGCACATAGAGAGAAATGGAGCGAACGCCTCGTGGACTTCAGGCTTTCAGAGCACGAATTGTCGCGGGTGCTTTCTCCTCTTAACAGTGTTTGCCAATATTTGTTTCTCTCCTCCTGTCTTGGGTACGAAGGCTCTCCTCAATGTCTCTGTCCTTCTCCCTTTTGACATTGCCACCAGGACTTAAAAAGGTCAGGGAGGTTGCCCGTGATGTGCCTGCACTGAGCAAGGGGTCCCAGCTGTGAGGACCACCATGTTGCATGGACGGGGCCTGCTGGAGGTGCTGCTGGCAGCTTTGTGGGCCTAATTCTGGCTTTGGGGAAGGGCAAAGCCCTGTTCTCACGAGTAGAGGGGTCGCACAGAATCCTCAGCGTGTATCCTGCTAGTTGCTGTAGCCCCTCCTAGTAACTCTTAATACACACGACTGGTCATGCTCAGAATGCAAAACCCTTTTCACTCTGTTGGCAGTTTCTCAGGCTGAGAAAAAGCATCAGTGTGGGGGAAGATTTGGGACCCGTGTCTGCGTCTGCTACCTGGACTCTCATTAAACAGATGATGTGAGGAAGCAATCAGAAAGCCTGGCAAACTGCTCACGTCCAGGGCAGCTTCTTGGGAAGGTAGTGAACAATTCTGGGGGTTAAGAACTGTTTTTAAAAGAAAACACTAGGGAGACTGGGGCAGGAGGATCGCTTGAGGCCCAGGAGTTGGAAGCTTCAGCTAGCTATGATTGTACCACTGCACTCCAGCCTGGGTGACAGAGCAAGACCTTGTCTCTAAAAAATAAATAAATAAACCTTTAAAAACCAAGCGCAAGGTTAGTCTTCCACTGAACCCCACCGCTCTCCAGCATCCCGTGTCTTGGTGCCCACTCTGAGGCAGGGTTGGATGTGGTTTGCAGCAGGCCCTCCAGGGCTAGTTTTCGTCCTGACTTCATCGCTGATGCTGGCTGACCCAGGAGCCTGGCTCCCTCCCTCTAGGCCATGTGGCACTGTGACCCGCTCCATGGGGCCATGGCAACTGAGGGGAGACGCGAATGCTTTGCTTTGGGCTTTACTCTGTAAATTCTGCTCGTAGGGAATGCTCTGGATCCTTGCCCAGATTTTTCCCATCTTCTCTGGGCCAGCCCTTTCCTCAGGTGGAGCTGGGAAAGGAGGCCAAGGGCGCAGCTCTGGGAGACAACCTTCCAGGGCAGCCTTGGAATACCATGTCCCCAGCATCTCTGCTGGCAGGACCACCATGCATGAGTGGGAAATCGCTCACAACCTGCTCCCATCCAAGAATGACCATTAATATCTATTTTGGCCACTTCTCAAGTAATTGTCAAAGCCCAGCTGGGAGGTGCCCACACACAGAGCCCTGGGCCCAGGCCACAGGAGCACGCCGTTCCTACCTTCCTTTGAATCAATTGTTTCATTTAAACTCAAAGCAAAATATTTAAACAGACCAAGTAATATTTCTTTTTCTAATCCAGGTGTGCACATGTGCATGAGCCCCGTGTTTTCCCTTTCTGCCTCCACTTCTACAGATCTGTGAAGTGGGGCATTCGGCATGGTGGTGGTGAGACAGGTGGGGTCTGGGGTCCAGGCTCCTGTGTCCTCACTGTGCTGACTGCATAGACCCGGGGCAGCCTGGGAAGAAGAGGCACCAGGTGGCAGAACAGGCCAGATTGTGTCCAGGAATTGAAAAGGCATGTGTATTTTTCTCATCCCTTACTTTTAGAGAAAAAAATATTTATTGTTACTTCTTTCTTAAAGCTACATTTTTAGTTAGCTTCTTATGAGTTCCACAATGTGGAAACGTTTCCATATTTTCACAAATCTAAGTTAATGATACCTTTACAACCAGCCCCCCAGTGCCCAAGTGGCCTCCAGAAGATGACAAATAACATAAATGAAATAAAATCATCAGCTAAAGAAAACGTCTAATGTATGTGTTTCTAAAAATTCTTGTGGTTGACTATTTTATTTTATTTTTGGATAGGAGAGAGTTGTCTTGTTTGTCGCAAATTTATCTTTTGGTTTGAGAGAACAAAACACCCGGTTTTCTCCCTTGTCTGATATTAGCATTATAGACACAGTACTACTCGCAGGAACATTTTTTACTCAGAGAGCGGCCATCTCTTTACATCTCTGCGATAGAATAAAAACTTCTAGCATTTGCAATAGGTTCCTAAGCTGTTGGATGGGCCCCATTTGATAGGGAGAGGAAGGGAGGTGCTGAGGTTTAAGAGTTGGTTCCAGGCCCCACGGCTCTCAGGAGGATGAGCTGGGACTTGAGACCCCTTGGGCTCTGAAGCTTGTGGGGTACCCCCCAGCAAGTTCCTCAACTTCCAACACCCTGGTTGTCTCCATTCTGGAATGCCAAGTGTCCAGTGGGTGATTTCCAAGGGGCTCACCCTCTCTGAGTGTTAAGTCCTATGCAGGCAGAGACAATCCACATAAAAATACCTCAGAGCCGGAAAGACATCTGCAATAAAATGGCTGACGGAAATTCACATTTTAAACTCAACAGGGAGAAACAATAAAGTGATCCCTTTTTATTTGTTAATATCATTTCATTATTTCCAAATGCTTGATTATAACTACATTCAAAAGGAAACATTGATGCCATATTAAAGAATATTAAAATATATGAGAATAAAAACTATGGTGCCAAATAAGCCTTGTTTAATTCTCCTGTTTCCCGGAACTCAGACCCAGGAATCCCGGAAAGAGGAGGCAGCAGGTGTCTTCAGTTTACTTCTTTTTAATGAAATATAACTAAAAAATATTAGCTTCTTTCAGATTTATGAAAGAAACTGAATTCAATTTCAATTGAATTGCCTGATAGAGCAGTCGTTATTCCTTAGCAATATCTAGTGTCAATAGACTACAAGAAAACAAGGACCCTTCTCGTTAAGCAGGCATTTCCCCATGCAGATGGCATGCATGTGACATTTCTGCGTGCACTGGAAAGTTGAGGTTGAGGACTCATTTACGTTGCTCTCTCTGGGTGTCCAACCGTGACTGATATAAATATTTTATTAGGCAAATCTGCAGGTTTCTGAAGATTATATGTCTTATCAAGTTGACCCTTATAATTATGTTGTCTTCTGCAACCATAGGATCGCTTTTAATTCTGCAGTTCTTTGGTAAATATTGAACCATAAGAAAGGTATACAATTGTAAGCACAGACGACCGAGGATAAAAACCACGTAAACGGAATTCCTCGACGTGGGAGGAAAGATGCATTTCCGTTCCATCACTCCAGAGAATTGATCACACAGAGATGACTCGGGGGAGAGGATGAACCGGGCTTACACTTTCTGACCCTCACTTTGTAGCCAGCCCGCTGCCAGGGCCTTGGACTACCCTCTCCCTTTGTATGTTGCAATGAAATTTTGGTAGTGAAATCCTAGGCTGCCTGAGGAGGAGCTGGGCTATGGGGGGTGGGTGCTTATCCATTTGCGCCTCCCGCCCATTTCTTCTCATCATCATTGTGCGTTTCAGCCCCCCCATGGCCAGGGCTGGCCTTCAAAGCGCTGTGTGCACTGCTGTTCTGTGCAGGTGCCTCCCTCTCCTGCCTGGGGCAGTGCCAGGTGGAAAGGAGCCTCTTGGCCCCCAGGTGTGCACCAGGAGGGGCGGCCTCAGGCTGACTGGCATCCTTGATGTGCCGGGTTCCCTCTCTGGGCCTGTTTCTCATCTCCATCCATGCCCCAGGGAATTGGGCCCAGCACAGGGTGCCTTTGACACTCATGGAGGCAGCACCTTGAGTGCGCCTGGCAGGGGCCGGTCGTCGTCCCCCACTGGGGCCAGCGCTGTGTCACTCACTTCTCTCTCGCTGCCCTTCCCATCCTCCTCACTTCAAGGATAATCACCTCTCTCATGCCCCACTCAAGGTGTGCCTCTTGCAGATCTCTGGAGAAACGTTTAGGAGCTGAACATGGTGGCAGGTGGGGTCCTGGGCCCTGCGGGACATGAGTGTAAGTGTGGGAAGCCGTGCTCTTTCCTTTCTGCAGCAGCGTCTCCCATGTGTCTGTGACAGGGCTGGCTGTGGGCTCAGGCCATGTGGGGAGGCAGCCACTCTGGCATGGCATTGGGCCCTGCAGCATAGAGGCTGCCCTGGCTCTCAGCCGGGCTGAGCCTGGTGGCCTCAGGCACACACTGCCCTCATCAGACACTCACCCTGGGAGGGAGGTACAGAGCCAGGGCTGCTAGGGTTCCAGGACCAGGCTGGGCATGGCAGGGCGGAGACACTTCAGTAGGCTGTGGTTCTCACAGTGGCTCCAGCCCAGCCCCAGGAACCTGAAATCGAGGTCTCTGGAAAGCAGGCAGTGGTCCCATGTGTATAGGCGACTTCACTCCAACCTGGGACACCAGAGGTATGGCTTATATTCTAGAAAGAGCACAGGACTAGTGGGATTGGGGGGCTCCCCTTGCATTTGTGGTGACTCTCGGATGTGGGATGAGTCCTGCGGGCTGAGCAGGGGGCTGATGGGTGACCACGAACGTCCCAGTCGATGGAGGAGCAGTGGGAGAGGCCAGGAGGCGGGGTGGGGGAGAGGTGGGAACAGCTGCCTTTGGTGGTGCCTTCACGCAGCACAGTCGTCCCCGTGGCATGGACGCCCCGTGGGATCCCCACCCAGCCCCTTCGCGGGTCACAGGCCCCTCTGGTTAGCATGACTGCTCACAGCCGTAGGTGAGGCTGCAGGAGGTGAAGTGGAAGAAAGGGCTGAAGAGGACACAAACGGTGGACGCTGCCCGGCAGCTGGGAGAAAAAAGCCTGAACCCCCCCGCAGAGGCTGGCCCTGTGGCTGGGGCTGGCGGGGTGCCGGGCCACGGAAAGGCCTGTGGAGCCTCTGTTGTGGTCCAGCGAGAGAAGGCTGGTTGGGGTGTGCTGGTGGGACCCCGCCGATGCCCGGCCTTTGGAACCTCCTTGACTCCAGGTGAGCTGGCAGTTCACATCCTCACTCCGCCAGGCTGAGCTGACCATGACATCACCGCTCAGGATCTGGTTTCTGCCAAGTGGCGGGATCAGAATCTCCCTCACAGAACAAGCCTGAGACTTAGGTGGGATGACTCCACGGGGCTGATGGCGGGCATTCCTTGCACTGTGCTAGCATCTCTGTCAGGGGCCCAGTCTGTCACGGTCACTGTGTCATTTCTCCCAGCCGTGGCAGAGCTGGGACTTGAACCCAGGGCCCCCTACTTTCTGATCTCTTGTTCCCTTGCATCAACACACATCCCTAACTATAATGATAAGGCTTACACACTGCTCTGTGAAACCCACGCCGTTAACACACATCAGCACGTGGAGTCTTTACCATCCGCACCTCCCAGATGAGAAACTGAGGCAGGAGAACTGTGTGACGGGGAGGGATAGAGTCTGCATCCCAGGCAGTCAATTGTTAGGACTCAAGGCAGATACATCATGGCAGCCACGGCCTTCCAGAGGACCTGCCTAGGGCGGTGGCCTCCTGGTGCCTCTCCTTCCCTTCTTCCCTGACGCTGCCCTATTCCGCACCCTGTTCTAGGCTGGTAGCCTTTGGGGAAGTAGTAAAGTGAAATGGAATGGATTCCTCTCTCCTATAAATGACACACATAAGACCAATTCAGACTTGAGCATTCACTCACCAGTGACAAGTTGTCAGTATCTCCTTGGAAAACACGGCCGCAGTTGGCTCTGTTCTTTGGGTCTTTCTCAGTTTTACACTTCTGAGTTGTGCACTCAAGCACACTCCTCATCTCCTTCATCCTCTCCTGCCTCTCCTCCCCTCCCCCACCCCTTTCCACCTCTGTCCACCTCTGCCTCCTCTTCCCTTTCTCCTCCTCCTCCTCTTCTTTTTCCTTTTCCTTCTCTTTGTTCTGTACTGTAATTAAGTTGCCTTAAAGTAACTTTTCATTCTATTCTGAAATAAGGATAAATTCACAGGGAGTTGCAAAGACATGTACGG
Organism: Hylobates moloch; assembly: GCF_009828535.3. Classification (NCBI taxonomy): domain Eukaryota; kingdom Metazoa; phylum Chordata; class Mammalia; order Primates; family Hylobatidae; genus Hylobates; species Hylobates moloch. Next base: position 172,450,087 of record NW_026652279.1, read on the forward strand.
GGGGCAGCGGGTGCCCAAACCCTGCCTTCCTCACTGGAGGCTTTTGCATGCCTGTAGGACAGCGGCCGAAACCAGGACGCTGACAAGGGCATCCAAGGGCTCATTTCTATTTCACCAGTTGTGCATGACACACTTCTGGTGTGAACACAATTCTGTGCCATTGCGTCACGTGAGCCTCAATCAAGCTATTTTATGGCACCATCCCCGGCAGATGAATCACCCCGTATCACACAGTATGTGCTTTTTGAGGTTGGACCATGTCACACAATCTTCTTGAGGTTCACCCAGTTTTTGTATGTATGAATGATTTGTTCCTTTGCATTGCTAAGTAGTAATCTATGCTGTAGATACATGTTGGTGACCATTCACCCACTGGAAGGTGCTTGGATTGTTCTCAGTTTGGGCTTTTCTTGTATAAAGCTGCTACGGCCATTCATGTCTAGGTTTTGTATGTACCAAAGTTTCTTTGGAATACACGCCTAGAAGCACAGTTGCTGGGTTATATGGGTTATATAGTTTTTAAAGAAACTATCCAACTATTTTCCACAGTCGCTGTACCATTTTACATTCCTGCCATTAATGCATAAGTGACCCAGTTTCACCTCATCCTCACCAACATTTGGTATTATTATTTTTGTTTTCAGTACTGCGATAAATATACAGTGATATCTCATTGTGGTTTTAATTTTCATTTTCCTAATAGCTGATAATGTTGAACTTCTATTCATGTACTTATTTGAATGTCCTCTTTGGTGAAATATCTATTCATGTCTTCTGCCCATTCTCTCATTAGATTGAATTTTGAGATTTCTTTCTATATTTTAGATGCAGGTTCTTTGCCAGGTATGTCATTTGCAAATATTTTATCCTGGTCTTTTCTCATCCTCTTGACGTTTAAAAAAATGTTGATGAGTTCTAATTTTTCAATTTTTTCTTTGCTTTTGGTATCAAGTCTAAGCATTCTTTGACTAGCCCTAAGTCCTGAAGATTTTTTCTTGTAATGATTTTTTCCTAAACATTTTAGAGTTTTATATTTTACCTTAAACCTGTGATCTATTTTGAGTTAATTTGTGTGTAAGATGTGAAGTTTGGATCAAGGTCCATTTTTTGTGCCTATGAATGTCCAATGGTTCCAGCACCATTTGTTGAAAAGGCTGTCCCTCCTTCATTAAGTTGCTTCCACACTTTTATCAAAAATCTGTTGGGTGTATTTCTGTGTGTCTATATGTGGATTCTCTGCCCTGTTCCACTGATCTATGTGTCTGCCCCTCTGCCAACACCACACTTGATTACTATGGATTGGTATGTCTCCAGATCTGGTAGACTCTTTCCTTGTATTTTATTCTTCTTCTTCAAAGTTCTTTTCGCTATTCTAGGACATTCCTATTTTCATGTATGTATTTTAGAATAGGCTCATCTATGTTTACAAAAAAAATGTGCTAGGATTTAAATAGCAATTATATTAAACCTATAAATCCACTTGGAAATATTTGACATTTTCACTATGTTAAGTCTTCTAATCCATAAACATAGTATGTCTCTCCAATTATTTAGGCCTTTTAAAATTCGTCTCTTCATACAGATTCTGTACATTTTTCTTCCTTTGGAGCAATTATAAATGGTATTAAATTTCTGCTTTTGGTTTCCACTTGTTTATTGTTAGTTTATAAAAATGCAACTGATTGTTGTATTATATCCTAAAACCATGTTGAACTCATTTATTAGTTCTAAGAGTTTTTGTAGATACCTTGGAATTTTCTATATGGAAAATCATCTGCAAATACAGACAGTTTTCTTTTTTCCTTTCAATCTGTATGCCTTTCATTTTCCTTTCTTGCCTTATTGTCCTGACTAGAACTTCTACTACTAGGCTGAATAAGAGTGGTGAAAGCAGACATTTTTGCCTTTTGCTAAACTCAACAAGAAAGCATTCAGTCTTTTACCACTACATATGGTATTAGCTGTAGATTTCCTTTTGTAGGTACGGTCTATACAGTTTATGAGGTTCCTCTGTATCCATAGTTTGCTCAGAATTCTTATCATAAGTAGGTATTAGATTTTATCAAGTCCTTTTTCTGCATCAGTTAGTATGAGCACGTGATTTTTCTGTAGCCTGTTGATGTGGTGGATGACACTGATTTGTTTTTGGATATTGATATCCAAAAATACTTTGCATACTTAAAATAAATCCCACTTGGTCATGGTGTATTATTATTTTTGTGCAATTCTGGATTTGGTTGGCATATATATAAATATATATATATAAAATATATATATAAATATATATATAAATATATATATAAAATTTATATATAAATATATATATAAAATATATATATAAATATATATAAATATATATATATTTTATATCCAAGTTCATTAGAAACATTGGTCTGTAGTTTTCTTTTGTGTTTGGCTGATTTGGGTATCAAGGTACTACTGGCCTCATAAAATGAGTTGGGAAGTGTTCCTTCCTGTTCTGTTTTCTGGAGAAGATTGTGTAACATTGGTTTTAATTCTCCTTCAGATCCTTCAGTGAAACCATCTGGGCATGGATATTTCTTTTTCTAGAGTTTTAAAGTTACAAATTCAGTTCTTTAAAAGGTATAATACTACACATGTTTTCATCTTTGAAATGCCAGAGGCAGACTCTATGAGAGCTTCTTCAGTAAGAAGCACAGGTTTGTGGCGGGGTGAAGGAATGAGAGATGCAGATGACGTGGACCAGTGCTGCCATGATCCTGACATTCCTCACTTACAAAACAGTCCATTTATTGAATGCAGCATTGACGCAGAAGTTCACCTTTCTCGTTATATATTATATTCTTAAGACATTTTTAATACTATTTTGATAAACTTCATCATTTCTTATTTCTCTTACTCTTTTAAAAATCTTGAACCCTTACAGGCTAGAAATACTTGTGGTTTTAACCTAGTTTCCATTCTCTCTCTTTTTTTCCTCCCTCTATTATATTTAGAAGTGTTTCCAAAGTTGATTTCTTAGCTTGAGTTTTTTACACAAAGCAAGCATCTGCCCCAGTACCTAATGGAAGCTGAAAATCGATTCCCAGCAACGTCCCTATTTGTGTGAAGTAAAGTTTTAAACCATCCATGTTACAGCAGCAAATGAATCTCAAGATCCCCCATGACCTATAGCAATGTCAGTCAAGGGGGTCCGAGTTAGGGAGTGTAATGCTTCTGGAGCATAATGTCTCCTTTCTAAGGCTGCTTAAAAACCTCTGTGGAAAATAGACGGCTACATGGATACTCTCTGTACCTGGTACACTGGCTACTGGTATGTGGCCCTTGACAAATTCCTTTCCCTCTGAGATCTAGAATCATACTTGCCACCAGGTAATGTTTATAAAGGGCTTTCATGTGCATTATTTAAAAAATATGTTTTTTTATTTAGCTCAGAGAGAGATACAAATTATGTCATCAAGACCCATGGTAAGATAATTTGTCTTTATCAAACATACCTTGCAAATGTTCCTACTGTATTTTATGTTTTTCATGAGAAACAGATACCCCACAGAACCCTCATTTGATTGGCCATGACGGTGAAGTTGGGTGGTTACTGTGGAGGTGTGGGGTGCACACACAGGAGAATGTAGAGTCAGGGGCCACTGTGGCTTGGCTTGTGTTTGTAGGAGCAAGAGTCTACCCTGATCCTGACAGGGTGCCTCATCCACCCCGCAGAGCCAAAGGCAAAAGCGGGCACTGCTGGCTTCACCATATGGAATCATCTTACAAGAAAGCCTCCCATTATTTAGAAATGCATTATTATCAGTAAATAAAATGCCCTCATCTCGGTGTTTTTCGTGTTGAGGGAGAAGGATATGGCATTCATCACTCACACCCTAAAGCAGATCACGTGTCCCTGAAAGCAGCCTCTGTGTAAAGAGCAAATTCAGATTTTATCGATGATTTCTCTTTGGACTGCTATTTATTTTACCTTCAGAATCTGTGAAATGCTGCTGATCTTTTTATTTCTTAGAGGATGAACAATTGCAGCTTTAAGAGACATTTAAATAATGCTTAATTTTTAAGGCAAAAGAATTAGACAAATGGATGTGTTCAGCCCAGACTTCAGATCAGGTTTCTGTTTTTTAAGCTTAATGTGTGATATTAGCCTATTAAATGGCATTTCTTTATTTGATATATTCTCTATCCCCATTAGATGTCATTTCCATTGATGTTTTGTATTGTTTGCGTGTTAGCGCTTCCTATGTTAAACTACGGGGCTGAAGGGAGGAAATAATTAGATTTATGGCTTTGTACTTGTAGTTTTCAATTTAAAGGTCTATTCAAAAGTAACTCATGCTTTAGTACACACAGCTATTTTCTATTTAAATTAGCTTATCAAAGTGAAATATTTGCTTCTGCAATTTTTCTGGAGATGAAGAAAGTAGATGCCCGGTTCCTCCCCTCAGTGGAAACTGACTTGAGATTTTCCATAGCAATAAGCACTCTTAAACATAATAGGTAGCATTAGCATAATTAATGATGATTTTTTACATAATTTCTTAATACTCAAGCTTTTCTAGGGCAGCTGGAAGGAGATGACTTCCCTAGTGGCCGGTCTTGAGGCCCCTTGTGGGATGCTGCCCTAATAGCCCCTCACCTGGAAGAATGTGCTGGAGCTGGGAGTTCCGAGCAGCCTGTGGTCATGTTATACCTGGGGCTGAAGTACAGATCCAGCCCTGAAGACTGTGGGAAAAGGGGCCCCCACCATCTTTGGCGGTGTCACGGCTCTAAGCATTTGTTCTACCTGCTGGCTGACTCTAGACTCTCTTTTTATGGGGTTAACATTAATAGTTTTAATGGCTGGGTGCGGTGGCTCACACCTGTAATCTCAGTACTTTGGGAGGCCAAGGCAGGTGCATTGCTTGAGATCAGGAGTTCAAGACCAGCCTGGCCACATGGTGAAACCCCGTCTCTACTAATATATATGCACAAAAATTAGCCAGGCATGGTGGTGGCATACACCTGTAATCCCAGCTACTGGGGATCCTGAAGCAGGAGAATCACTTGAACCTAGGAGCAGAGGTTGCAGTGAGCTGAGATCATGCCACTGCACTCCAGCCTGGGTGACAAAGCAAGACTCTATCCCCAAAAAGTCGAAAACACGAGAAAAGAACCAAAAAAAAAATTAATAGTTTAAGATGATGGCCTTCTCAGCCACCTGGCCTTGGGGTTCGGCCCCAGTTCTACTGCTTCTAGCTGTTGTACTCTGGGGGATCTATTTTAGCTCCTTGAGTCTGTTACCTAGGTTTTAAAATGTGGACAACAGTGTCAGCTTCACATGGACTGGAGAGGATGCAGACAACCCCAGCACATAGTATGTGCTCATTAAGTGACAGTGACCATTTGTTTGCAGGTGTATTCATGGCGCAAACAACATAAAAGATTCCACTTCCCACAGAACATATTGAATATTGGCATCCACTTCCCACAGAACATATTGAATATTGGCAGTGGCTTTCTGAACATGTCTGGAGCCAGGTGGATTCAGGTTAGAATCCTGAATCCAACACTTACCCACCGTTTGGCTTGGGCTGCTCCCTTGGTGTCTTTGCACTTGCCATCCTTTATTTGCAAAATGGATGTAAAAAATGCCTACCTCGAGGGCTGTGATGAGCATTCTAGGTATTTCATGTCACGAGCTGGTCAACTCTTGGGAGCTGTGGCCACATGCCTGGCAGGTGAAGGAGCTTACTGTGCAATGGCACCTTTATGGTATCCCATGATGATTTTATTTTCCTACCTGACAGGTGAAGCTATTGAGGGACAGATGTTGATATGGCCTGGGTAGAACTGGGTCTGCTGGGTGGGGACCCTGAAATGGCACCTGCTGCAGGCATTGCTGTTCCCTGGGTGTCCAGGAAGATGGAGGTGCTCATCGTAGCCGTGTGCACAGCACTAACAAAGTCTGTGGTCTTCCCAGCTCTGCCTGGGTTTCCCCTCCCTGTTCTCTCCCAGGGTCCCAGATGACAGGGATGAGATTCAACCATGACTCTGTATCTATGTTCCAGATAGCAATGTTGGCCCCAATCCTTCCTGATTAACTTCAGCTCCTTTACAAGCATGTGACAATTATAGCGTAGGAGATGATGAGAATTCCAGTAGAACACAGGAATTTCAAAATAATTCAGGGGCTCAATGCCTCTTGCAAACTAAAAGTAATTAAAGACATGAAAATATCAGGAGATCTATTATTTTAATATATAAACCGCTCAGTTAGAAAGTTCATCTGGCAAAATGGCTTCGGTTTTAAGAAGCATTGTTCAACATGTGGCAGGAGGTGAAATGAGTTTTACTAAAGACGTTGATATCTTCAGAAGCCACATGTTCGATGGCAAACAGTATTAAATAAGTCATGTGGGAGCCATCTGACTTCACCGCTTCCTGGCTGGGTAACCTGAGACAGTGTAACCTGTGATTTAATCTCTTAAAGCTTTAGGCTCCATATCTGTGAAATGGGATAATGCCACCTCACCTGGATTTTGAGGATTAAATGAAATCATGTGTATAAATACATGTAAAGCGTGCACTTCAGACCTCAGCACAGCATGGGTGTTTAAGAATTACACCCTTCTCTGTTCCTGTGACTGTGGGGAAAAAGGAAAAGCATTTTGTAGTTTATTATACGTCCTGTCCATTAACATATTTCTGACTCTGGGTTTTGAAATCCTGTACACATCCCCTCCAAGGCACCTTTCATCTTCCAGAACCCCCAAGCATTTAGAAATCTAGCAAATGAAGATAACCCACCATTGATTCACGGAGGCCACTAATCCACTCCTAGAACACGGCCACCTCTGGGTAAAGAGATCAACAAACATTTATCAGCTACATAACACCTCCGTTAAATTCAGTGGAACCCTTTCATAGTGTTTCTTACAGGGTGGAGATAAGAAAGCGGTGCACGGTGGTTCGGTTTCACCTGTGTCTGTTTACCCAGGTCTTTAGAAGATAAATACTGCAATCAGGGAGTCAAATATTAGGCAATTATAAGACTTCAGAGACTCGATGATGAATTCAGTCCCTTTCTTTCCAGTCGGGTGATGGATTTAGATCAGAAACAATAATCTTGCCCCAAAAGGGAGTTGCACTCCCTTCTGGACTAAGACAGCACGGGATAAGGAAGCTGTGTCTTCTCTTTGCTTGTGTGTGCATCTTCTCAGGTAAACTAGGGGCCCATCAAAGATGGGTGCAGCTGAGCAGCACCATCCCTGCCCTTGGGTAATTGTGTTAAAATTCTTGTGTGGACTTGCAGCAGCTGGCATTGGCCCTTGGAGCACCTAGTTCACTCCATCTCTCTCCCCTCTAATCTGCTGTACATCGGCCCCTGTATTAATGCTGAGACACCTACATTCTTCCACACGCAGACCTGTCGTAGGGTTGCCAGAGTTTCCAAAAAAGACAGAGTGCCTACAAATCCACTTGACCAGATGTTTGTGATCATGCTTTCGCTTTGCTTCCTTGAGTCACTTAACTCTGGAGGGCTCTCATTTCTCAATATGTGGAATTGGGTGGATAGCCAGTGACCCCATGCTTTGCAGGCTGCTGCTGTGATGTCGGCAGTCGCGCCTGAGTGTGGCAGCCAGGTGCTGAGCTGATGCAATGGGGCCAGCTTCTGAGGAGACTGGTGCGGGTTGTGCAGGCCGCTGCCCTCAGCCATGAGCGAGAACAGGACCTCTCAAGGGGCAGGACAGAGCCCTAGGTTTGGGTTTCGGTTCCTCTAGATTTACCTTTTTCCAAGGATAGCGGCTGTTACGGGGAAGCATGAGAAACAGGGAACAGCTCCCCAGAAAAATAGGGCACTGGATCCCCAGTGTGTAGATGATGGTGGGAATAATGAGGGTCTTCAGAGACATGAATGAGCCACATGGTTAAGGCAAATGGGGAGAGGGGTAACACAAAGGAGGAAGAAAGGAAGACAAAACCCTCAGCGGACCAGGACATGAAAAGCAGCAAGGTGTAGGAAAGGTGGACTGGAGAGGAGAGATGGGGAGTGAAGATGAAGGAAGGGCATTAGAGCTGGAACAGGCAGCGGGGCTGAAATCGCAGCTGCTTTGTCATAGCTTCCCTTTATTGAGAACATATTAAATACCAGGCACCGTGCTGAGTACCTCACATACGGAGTCTCATAGCCTCCCCAATTCCATGAAGTGGACATTATGGTCCAGACTTTATAGTGAGGGAACCGTGTCTCAAGAAATGGTGTTTCCAGCGTCGCACAGCTGCTAAGGGCCGGGGCAGAATTCACAGCCGGATCTGCCCCGCCTGCCCACTGGCCTTGCCATTGCACAGAATATGGTCTGCATCAGAGGTGGCAAATGTTTTCTGTACAGAGCTAGGTAGTCATGTTTTTGAGCTTTGCTAGTCTCATAATCTCTCGTAACAGCTTCTTAACCCTATTTATGTAGCCCCAAAGCAGCTGCAGGCATATGTAAATGAATGGCCATAGCTGGGCACCAAGAAAACTTTATTTACAAAACAGGCAGCGGGCCAGAGTTGGCCTGAGAGCCTAATTTGCTGTGGCCTGGTTTACATAAATGTGAGCAGCTCCACTGCGGGAAGGGGGGTCAGTATCCCCTGAGGGTAACAGAAAGAGGACAGTGTAGGAGACCGAGGAGCAAGTTTATTAGAGACAAGACAAGGTGATGCTCTGGCTACCAGCAGCTTATGATGACGGTGATTCTTACCACAGTTTAAAACTTTCATAATCATTTGTGCTTCTAAATGTTTTTCCTATACTTAAAAAATATAAATTAACTAACTCAGTGTCCTTGATTTGAGTATTTTCTGTCCTAAGCCCCAGTCCCCAGTATCTTCTCCTGTTGCCAGTGTTCTACCTGGAAGCTGTTCGGTCCCACACCTTCCTGAGATGTGCTTGGGAGGCTCCCGGGAGGGAGCTCAGCCCCAGCTGAGGGGCGATGCAGAGCTGAGCTTGTGCAGGCTTTATTCCCAGCTCAGAGCTCTTGTGATCGCTCTCTCTTTTGTAGGGTTGGGAGTCAAGAGAATTGTTCTAAGTCTTCTATGTTTTCTATAAAAATATCAAATGTGAGCAGGAATGATTTTTCAGCCAGTGAAAGTGACCTGATGAAATTTTGGGATTGGTGTGTGCACTTTCTGTTTGTCTGAAGCACTCTGCTACAGGTACTTTTATAATTCCTTCTTGCTGACAGTAAAACACCTTGAAAATGAAACAGGGAGGTGGTATGTCAGCACAAACTTGACCTTTCAGTTGCAAAGCACTGACCTGCATCAACACTTTGAAGAAAAATAGGAAAACCACGCCTCTCATCCAATGAGGAAGCAACTCAACGGTGCAGCGGCCACCCAGGAGTAGAACCTGCAGCCTCACCCCGTGCCCTTGAAGGGCGGTCCAGAAATGTCACCATCACCACTGGCAGCCACTGCAGCCGCACAGGAGTAGAACCTGCAGCCTCACCCCGTGCCAAAACTATTTATTATTTCTTTTTTCAGAGAAGAAGTTTGCTGATGCCTGCACTAGAGGTTACGCCTGGCACTTCACTTGCTTTCTCTCATCTACATGATCTGCTAAGTTCTGTTAGAGACATGGCACTGCACTTCTGAAATATTTCCAATCTGCTCTCAACCCACAGTGTGGGGAACTTCAAAATGCAACAAAGCAAAACTCTGATGAATAAATAAAACTGCACAATTGTTGACTGTTTGACATTAAAGACCCAGGCACAGCAGGCCAACCAAACCAGTCCCCATTTCAAATCATTCTCCCCAAACATAATGCATTTCAGCAAAGATTGAGGAACTCTGCTTGCTCCAGGCATGGCGGCCACAGGGCCCAGGCAGCAGGCCCGGGAAGGCTGAGTGCATTCCGCCTCTCTCTTCTGATACCTCTTTGTTAAGGTCTCCCGGGAATCCAGCTTCCTTTGTGCAGGCAGCTGCGTTTCCAGTGCGTGGTGCAGGAGGCAGGCAGGGGAAGTGTGGGCAGGCCGGTGCTGATTTGTAATCGGATGAGCCTTGTTTTTCTCCTGCTCTGCACTAAGTCTCTGGAATCTATCAGTTATATAGATTATGTAACAAGAGCCAATAGCTGGGTGAAAACAAGCTTCACAAAAACAGAAAGCTTAACAGCAACAACAGGAAAGGCAGGTCCAAGGGAGGTTATGAAATGGAGCTTGACCTCTCTCCCTCTCTCTCTCCCTCCAAGCCACGGCTTTACAGTTGGCTAACTTTGCTGTAATTGAGTCTGAAGGTTGAGTCCTTGTTCTTTAAGAATTGCCAATGGAGCCCTCTAATCCTCTGTGGTCTCCTCAGTGAATCAGGACTTTGGTTTATTGACATGTAATTAGATCAGTATGTCACTACATCAATGCCAGTGTAAACATCCCGGAGTAAGTAGCTGATCCTTACAAGATCAGCAACCTAATCTCCACTGGGATGCCAACCGGCTTTGTCAACACTCCAGTTGAGGACTGTATCTCTTTTCCTGATGTCTGAGTCCAGCAAGGAGGGGGCTGGAACCGAAGCAGGAATCTGCCACCTGAAGACCTTCTTATTGACATTTGGGCTCTTCCATGACCTTCATTACTTAGGGGCACCAGTGACCTAAAATAAATACTACTGGGGCATGCGAATTCCATCTCCTTCTCATGTCTTCCCTCTGCGTTTCTCACTATTAGGAAGAAGTACATCCAGCAGAAAAGTCCGAACAGAAAGCACCTGAAATGTCCATTGCCCATGAGAGTTTCACTTCTAGCCCATACTTTGAATTAATGTGAATTAACTTCAAGGAAAAGAAGCTTAGGTACTTATTCTGACGTTTACTGATAACACTACCAATGACTGGCAGAAACATGCTAGGTATGTAACATTCAAAGTCAGCAGAAACTGGCTCACAGATGGTGGTTGGGGCTGCTGTTTGTTGGGCATTTGCTGAGGGCTGGAGTCTGTGCTGAGTGGGCGTTTGCATCCACCCCCTCGCTCATTCCCTAACGCGCTGGGGGAAGTGTCCTGAGCATCTCCGCTGAACCGATGAAGGAGCTGAGCCTCAGAGAGGGTTACTGTCTTGCTAAACATCACACAGATTGGAAAACAGGTGGAAATCAGGCCTGTCTGATGGTGTCATCTGTGTGTGTAACTATCACACTCAATGGCAACGGGGATTTCCACCTGCTGCAGGGATTGGCCTTGGTAACTCCAGTGATTGGCGGCCAATGGAGAGGAGGGATAGAAGGAAGCCTAGTGGGCTCAACAGGAGTCCAGACTCAAAGAAAGGAACTTGGCTGGCAGACAGCCTACCTAAGAGGAGATGTGGCTTACTTTAGGATAAAGGGCAGAGCTGTTGGCCTGTCTGAGGCAGGTGCCATGTCGGTGGAGAAGCTAGTTTTCCTCTTCTCCCTGGCATACCATCTCTCATTTCCTCCAGCAAGTGGAGGGGTGTGCTCTGCAGAAAGGGGTCAGTCTTCATGCCAGCAAAAGGCTCTTCTGCCGTCCTACCCGGTCCCTGTCTAATGTATGACCCTGTTGGTTTTTCTGTGTTAAGGATCTGATCATCAAGCTGTCTAGAATCCTCCTGATGAGGTCACGGCAGGACATGGGCACGCAGCCAGTTGAAGTGGAGATCCACGCAGGGAAGTTGGATTTTTAACAGAGCAGAAAACAGCATTTAATTTCTTCAAAAAAATCTGCAAAGAGCTCTTACTAAGGTTCAGCCTGATTTTTTTTGCTTGTACAACTAGCTGGCCCTGATGAAACAATCCATATAATCTAGGGCAACATTTTGCCCTAAAAAGCAATTAAAAGAATTTATGAAGCAATTTGTGGTGAAAATGACACAGCGATTATGTGGGGTTTTTTTTCTTTAAAGGGAAACAGCAGAGCTCTCTCTCTCTGTTCAATGCCCCTGACTAGCGATGCCCACAAATATCCTGCCATAACCAGAGTCAGCCAGAGGTAGCTGGCCCAGGGCATGCGGCCAGGGCAGGCTGGGACTCCCTGTCAACTTCAGTGGAGCCTCAGAACCACCCCAAGCTTCCATTTCTTTGGCTGCCAGTGGTGAGGACTCTTGCGTTGTGAATCCTCTACCATGAGGTAACGTCTTATTGATGCATCTGATTTGAGCAGAGAGGCCTTTGAAGAAGACAGGCATGCTTTACAATGTCACATCAATCAATAAGGCATGTGACATTTGGTGGAAAGAACAAATAATACATCTTATCTTCGTTGTGGATGTACATTCTATTTCATTTTATTTTTGGTAATTAAAAGAAAGTTGGAAAAGAGAAGTACATGCTTGTAGTTAAAAAAATTAAACCAGTACAAAAACAGCATAGCATGAAGAGTAGATTCCCTAAGCTGACCATGACTACTGTCTCCCCATCTCTTTCCAATGGTGACCTGCACATCTGCAAGCATATGTACCTGCCAATCTAGACTTGTGTGTACCTATGTTATATATGTGATGTTGGACATATATGATGCATATGTTCAGTTCTCTGTGTCTGTGTCTATGTAGGAATTTTAAAGATAAATCTCACACACTGTTCTGCACCTTGTGGAATAAGATCTCTTGGAGATAGCTTCTCACCGGCATGCGAGCACGTGACCTTGCTTTACGCATGGTCGAGGTGAGTCCAGGGCACCTGGTACTCCCGTACCTGCTTGGCACTGGCCTGTGCTTTCTGTGTTTTCCTGTGATGTCTGAGTAGCCACTGGCCCCAGACTCCTGGGCAGCCCTGACACCTGCTCCTGCTGCCTTGGCCTCAGAGGGCAGGGTGTATCCCCACGCATCTCGGCACCTGCACCCAGTGCACCGTGTTCCTGCAGCCTGACTCCTTTTGCCTCTGCCCCTGGCCAGGGCAGACATGGAAAGGTCAGGGCTGGCGTGAGGCAGTGTACGGAGGAGGCCAGCCCACCCCGAGTTCCCCACATCCCTAATGGGGGCCGTCTGCTGAGGGTGGCATCGGTGGAATCCTCTCACCACCTCACGTGGAGGTGGCTCCGCTCGGGGCTACCTCATGTTTATCACATGTCTATTGCATCCGTCACGTGGTTATGCTATGAGTGGATTCCACTGTGTCCCTTGTCTATAGCACTGCTGCCTCCATGGGAGGCTGCCATGACTGTCTTCGTGCCTGTGTGCATGGAAGATGGAATTGCTGAGAGTGGGTCAGAGGTTTGTGCACTTTAGACTCGGAGATAATTACTGCACTAACCCTCTCCAAAGCCAATTTTCTGCAATTAGCAGTGTCTGAAGAGTAACTCTATGTGGCCTAGAGCTCATGGCAGGGTGTCCCCATGTCAGGGCACTTGTAGGCCACATGGCTCTGGGCTGGAAGCACCCTGCGGGGGTGGGGGCGAGGCCACCCTTGGAGTTTCCCCGAGTGGTTTCAGGTGCTGGCACCCAGCTCCCACAACATAGAGGCCCGGATGGTGCAGATGCCCACGCCACACCTCCCACTCATGCCCTCTGCCCGTCTCCTGCCTCCCGCAGGTGCATCTTGGAGATAAGCCCCCTTAGTGGAGGAGGAAGAATCCTCCTGCAGTTGAGAGAGGGGAGCTGGCACTCCAGTGGGAAGTGACAGGTGCCTGACGTGCCTCCCCTGCCCCACCCGGGTCCCATTTCCATATCTGCTATGAGTGAGCCTCAGGGTCAGGGAGATTCTTAAAGAGCAAACTTCAACAGGATGTCAGTACTTTTATCTAAACCTTCATAGGAAGCAATGAGATACAGGCAAGGAAGCTGCCTTTCCATCAGGAGAGCAGCCTGAAATTGAGAGGAATGGCCCCAGCAGATAAAAGGGCATCTCACTCAATGGTTTTGTTTAATAGTGATCTGTGACATATGAAACACACTTATGTTTCTCAGAAAGCTAAATATAGAGTTACATGACCCAGCAATTGCACTCCTAGGGATATACACAAAATAACCAAAACTGAGGACTCAAGCACATATAGAGAACACATGCCAAACTGTGTTCATAGCAGCATTACTTACAAGAGCCAGAAGGGGAAACAGCCCACATGCCCTTCCAGTATGTGGTAAAAACAAGGTATGCTATGCCCCTGCAATAGAATATTACTCAGCCATGAAAAATGAATGACATTCTGATCCATGCCACAACATGGATGGGCCTTGAAGACATTGTGCTACACAGAGGAAGCCAGACCCCAAAGGACTAGTGCTGTACGATTTCCTCATAGATACTCCAGAATGGGCAAGCCAGAAAACAGAAGGCAGATGAGTGGGTGCCGGGGGCAGGGGTGGGTGTGGGGATGGGGAGTGATTGGTTAATGGGTACAGGGTTTTCTTTTAGAGTGATGAATATGTTTTGGAATTTGATAGAAGTGGCAGTTACACAACACTGAAAATATTCTAAATGCCAAAACTATCTTTTTTATAACAGCAATTTTTTACTTTTTTGCACAAAAATTGCTTTTTAGGAAGCTACATAACAATCACTTACACATCTCCTCTTTTGGGGGTCTTCAGGGTTTTCACGTTTTGCTGGTATAATTGGACTGTGATGAATACCCTGGTACTAACCGTTTTTCACATTCTCGGTTATCTCTGTTGGATAAACTCTCAGAGTCATTGCAGCAGTGCGATTGTGTACTTTAAGGTTTTTCTCCAGCATAGTATTAAGTTGGCCTCCTCAAATGCACTGTCTTAGCCCCTTCAGTAGGATCTCATCATGTCTGTCTTCCCAAGTGCTTGCCAATAATATTTTGCCAATGTGATGGGAGAAAATTCACCACCTGTGTAGTCACGTGATGTGCTGCCGGGGTCCGGGGCTACCCACTGTTCAGCCTTCTTCCTCTTCCTGTTCCCCTTCCCCTCCTCCTTCTTCCTCTTCCCCTTCTCCTTCTTCCTTTGCTTCTTCCTCCACCTCTTCCCCTTCCTCTCCTCTTTCCTCCTCGTCTTCTTCCTCTTCCCCTCGTCCTTCTTCCTCACCTTCTTCCTCCTCCTGCTCCTCCTCTTCTCCCTGGAATTGTCTGTTCACACTTTTGGTCCCAGTCTCCTAGTGTTTTTAGTATATGAGTAAAGAATATGAGTCTTTGTCTTCAATGCTGAAAAACATGTTTGCTAATGGGTGTCACTGGGGCTGACCAGAAGAAAGGGAACAGCACAGAGGCAGAAGAGAAGGATGCCTGGGTGCTCAGGGGCAGAGCACACAGACCCTTGTGTGAGGTCCAGAGAAATGTGGGTGGAGCAGGAGTTGAGGCCGAAGCACAAAGCGCCCCCCGCCAGGCTCAGGGCTCGATTCCCAACTTCCCCTGAGCCAGAGGTAAAGGCGCGTGCCTCTGTGTGTGTGCCTGTGTGTCTAACTGGCCAGCGGCCTATAAGCGGTTGTTCTTAATAGAATTTTAATCTCTCATCTATGGGAGTGGAAGGCGTTTTTTAGCTTAATAATTTTCAAAAACACCAATCAGCTTTGAGACTGAATTTCTTGCTTTTCTTTTCTCAGTAGTGGGAGTGTTGGTTACTAAAGACCTGACCCTGACTGCTGGGAATGTTCACTGGGTTAGGGCATCACTTGGTCTTGTTGTCCAGATTTCACTACATGTGGGACTGCAGGAGAATCTTAAGCTTTGGGGCCGTCTATAATCTTCTGGGGAGGGAGCGTGGGTGTTAAAAAAAGCATATGAGCACACACACAGTTTCAATCCTCCAGATGTATGATGTCCTGTAAGATGTGATGGTTCCAGAAAAAGAAGAGCTATGTTTGGTTGAAAGCAGAGAGGCCTTGACAGCACTGACGGACTCAGCCTCCTCCTGTTTGCACTGTGGCCCATGGCGGGGGTGCCTGTCCTGCTGCTAAGCACTACTCTCCATCTGAACCCAGCTCACTTCCACCCCAGTGCTGTGTGACGGAGCCCACAGCAGAGGAGACGGAGGCTGCAGACATTTATGTTTTCTGGACCATTTCCAAGACAATGTTTAGCATTTAGAAATGTTGAGGGGTTTGGACAGGGTCTAACCTTGCAGGTGAGCCCAGCCCGTGTCAGAGGTGGACTCCAGCACTGGCGGCTCTAGGGCCTGGCGGATGTGACTGGCCTGTCTGCATTTTAATCACCTTCTCTGCTAATCCTACTTCTGTGGGTTGAAAATGCACCCTCAACTCATACAGTGAAGTCCTACCCCCAGTGTTTCAAGGTGTGACCTTAACTGGAAATATGTACCTAGTTGAGATAAGGTCGTCTTGGGGTGCAGTGGCCCCTAACCCAATATGACAGGTGTCCTTATAAAAAGAGGGAGTTTGGACACAGAGAAGAGATTGTGAACCTGCACAGTGTCAGGACTGGAGTCATGTGGCTCCACACCCAGGAGCCACTCTCTGCCAGGAGGGAGGCCTGGGCAGACCCTTCTCTAGAGCCCTGGGGAAAGCATGGCCCAGCTGGCACCTTGAGTTTGGGCTCCAGGCTCCAAAACAAAGAGAATAACTTTCTGTTGCTTACCTCCCAGCGTGTGGTGCTTTGCCACAGCAGCCAGGATTTTCACACACACCGGTATGCCCGTGTGTAGGGCACCTGGCTCGTGGGTGCACTTAGCCTGGAGCACCTCCTTCTCCTGCCCAGGTTGTGCTGGGCTGCAGTGGAAGCATCATCCTCAGCTGTGAAAACACAAAAGTCATGCACAACAAAAAGAGGCCATCACAGGATTTTCCCCTCTTTGCAAAGTTTCACAGCACACACGTTACTGTTTATTTTCAACCCTTCTTTCTGATCTTGCATGATGCAAATTCCCAG
Source organism: Hylobates moloch (assembly GCF_009828535.3). NCBI lineage: Eukaryota > Metazoa > Chordata > Mammalia > Primates > Hylobatidae > Hylobates > Hylobates moloch. The sequence goes on from NW_026652279.1 coordinate 172,466,833, forward strand.
AACCCAAAAAGACTTCTTGAGAAAACACTCCACGATTCGTGGCAGAAAAGGTCAGATTGTTTGAAAATGACTAATGATTAGTTTATAGTTCTTATAATACAGGTTCCATAACAATGGAATTAATCTTTAGAGGAAAAAATTAAAAGGTAGTTTGCTCCAGAGGGAGCTGCGCTGGGGTTTGCACATTAGTTATGATGAGCACTCGCTGGGACGGAAGCAGAACCCCAGGACGCCTCATTGTTTAATCAGGACGGGTAATATCAAGTTGATTAATCCGCACACTTCCCTCTGCCATCCTAGAAGGGCTGCCGTCCTGCATAATGCCGAGCTTGGTGCTGCCAGGGCTGGGCCTCTCCGAGGTCTGGGGAAGGGGCTGGGCCCCTCTGCGGACCTGGGGGAAGGGGCTGGGACACGCCGAGTGTCAGCCTCTCTGCCTCGGGCCACCCTTCTGTTGTCACTTTGCTTGATGCAGGTGCTCACCTGAAAGGTAGCAAACCTGTCAGGAGCTAAAAAGTGAAACAGGCCTTTTCCTTCTTCCCACACACGCGTGGGATCACTGGTTTCTGTGTCTGATGCCCCAGCCTAAAGGTGAGCCGGCAGGTGGCAGGGGCGGCCGGGCCTGAGAGTTCACGCAGATCCACCTGGGGCCTCCACCCCCACATCTGACACCAGAATTGACCTTTAATTCTGAGCCTAAGTAGTTCCTGGGGGACATGCACACCTTTACAGGCACAGGGTGGCTGCTGCACACCCAGGTGGTGGCCCCACTTTGTCCTTCATAGAGGAGGTGGTCGCAGATGCTCTCAGAGCTGGGTCCTGCACAGCAGGCTAAAGCCTGAACTTGGGGCTTAGGGTGGTTTAAACAAAACAGCGATGTGGCTGCACTTGCTGCTGCCTACAGTGTTCTGGGTCCCAGCAAAACCCTCCTTTTTCCATTAAAAGGAAATTATGTAAAAGTGTCATCTCTATTTTGGTTTATAGAATTTGTTCTAAGAGGGTGAAAATCCTCGTTGATCCACTTTATGTCCATCAAAAAGTCATTCCTGGAATAAGAATGGTGGCTGGGAGGGGGCCAGTTAGCGAGGGTTGCCACTTGACGATGTGCTCTGGCCTCCAAAGTGTCCTAGGAGCAGCTGCAGAGCCTGTGCCCGAGGTCTCCCCACCCAGAGGCCCCTCACTCCCGGTAAATGCAAGCGTGCATTCTGTATGGAGGTGATGGTTCAGCAGGAGAGGAGAGGCATATGCATGCGTGTGTATGCATGTATGTGTGTACATGTGCGTGTATGTGCATGTGTGTGCATGTGCATGTGTGGATGTGCCTGTATGTGCATGTGTGTGCATTGGGTGTGCATTTGTGTGCATGTGTGTGTGCATGTGCATGTGTACATGTGTGTGCGTGTGCATGTGTGTGTGCGTGCGTGTGCATGTGCATTGTATGTGTGTGTATGTGTACATGTGTGTGCGCATGTCCGTGTGTGCATGTGTGTGCGTGTGCATGTGTGTGTGCATGTGCATTGTATGTGTGTGCATGTGTACATGTGTGCGCGCATGTCCGTGTGCATGTGTGTGCGTGTGCATGTGTGTGCATGTGCGTGTGTGTCCATGTGTGTTGTAAATAACTGAGCTGCGGGACAAAACTGGCCTGGCAGGGAAAAATAGTTGCAAATAAAAATATTTTTATTATTAATCAAGATGTCCTTGGCGATTATAACAAAGAGTCAGAAGAACCACAGAAGAACCGTTTCAGGAAACCTCACTACCTTTTCACATTCCGGGATTTGGAATTATACAGGACATTTCTTGGTCCTCATCTTAATTTGCACAGTTTGACATTTCACTGTCTCCTAATTTTAGCATGTGAGAATAAACATAAAGTGGTAGTTTGGGCAACTTCAAAATTTTATTACAGGGCGACAAAAAAAGTTAGCGTGTGTACATCAGCATGCTTTTTCGTTAGCCTCGCAGAGAAATAGAGCTTGCTGTTTAAAAACTGCTCATTGGCAACCAAGGATCATTTACCTGTATTAGTGAAGAAATGAGACATTTTCTGTCACTCTACCTTGTAAAATAATTAAATAAGGAATCTTGGTGAGTACACTATTATAGCTATTTAATAAAATTTATATTCAGAATTTTACTACTTATAAAATATATTGTCTCACCTGGGTGTTCACAGGGGAGCAAAAAATATATATGTATCTATGCATATGTAGTTTTTTTAATGTTGCTTGTTTCATCTTATGGAAAACATGGAAAACCTCCTACAACAATAAACATTCATAATATAACAATGTATGAAAATTGCATGTACCACTAAGCCAGTGGCAAGGGCTGCCTCTGAATCTCTGAATATTAGCATATTATAGATGGAAAAAGCTATCCTCTCCCTCACGGGAAAATCTGTTAGCATCTTACCAGCAAATTCTGAAAAGATACACATTTAAAATACACCTTCACCTTACTTTTGAAAGAAAAGTATAAATATAAAATCTGCTAAGATTCGCCGCCCTTGCGAGGAGCCTCCGCCCCGTGTTGAGATGCCGCGACCCCACCACTCACCTGTGAGTCTTGCTGGAACTTGAGGCCTTCGTTCCACCGCAGATTAAAATAATTTCTATTTCATATTTTCCACATCTCTTATATTTTCTTTCATAGGGTCTTGCTTTCATTGCTACATCTCGATTCGCTGTCATTAAGAAGTAAAAGGGCCCGAATGTGAGTTGGCTGCCAGTGCATGCGCTGCCTCTGAGGCCATGCAGAGCGGGCTGGTGTCTCCCTCAGCGGCGTTTGGGATCTATTGGTTGATAACCAGATGCTTCCTTATTAGCCAAGAGTGCCACAAGTTTTCCCGAATCTAAATGTTGAAAAATCTTGACAGTACTGCCTCTTCCTTCTCTGATATTTGACTGACACTCATCATATTACATCCTGCGCGTTCCTTGTTGCAAAAAAATATGAAGATGATATAATCTTATGACAAAGTCCACCGAAAACACACGCGTCTTGGGACCGCAGTGGTGGTTCCACCTTGGCCGAGGTCCACTCCCTGCTGCAATCACTGGTGGAATCTACAGGGAACTCAGAGACTCCCTCTGAGAGGCTGAGCTTTGCGGGAGAGAACAAGGGCTGGGAAGTCCCTTGGTGTCTAAAAGTCTGAATTGCAGACAACCCCTGTCGTTAATCTGGAACTGAAAATCAGCCTGGGAGCTGGGGACTGGGCCACCTGGGCTGAGGGCAAAGGTCAGCTTGCGCCGTGAGCGCAGGACAAAGGCCGAGGGGTGCGGTGGTGGCCCCGGTGACGGGCGTCTCTGCCCGGTTCTCCGTGGAAGGCCACGCCACCTCGCTGATGAGATTCGCCCAGACCCTTGACCGGGCATCCGCTGAGGGGTAAAGCGCCTGCGGACGCTATTTCCCATCCGATTTTGTGCTTCCTGTGGGGGTGCCTCAGCTCTCACCGTGCAGGCGTGGAGACCCCCACAGAGCCCGCGGCTCTCCCAGCCTCACGGTCCACACCCGCGGGCTCCAGCCCAGGGCCGCCCCTGCACACCGAATGCGGTGACCTTGTGGCTATTTGGGCGGATTTGAGAGGACTGACAGCCTCTTTCATGCAAAGAGGCCATTGGCTGAGGCAGGTTGTGAATCGGGCTCCGGGCTCCAACCACAGAGGGTCGAGGGAGGCGTCTAATACGAGCCCGCAGAAATCCCCACCGTGAAGACGCTCATCCCCAGAGAACTGGGAAGGGGCCCTGGGATTTCCTCTAGAAATCAGACGCAGCTGCTTCCCACCCTCATCTGGAAAGGGCTGCGTGTGGCCCTTCCTCGCCGCTGCACAGGGTCCCACGGAACCATTCCAGAGCTGCTTCCTGCCCTGTGGGTAGCAAGATCACTTCTGTTTGTTTCCACCTGTGGATATTAATGTGAGCATATTTGAAGTGTATACATTTGTTACATAAAACCAAATTACAGAAAATTACCTCTATTTTCCTAGGCCCAGTCAGCGTCTGTCTTTTTTAACTCCCATGCAGGATGGAAATGGAATGGGGATCTGAGACGTGCGGGATGAATGGGACTGAGCCTCCTCTGGCGCATCCAGCTCCAGGAAAATGCTGGAGGCGGAGCCGATTACCAGCGGTGTCACAGTTGCACCCGCAATGTCTTCCGAAGAAATAGTCCCGTTCCTCCCTGAGCATTTCGGAGCTGCTCTGAGGCCTGGCGAGGCTCCAGCAGGGCCCAGTGACCTTCCCAAGGTCTGATGTGGGCTCATAGTGTGTGGGGCGGTTTCCAGGCGCTCACAAGGACCGCCGTTTCCTCTGGCCCCCTGCCCCCTCGGGACATTCCTCTATGCTGAAGGGTGCTGGCGCAGGCGCTAAGATGTTTGTAATAATTTAAGCTTAATGCTCGGAAAATACTTTCTAAGAAGCAAGGAAATGCTTTTTCTGGTTTGTTTCTCACATCTCAGAATCCTACTCATCCAGTTAGGGTTACGGTGACAGGTAGAGTTAGGGTTAGGGTTAGTTGTTCTTTAAAAACATTAGTCTTCGTAAGTAAAATGTGAGTCTTTAAAAATGCTTTCAATGACACCGTGGGCTTTAGGGGAGAGAGTCAGTCTGAGTCTCTCACCACCGCCTTGAGACACACACCCCTGCCCCCCGCCGCGGCTATTGTCGGCAGAGGCCGGTGGAATTGTGGGTGTACCTGGGCATCTTCAGATGTTCTTTTAGTGCGAGGCACTTCAGGGTGGCATGGGCAGCGACTTTCCACAGGCCTGGGGGGCGTTTTCTGAAAGCATCTGCTGTGTGGCCCCAACAATGTCCCCGATGGAGAGAGACACAGGTGAGCACACAGCAGGGACCCCTCGGTGACAGCAGGCAGTTCCAAGGTTCCTTCCCAGCTCCGGAGGCTGTGGCCCTCTAGTGATCACCATCAGCCCTTGCTGTATGAGGAGCGCCTGGCTCACCTGCTTTCTTAAACTCACTTTCAACCAAGCAATGAATAACTGAGGACCCATCGGGACCCAGCTGGGTGCCAGCCTCTGGTTTGAGGCAGTTTGTGTCTGTTCACATCTGCCCTTGTCTATCTGGTGCGACACCCAGGGTGGGAGGGAGAAGGGGAGGGACGAGGTCTGGACTCTCCCTGCTCACTGGCAGGTCGTGGTGTGGCAAGGCCATAGGAAGAGCGGCCTGCTTCCCACAGCTGCACCGCCCAGGCCTTTCTCTCCTTCGTGTCTGCCCGTAAGAACTTATCACCATTGCAGGCCCATCAGGAAGACTGTGTTTGAGGTGAAGGAAGGTTTAATACCTTTAAAAAATCCATTTTGCAAGATGAGATGGATCTGGGTGTGGACCACGGCTCACCACACGATGACTCCCGCCAGCATTCCCTGTGGACTCTCAAAGCGCGTCCATGCAGTGGCGCGTGTGACACTCCACGCAGCAAGGCTCTGCCGTGGGGGTCAGTATGGAGGGGGTGGCCGCAAAGCTGGGGACAGGCCCAGGGGCCCACAGGGGCCCCACATTCCATGCAGCAAGGCTCTGCCTCTGGGGTCTGTGTGGAGGGGGTGGCGGTGAAGCTGGGGACAGGCCCGGGGGCCCACAGATGCTCCGTACAGTATCAACTCCCTACAGCTCGGACTGGATTCGGCAGGGTTCCTGCCTGTGCTGGCAAGGCCAGATCAAGGGGTACAATTCTGTAAAAGGGGTAAGATGTTGGTTTGAGGGATGAACTGGAAATACTGCGTCTGCCCATCCCATCTCCCCTCCTCCCTTTTCCCTTCCCGTCCTCCTTCCTTTCCATCTTTCCTTCCTCCTTCCCTCTCTCTTCCATCTTACACACGTGGCTGCAGATGTGACAGGGAGTGTGGGAGCCATCCCCACAGGGCAGAGGAGACAGGAGACAGGAAGCTGATAGGTGAGGACAGACTGTGAAAGGATGGCAGGGCAGGGCGTGAGGCCACCCAGAGCCCAGGCCAAGGGCTGGCAGGAGGCAGGATTGCCTGTGGGATGGGGCAGCAGAGGCAGTGCAGCAATGGTCTGCAGTGTGAAGGAGGGCGGCTGGGAGAGGCGAGGCTGGCAGGGCTGTCCAGAGCCCTCATCCCAAATGGTCCTGGAATCCCGTGGCAAAGTGCCGTTGCGGGGTGGGGGTAGGGCGTGGTGGTGTTAGCAGGACAGCAATCAAATGTGTGTTCCTTTACGTTCAGGGGGAAGTGGGTCTGGAAGAAGGCCCGGGGCCAGGGCAGGGCACAGAGGCTCTTGCAATGGCCAGGCCAGGGGTTCAGGTGGTGTAGACCTGGAGCAGAGAGACCCCCAGGAGTGGGGAGGAGGACTTTGGGGTGCAGGTGATGGCAGGCACAGGGAGGTTGGGGAGTCATCGCTCATCCTCAGTGCTGTGGATGGAAGCATTCCCAGAGGCAGAGAAGCAGGTGGAGGTTTGGCAGGAGGAGGGGAGTTTGTCTTAAGACGTGGAGAGATGTCCAGTGGTGGATCTGCAGGTGGAAGCTCCGAAGAGAGGCGGGGACTGAGAGCACAGAGCTGGGCCGGCGGCACTCAGCTGGTACTGAAGCCACCACAGCCTCGCTGATGCTGGCCCGGGCTGGCCGCCCCTACACCTTACAGGTTTCCTGCAACCTTACCAGCCGCAGGCCAGGGTCTGCCAGGATCTTCTGTCTCGTGGTGATGCATTTCTTCTGGCCTCCTCCTTAGATACCTGCCAGCCAAACATCATCAAAGTCTTGAAAATTGTTCAGGAACATTTGGGTCAAAACCCCGTCACAGGTCCCAGCCCAGCTGCAAGGGGGGTTAGGATGCAGTAGTATCCTGTGTCGGGAAGAGGCAGGGATTTGGTGGACGTCCCACCTGTCCTTGCCACACCCAGTAGTGGGCTCTATTACCCAAGGACAGTTGGGGGATAGGCGCGGGGCTTTCCTGGGTGAGGTGAGGTCACAGAATGTGGGCGAGGAGAGGGCTTCAAAAAGGGAGGGGCAGGCAGCTCAGAGGTCAGGACAAGAGCAGACACACATCCAAGGGTTTTCATGGAAAAATCCATCTTTTGCGATTTCAAACTGGACAGCACCTACGCAAAGCTACCCATTCACATACTGCATTTGTTTCCTCTCCCAGGCTGGTGTAGACTAAACAGAGTCAGTTAGAAAAGGGTTCTGATGCGTTCACAGCTTTCAAGGCCTCAGCTTGCATAATTACAAGGGGCAGGAGCTGAAATTTCATCTGTGTGACATCAGCTCAAAAGGAGCCGGGACTGGAAGAAACCGGGAGCTATGATTTGCACTTTGATAACTTAAGTGAAATAAATTGATGGTTCCAAATGGAAAAAAATGACCAGGTCTATTTCTATAGACTTTAAAGATTATCCAGGTTAGAAATTTCAGCAAATGGGACAAAGATAAAATCAGTTATTCACTAGTGCCTATTTTAACACCTATAAGACAGTGTAAAAATTGGCTTTATCATATTAATATCTTGCTATAAATTCTGACATTAGTATTGTCCATTCTGAGCACAGACCTGGGCTTGCTGGCTAAAACACAGAGCTCTAGAAGAGTTTCCGTGAGGATGGGTAAATTAGGGAGTGCCTGTCCATGCTAGCCCAAGGGCCAGGTTCACCTGCACACTTGGCACATTGCAGGATAGCTGTCAGTTTATTTGTCCTTCTCCCTGTCTGCAGGTCAAGTGCTTCATGCAGGTGTGATACACAGGAGATGTACAATAAATATTGAATAATTGAGAAACTATATTTGCATTATTTTATTTGATTTTCCCAATCATGCTGCAAAGGTGAGAAAGGACAAACAGTATCTTCATTTTACTTTTCTATTTTTTTAAATATTGAACAGGGAGCCTGCATGTACCCCAATTTTATACCTGAGGATACTAAGGATGAAAAGTGATTTGCCCAAGTGGGTGGGCATCAAAGCTGTCACTTGACCTTGGGATTCTCTGACTCTGAGGCATGTCCTTCCCACCCCACTCAGATGCACCCACCCAATGGCTTCTACCATAATTAAGATTTTCGGATTGTTCCAACATATTGCAATCATATAATTATTAAAAGCCATAAGCATAATTTGCAACATATGTACCCATATCTCACTTGTATTTTGACCATATATGTTATATGAATAGTGTGTGGATTTTATAGAAGCAGAGGCTTAATGATGCTCATCTGAGTCCCCCACGTGGAAGGGCATACTGATAAGTGGGTGGATTCAAAATAATCCAAATTACTTTATTAGATTTCCCACTGGGGGATTTTAACACCTTGCTTATACCAGGGTCTCGGTGTGATCGGTACCCTGCCTGCCTCAGAGGCCTGGATGCAGCCTCACTCTCCCCTCTGCTGCCCCAGATCCGGCCTCCAGAGGAAAACGCCCTGGTCCTAAATATTCATGAGTCTCCACACAAAGTGCCTGTGGCAAGATATGCTCTTCTCCCTGGGAGCTGATAATCTGGGACCATCATTACCACTGAGAAGACTGTGTGAGTCGGTTTGCCTGAGAGGGCCCTGCTTTTTCACCTGTTGTTGTGATGTAATTGATACGTGTGCCATTGTTCATTTCCAAACATGAGAGTGAGCTTTCATGTGATCGCCCTACTTAGAGCTAGCATCTACTGAGTCCTGAAGAGCAGGCACCGTTGTGAGTGATGGGCACGTGTTACCTATCGTAATCTTCCCCACACCACGAAGAGGGAACGATAGCTTTGCAGTTAAGGGCACAGATTCTGGGGCAACCTGCTTGGGGGTGTGGTCCTCACTAGCTGTGGACCCTGAATAAGCTCCTAAACATCTTTATGCTCCATGTCCTTCATCTGCATATGCAGATGCTAATAATAATAATGGCCTCATGTCCTCATTTGCAAGAAAAAAAAAAAAGCGCTGCAGCCCCTGAGGCTGGACCAGACAGGAAAGCACACGGAGGGTGTCCTGTGGCTCTAAAGTGCTGCGTAAACATACGCGGTCACCATAACCACCTGACTTTCATCTGTTATTTTGCTTTTTATCTTATTTAATATTTTAAGCTCGTTTCATGTTGAAAATGACGTATGAGGGCTAGAGATATGAGGAATTATTACATGCAATCCCTATTTTTAAGGTACTTATTCATATTTATTTGAGGAGATAGAAAATAAATATGAGAACATTAACGAAAAGAAGACCCATCATATACCCTGGGGTAGGGTGCTGCTGATGGAAAGAGTGACACAGACTTGGGGGCCAGGAGCTCAGTGGGGACAGTCAGGAGCTGTCCCACAGGGCAGCCAAGAACAGCCTTGGTTGTACCTCAATTCTAGAAAGCAGATTTTTCTTGCCCACTTCAGGCAATTCTGTGGTTTTATTTTATATGCGAAAAGAAACCTGTGTTTGACGTACGCCTGATTTGGAATTAGAAAGCGACTTTGGGCAGTGATGACACAAAATTAAATATAGTTTTTGTAAAGAGAAAAAAGATAGCATTTATTCCTATAAATCTTACTATACATGAGTCCCCAGGCATTAACTATATACTATATACTAGACATGATTTTTTACATGGGTTGACTTACTCTGCCCGATAGAAATTTATGACTCAGAGACTGCTTTTGTCTTCGTTTCCCAGATGAAAAACCTGAGTTTCAGAAAGTAACTTCTCCAAGGTGGGACGTCCATCACCTGGCAGGGCTGAGATTTGGACTGAGACCGGCTGGATCCGGAGTCCTTGTAGTTACAGACACACTCTGCCACCCTTTGTGAGGAATGAGCAGAATGCAGGCCGTGCGGCTCCTGAACCCTTGAATGTTCTCTATACCCCTGGGAACCTAAACTAACTGCTTTTTCTTTGAAATGTCTGGTTTTTTCCCTTATTCTATGAACCTGGGGAGTCATTGTCTGACGGGCACCCGCGTTGGTTATATAGGGTTACTGTAACAAAGTGCCACAAACAGGGTGGCTCCAAACCACAGAGTGAAACCTCTCACGGTCCTGGAAGCCGGAAGTCTGGAATCAGGGCATCCAAAGAGCTGTGCTCCCTCGGAAGCCCCTGGGGAGAGATCCTTTCCCATCTCTTCCACTGTCTGGTGGCCCCATAGCCCCAGTGCCCCCATGGCTTATAGATGCTTCAGTTCGATCCCTGCCTCCATCCTCTGCCTTCTTCCTGTGGGTCTCCTCTCTGTGTGCAACCCGCTGTCCTTATGAGGGTACCAGCCCTGTTGGATTAGGGTCTACCCGACTCCTGGATGACCTCCTCTTATCTAATCACACCTGCAATGACCTTATTTCCAAAAAAGTCACATTGTGAAGTTCTAGGGGAGAGGGCCTCAGCATATCTTTTGTAGGGACACAGTTCAACCCCTAACAGCACCCACGAAGAAAAAGCATGGCCCCAGAGAGGGTGGGCTGAGACGTCTGTAAAAATTCCGCAGTATAGGCTCTGACTAAGAAGAACAGAGGTGCTGGCCCTGCAATGGCTGTGAACCATGCTGTTCTGTAAATCAATACCGGAGGCTGGGTTGTTTATAAAGAAAAGAGGTTTAATCGGCTCATGGTTCTGCAGGCTGTATAAGCATGGTGCTGGCATCTGCTCAGCTTTTGAGAAGGCCTCGGGAAGCTTCCAGTCATGGTGGAAGGTGGAGGGAGAGCAGGCACATCACACAGTGAGAGCAGGAACGAGAGAGAAAGAGAGAGAGGGAGGGAGGTGCCACACACTTTAAATGACCAGATCTCATGTAATATCAGAGCAAGAGCTCACTCATCACCAAGAGGATGGCCCCAGGCATTCATGAAGGATCTGTCCCCCGTGACCCCATCACCTCCCACCAGGCCCAACTCCAACACTGGGGATTACGTTCCAACATGAGATTTGGGTGGGGAAAACATCCAAACTCTAGCAGGCCACTCAATAGATCAGAACGGACAGTGACTCACTAGCCTGGACACTCAGCCAGCAGGCGGGGGGTGCCCATTGGTGACTGTCTGCCCAACCCAACAGAGATCCCATCAGTCCAGCCGGGTGGCACCTGCAACCCCTGGTCAGGCTGAGCACGGCTGAAGGGCAACCCAGGTCTGAGAGGAAGAAGGAAACAGTGGCTCTGTGGGCACAGCTTTTGCCTTAAGAAGTTCAGCATAGCCCAACCAGCAGTTGGGCACCGCTTTGTGGTAAGTGGACAGACAGGGAGGCCTGGTGGGCTTTGGCATGGCTGACCCCTCATTGCCTAGTGTGTGGCTGTGTCACTGCCTGCCGCCTAGAGTGTGAGGACAAAAATAAGAGAGGGTCATCAAGCATCGTGACTGGAATAGCAGGCATCGGACCCTCTGGGCAGCCCCCTGACGAGAAGCCCCTGCCTTTCTTGGGGTGGGTGGAGCACAGGCCTTGTCTAGGATGCTGGATTTTAGTCTGAGGAGCTCACATCTCCCCAGCTGCATCAGAACCTGTAAATGTCGGGGTGGGGGAGATTAGCCGACCTTCTTCAAGGAATGAAGAAAACAGCCGCTCTCTGTAGAGCCTGAAGTGCCAGGTAGGGCCACAACAGGCTTTCCAGATCTTCTCTGCGAAAGAACAAAGCATAAATAAGTATAAATACAAATTGCTTTCATTCTCTTGGGCTGTGGTTCTAACTCTGAGCTATAGCATTTGGGTTAGGGAATGCAGGGTCTTGGTAATTATTCACATGTTGCACAGGATGTCTCCAGCGTGGCTGGGAGGTGAAGTTGCTGAATTGTTCAAGTTCCATCTCTTATTTCATCTGGACCCTGTTGTATTTTGGGAGGAAGGCCAAGCCCCGAGCACCGAATTAAACCTCCTGTGACTTGGCCTCCCTCCGCCTTCTCAGCTATGCTTGAGGTGGGCTGAGGCTTACTCTGTCTTTAGTAAAGAAGTTTTCTTTTCCCTTGATGACTTGAACTTAAAAACACAAATCAAAAAGTTGCGCGATTTCCATAGGGACGCATTAGGCAGGAGGAAATTATTCCCTTCAGAATCCGGTGAATTTCATGTATATCTAGAATTGCTCTTATAATAAAAAATAAATGTTCTATAAGTGACGGTACCTGGGGAAATCACTCATCCTACCTCAATAGGGTTTGTGCTCAGAAGTCAGGTTTCCCAGCCCCCTGTACCTTTCATCTCCCTGCTTCACCATCACTAATTATGTGACTTTATTTCACAGCATCTTATATTTTGTGTGTGTGTGTGTTTTGTTTTGTGTTTTTTTTTTTCAAACAACACTTATTTGTGCCTTCAATGGGACTTAGGTTCCTGTCGAGCTCAGGCTGTGGCTCGGTGGGAAGCTAAGTCTGCACCAGCTCACTGCAGAACTTGTGCTTCCTCAAAAGCCCCGGCACACATTCACAACAGAAAGAGTCTGTGGCCACAGCAGTTTTGGGAGTGCAAGGGCCGGTTACGCCTCATTTTGGCCGCAGTGGTTTGCTACCATCAGCTTGAGAGAATTTCTTTCTATTGCAAGGTGAGTGACAGTTTACAGCCAATGTTGGAAAAAATACCCCTGCATGAAGAAAGTAAGAGACAGAGCCTGCATCATCCTTGGTAGGAAGATGATGAAGGGTCAGAAGAGGATTGCTAAGGGGCTGCTGGTTCACGAAGATGGGGACGCAGCCGGCTCCAGAGGGGGTGACATGGCTGAGGAAGGGCTGACATCAGCACGCAAGGGGTTGTCCTGTTGTCAACTTGCTGCTGGAATTTAGAGGAAAATAAAGCCGTGGTGTATCTTTTGCTGGTAGTTAACACTGTAAATTAAAACGAGAACCCCAACCCATAATGTGAAAACCTGAAAGTCAGAATGTCTCATTTGCCTACATACCGGGCCACTGAAATAAAAACCATCTCCCTCTCTCAACACACGCACACACACACACACTCAAAGAAAACAAAAGACTTCGTTAGCAGGTCTTTGCAAAGTTCACAGAACGCCTGCGGGGAGATCTTTCCACCCACGGATATTCCGAGTCTTTGTTTCCTTAGGTGCATTCTGCACAGGGGGGCGGGGGTGCGGGCAGAAGGTCCCGGGGAGAAGGGCTCTGGGGCGGCGGATGGAGGTGTCCTAGGCTCTCGGAAGTGAGACACGTTGTCGATTTAAAAACAAATATTGGGTTTCCATTTTTTTCTGAACGGGATAAAGCAATTTCTTTTAGATTGTTTAAACTCTCCCCGCTAGATTGAATGGGGGGGGGGGGTGGGGGGGTATTATTTCTAGATTTAGACGCCGTACGGGTGATAATGCAGCGACTCCCGTCTGTGGCTGCGCGAGACCCGGAATTCTAAAGGCTCTGGCCTCCCCATGGACGGAGACTTCCGTTGTTTTCTTTCCTTTCTCTCCGCAGCGGAGAGGGCTGGAGCGGATTTTGGTTCACATGAAAGTGTGCAGTGTTAACTAGGTGGCATATGGGTGGGGGGACATTCCTGCCTGTCCACTGCAGCCGGGGGGCGCGTTTCCATGGAGATAAGAAGCGAAAGTGCTCCGTGCAGCCTAATTGGTATGCATCCCTGGTTCAGGTTCATTGTGCTCCTGCTAATGACAGGGTTGTCTCGGTAATAAGGATGGTGCACTGGAGAAATTTGCTGCCGTGGTATATTTTTCCCTGGCAGAAAACTACTTAGAGACTGTAGTCAGTAAGAAGAGTGACTGGCAGGCTCAAGGGCTGCCCGCAGCATATGGGGGAAGGCTGCTGCTCCGTGCCACATGCATATGCTGCCATTAGACTCCAGCTTTGCGCTTTGTGTGTTCCTGGGCCCATGCCAGGAAGCCCACCTGCTGCAAGAATACTTGTAAAGCCCAACTCAAAAGTGATTGAAAAGCTACTAGAATAAACTGTAATAACACAGTAACACAGTGCTTCACAGATGGGACATAATTGCACGCTGAAGTGCACAGCCTCTGCAGTAATGAAAACACGAGCCATTAAATTAAAATCACAAGGGAAAAAACGATAAAAGTCTGTTGATTTTTTTTTAGTTTTATTGCAAAAACTTCAATTTTCCTGCCCTCATTAATCAAATACCATAAAACTATAGTGTTACTTTGTTCTGGTGGAGATTCAGGCAATTAAAATGATGAATGTTGATTAAAATGATGTAACTTTGGTTATTTACTTGCTAGGATAACTTAAACCCTCTGTAACCAGAGCCGCAAGCTACTGACACTCATCTATGTGTCTACAGATCGCAAAAGCCTTTGGGCACCTGCTCTGGAAGTTCGTGGAGGAGTCTGTCCAAGTTCGCCCAAGGCCGAGGGGGCTATCAAAGAAGAGCTCTGGGTTTTATGCTCAATATTGATACATATGAGGGGTAAATCCTCTCTCCCTGATCAGCCTGCCCTTTTTCTGAAATATTAGTAATTTTCTTTTTCTTCTTTTTTTTTTTTTTTTTGGACAATTAAGGGAGACTTGTCCAACTATGTAAACACAGAAAGCACTTGAGCAACAATGCCCTCGTAATTAGCAGCGGGCAGGCCGGCGTCTGGGCTGGCCTGTCAGGCGCAGCGTCAGCTGAAAGGGCCCAGCAGGGCTCTGCGACGTTGGGCTCTCGAGGCCCGGCCGGCAAAGCCCAGTGCGGCATTGTTCGGCTCCTTTCTGTGGGTGGGCCCTACGAGGAGAAAGAAACATTTGTGTCACCCAAGTAAACAGCCTTGAAAAGACTTTCTTTTTTTCATTTTTAATTATTCATTTCTTCAGCATTCCTCATGGCAAAGTGGAATGATTCCCACCCATTCAAAAAAAAAAAAAGAAAGAAGAAAAAGAAAAGAGAAAATCAGCAGCAATAGGACCAATATATTTTCAATTTACAAACCGAGACAGGTGTGGGGCTTCGTGTCCCCTCCAGCAGGACTGCAGGGAAAAGGAACCCGCGTTTGTCGGTGCAACTTGTTTCCTTTCTTCCCCTTCCCTGAAAAGGACATGGGGGCGATTTCTCTCCTGTGAGTCTCCTTTGCTCCAAGAAGGCCTTGCCAGTCACTAGAGGTGCTAATGAGTCATTCACAAAAACAACACCCTCCCGTTCTCAGCGGCCTCAGCTGAACACTGTCTCTGAAGGAGGGACATTTGCCGCTGGGTGAAAACTCAGAACGATTCAGTGGCAGGTTCAAAACAATAATCTTATATAAGCAGAAGCAGCATCCCTGCCCCGTCCACGGCGGGCAGCGCAGGGGAGAACAGCAGGGCGGGAAGCCGCCGTCCAGCCTTTGACTCGGTGCAGATTGGTTATTTTCCGGGGGCATGAGCCTGTCTGTTGGATAGAGTCCTTTTTTTCGGGGGACGGTGGCGGGGCTCACTGGGGAGCCACACTCAGGTGCAGACAAGTAAACAGAGGCCAGGTGCTCACGGTGCTGCCAGACAACACCACAGGCAGCAGCTTTCTGTGCCTCAGTTTACCAGGGGATGCACTGCCCTCCTGAAGGGCCACGTCATGACCCCTTTCCTGCACGCACCCAACACTCACATTGTATTCCTGTGTAGTCAGGAATCACTCTGCCACACCCCAATGGTGCCACATCCTGTACTGAGGGGCCCTAGACGTCTGCCCGGAGGTGGGATTTATGTGTTACGCTGGGAATGAGGCACACACTTAAGGCCAGCGAAGGGCTTGCCAAACTGCTCGTGGGATCCTCCTACTCGGACCCTTCCTCCTTGGTGACTCAGCAGCCTGTTCCATGTGGCAGACCGGATCCTGGCTGGGCTCGATGCTCCCTCAGGCAGGTGGGCTGGCCAGCCCCTGCCCAGTGGCCCCGGAGGGCATTTGAGCCACAGGAGGGGCAGAGTGTTGAAGTCAGGACAACACTGGGTGGGGGGGGGTCGGTTCTAACTTGAACTTCATCGGGGTGGTGTGTTCACGTCATGTGGCCGTGTTGTCAGGACAACACTGGGGGGGGCGGAATCGGCTCTGATGTGAACTTCATTGGGGTGGTGTGTTCGCGTCACGTGGCCATGTTTGTGTGCGCAGGGCTGCCCTGCACCTCCTCAACATGCTGAGAAGTGGCCAGGGCTGGGATGTGGGCCGTGGCTTCACTGTGTGGCTGCGGCCCATTGCTACGTGCCTCACGTGCTCTGCCATGGAGCTGAAATGTGGCAAAGTACGGCCCTTTGAACCCTTAAGGCAACATGCAGCAATTTTAAGTGTGAAGGGAGAAGGTTATTCATATTTATGGGGTTTTTCCTCCTCCAGCCTAACAACTGATAAACAAAGAAAGCATGGGAAGTGTCTGCTTCTGACGGGATGTCCGTGCAGAGCACGTGGGCTCCCCACGGGAATGTGGGAGTGACAGCCAGCAGGCCGCTTCTGAAGCAACACAGGTGGGAGCTCGGTTGCTGCGTGGAAGAAGGCGGCCAGCTACCCAGGGCAGAGGAGGGTTTCTGGAACCCCTGGGACCGTGGGAGCCCAGGTTCATGTTTTCTCGTGCTCATCCCTGATGCTGCCCTGCAGGCTGGCCTGCTGTCCTGCAGGCTGGCCTGCTGTCCTGTCCATGGGTGCCCTTCTGGAAATTGTACCAAACAAGCCAGGTTGAAAGGCACACAAGCAAATGCTCACAGGTACCTGAGAGAGCCTGCCGGCATCAGGGCGCTCGGGAGGCCCGAACACTCCCACACCGCACAGCGTTACTCTGCATAGGGTTAGAACGCTTCCTCGAGAATCTTGTCATGAGTGCATTTCTCTTGCTTAAAAGAGCGTGACAAGGCTGGGCGCACACCGACAGTGTGCAGGCAGCCACGCTGAACCGTGTGGGGACATCGGGGTACACTCAGGTCCCTTGCGCCCTAATAGGAACCAAGGGCCGTGCCCTGTAGAAATGTTTCTTGCCTGGTGACCAACGTCTGGTTGTAGATGTTTGCTTTCTCTGCTCTATGTTCCTTCTCATTCCCAAGCCCAAACTTGGAGGGGATGCTGAGGACGCTGACAGAGCACAAATGTGGCTGAATTAAGGCAGTTTGTGGGACAACAGAAGTTTGTAGTTTACGATAGTTAAACAATGTTCTCTCTTCACATCGTAAGACTCTATCTTTGGTGATAGAATTGGTTGACTTTCAAATTCGGTTGTCTTTCTCTCTGCCTCAGTAAGATGTTCTAAAGGAAAAATAGCTGTTTGTTTTGTGGTAGGACCCTTAAGGGAAGGATTCGAGGCCATGCAATCCCAAAAGATGCTGTTTCAAGAAAGGAGTAAGTGGTCCTTTCACAGGTCTCCTGGGTCTCCGTGCAGGATTACAAAGAGTTGTAGATCTGGGCTTTGCTATGATATTTTACTCGTTTTGGTCAACTGGCCATCTTTTGGCAACATGGGAGTTGAGAGAAGAGTTGCTTCGACTCCTTAAAAGCCTCGGACTGATGGGTGTTGTCCATTTCTCAGGTCTGGAAACGTGTCAAACTTGAGACCTTAGGTGTCCAGAAAAAATATGACCACGGAGGTGTTCAGTCATCTGGTCATTCCTTGTCTCTGCAGGTCTAGAAGATAATTTGTAGGCCGGGAACGGTGGCTCATGCCTGTAATCCCAGCATTTTGTTAGGCCAAGGCAGGTGGATCACCTGAGGTCAGGAGTTCTAGACCAGCCTGACCAATATGGTGAAATATCTCTATGAAAATACAAAAATTAGTCGGGCGTGATGGTGGGCACCTGTAATCCCAGCTACGTGGGAGGCTGAGGCAGGAGAATCACTTGAACCTGGGAGGCAGAGGTTGCAGTGAGCCAAGATCGTGCCATTGCACTCCAGCCTGGGTGACAGAGCGAGACTCTGTCTCACCAACAAAAAAATAAAATAATTTTTAGAACAAAATTATCTCCTTCTTGGATCTGTTGGGGCCAAACACCTTCAGCTGGGCTGTGTTTCAGACCTTGTTCTTTCCACAGGACCAGGTTCTGCTCAGCCATGAAAATCAGTGGCATTCTCTGCTCCAGGGCCTCTCAGCTGCTGCTTAATGACTTTACCTCAGGCTTTGTGGCTTTTTCCTCTTTTGGCTTCCCCCTTGACAGTTTTCCACATCCTCATCTGGGCAGAATCCTCCTAATACCACACTTATTAACGGATTCTAGAAATTTCTGACACTTGTATGAGAAAGCTTTCCACGCGGCTTGTTGGCCATGGGTTTCCGGTGAGCGTGTGGCTCTCCCCAGTGGGGTGGGTGACAGTCTGTGTCCATCCACTGGAAGGTTCTGCTTGGAATCAACTGAGTTACAAAGTAAATCCAGAAATGCATTCTGAGGTCTTACTTTTATCCCTTGGAGGTGAACACACGTGGAAAATCAGCCTGGGAAGCCACAGGCCCCCCAGGAGCGATCCACAGGCTGTGCTCCCTGGCCACCGTCATGCCGTTCTCTGGTGACAGGCTGTGTCCCCTGGTCACCTTCGTGCTGTTCTCTGGTGACAGTGAGGCTGTGTCCCCTGGTCACCGTTGTGCTGTTCTCTGGTGACAGTGAGGCTGTGTCCCCTGGTCACCGTTGTGCTGTTCTCTGGTGACAGTGAGGCTGTGTCCCCTGGTCACTGCGGTAGCTGTTCTCTGGTGACAGTGAGGCTGTGTCCCCTGGTCACCGTTGTGCTGTTCTCTGGTGACAGTGAGGCTGTGTCCCCTGGTCACCGTTGTGCTATTCTCTGGCGACAGTGAGGCCGTGTCCCCTGGTCACCGTTGTGCTGTTCTCTGGTGACAGTGAGGCTGTGGCCGCTGGTCACCTTCATGCTGTTCTCTGATTACTGAAGCTTGATAACTCCTTCTGCCTGGGGGATAACTGTAGTCTTGCTCTCAGGTCGGGGTAGGGACCTGCTTAAGAGATAATGTTTGGCTGCTGTGGATCTCATTAAATCATTAAAAATGTTACCACCCACTGTGGCTCAACAACCAACCTGCTTGATTGCAGTGGCCCAGGCAGCGTGGCAGCCATGCCTGGTGGGGCCCAGCCAGCGGCCATCATCCTACAGGGAGGCCACCCTCTCCCATGCTTGGAAGGAGCACCCAGTCGTCAAGAATCAAACCCTCCCATCTTTGGATGTGCTGACAATTCCACTAGAAAGTGGCCAGGGAAACAATAGCTAGGCGGCACCAGTCACCCAACCTTGCTACCAGTTTAGGAGTTTGGTAGAGCAGAGAAGGAGTTTGCAGACTCTGGCAGCATCAAGAGTTTTATTTAAAAAGCCAGCACCTGCCTGGGCGTCATCCCTTGACTGACCAACCTGTGACCATGACAGTGATGGCACCAGGCTGGTCTATGCGTGCA
Source organism: Hylobates moloch (assembly GCF_009828535.3). Lineage (NCBI taxonomy): Eukaryota > Metazoa > Chordata > Mammalia > Primates > Hylobatidae > Hylobates > Hylobates moloch. The sequence goes on from NW_026652279.1 coordinate 172,486,027, forward strand.
CATGTGCTTGTGCATGTGGGCCTGTGTGCGTGCCTGTGTCAGTCAAAACAAGGATGAAAGCCCTTCTGGGACGTCTTGATCACAGACACAGCAAAGTCACAGTAATAACTTCTTATAAAGTGAAGAAAGCCCCCCTTCGCCCTGCCACCCTCAGTTACTGTGATCTGTTTTGGGTTCTGAGATAGAGGTTCACTGCAATGTGGGTGCGATGGGCAGTCTGGGGAGCTCTGGTGGTGGGAAGGCCCCCCAGGGATGCCTCAGAATGAGGCCAGGGAAGGGCCAGCAGGGAGAGAGGTAAGCTTCGGAGGATGTATTCATGTCCGGGGGCTGCTGTCACAAAATACTGCAAACCAGGGGGCCTAAAACAGCAGAAATTTATTCTTTCATGGTTCTGGGGGCCTGGAATCTGAGATCAAAGTGTGGGCAGGGACAGGGGCTCTCTGACGTCCCTGGGGGGTCCCCTTCTTGTCCTGCCTGACATCTCTGGTGTTCCTTGTCTGGGAGCTGCTCGCTCCAGGCTCTGCCTTTTTCCCCGCAGTCCTCTCACTGCATCTGTGCCCTCACATGGCCTCCTGCTACCCCGCTCCTGTGTGACCTTCTCCTAACTGAGCTGGTCACATCTGCAAAGACCCTGTTTCCAAGGTCCCATTCTGAGGCTGCAGGTGGACATGGATGTTGGGAGGTCACCGCTCAACCTGGAATGAAGGCAGCCCCGGCACCGGCCCTCCCTGAGCAGGGCCTGAGGGTGTTGGTCCTGGGGGAGGGACCTGGGCATCATGCCTGATGTCCAAGCACCACCTTCACAGCAGGTGCGCTTCTCGTGCTCGTGCTGATAGCCATTCATCTGGAGCCAAAGAGCTCTTACATGGGTTCCACGGAAGGGCAGTCAGAAAGGGCAGATGCACCTGAGATGCTTGCACATGGCGATGGTGACGTTGGGCTGTTGCTTTGCCCACCGTCGCCCTGTCCATGCATGGCCTGCCCTGCTCACCGTCTCTGCTGGCCGTCTCCTCCTGCTCTGACCCTGTCCCCTGCCCCAAACACCCTCCTTGTCACCTCCTCCCTCTGCTTCCTCTCGGTGCCGGCCTCTCCCTCCTCCAGACCTCCGCCTGCACTCCCACCAGCCTGTCCGGCAGCCGCCACCTTTTTTTCCCTCAGGTTGGAAGAAACATGGCAGGAGAGATGGTCCGGGCTCAGCACCGGCAGATCTAGGATGGACTGGCTGGGGGCTGGAGTTGGAGCAGCAGCGAGCGGCACAGGCACAGGCTCTACCTGGGAAGGGAGCGCTTAGAGATTCGTTCCTGGAGTGGACTCACCCGCCGGGACCACAGGTGTGAGCGGAGGCATTAGAGCCCACGCCGTTCCCTTCAGTTCTCACCACTGAGAGACGCGCATAGACATTATACCAAATAACCTGGGAATCCAATTCTTATAAAGCAGATGGCAAATTAAAGATTAGGGTGGGTCCCGCGCCTGGAGCATTGTTGGTGGGGTGGGCAGATGCTGGATGTGTCCCTAGCAGTCTTTCTCATTTTTACCCATCATTCTTTGTCTTCCAAATCTCATTGTGAGATAGTCCCTAGCACACACAACCAGTCGAGGCACAGAGACGAGTCGGCAGAAAGGAGCCAGCTGGAGTGCTGGTTGCCCGGGCTGCCCTGCTCCACGGAGCCACACTTCTTACCCGAGCTGGGGTGTTTCCCTGTCGGCACTTCCCACAGATTAGGAACCAGGGCTGGAGCGCACAGGGCAGGTGTTTCAGGAAGTGCCAGAACTGCTCACTTCACCATCTTGATCCCGTGCGGCAGGAATCTGCTTAGGCCCACACTGGTTCTCAATCTGGTTGTATGGTCCAGCCCTGATCTTCAATGTATTGCTTAAGGCATGAAAATCGGTCTTTTCGAGCATGGTAGCAAGCGCCAGCTACTCGGGAGGCTGAGGCAGGAGAATGGTGTGAACCCAGGAAGCAGAGCTTGCAGTGAGCCGAGATGGTGCCACTGCACTCCAGCCTAGGTGACAAAGCGAGACTCCGTCAAAAACAAAAAACAAAAAACAAAACAAAACAAAAAAATCGGCCTTTCCACAGTTGATGTGTGGGAGAGGAGAGAATAAGTGCATGGGGTCTCTTGGGGTCTCCCTGGCCCTCAGGATCAGGCCTGTTCCTCTTTGTTCAGCAGCCTCAGTTCCCTATAGGGTACTCTTCTTGGGAAAAGACCCCAGAGGGCACAGCTTACAGTGCGGCTTCTCTCTCCATTGTCAGAGGCAACATAACCACTGCGGAATCTCTTTGCGGTTCTCTTTGGCCAAGCCAGAACTCAAGGCATATAAGGCTGTGGCAGAGATGTATGCATTCCCGAGACAACTGACCCCAAGGTCACCCCTGAATCAGTGGCTCTAGAAACATGCAGTCCTGAAAGAAAGAGCAGAGTGTCTTGGGGTCTGAGCGGGATCTGCAGCCAGTTCTGGAATGGAAGAGTCGCAGCTGTGGATGTTGAGTGGCTTCGTGGTTGGAAAGTCACGGCTGGACCTGACAGTAGCTACAGTGTTGCAGGGCAGTGACCTCTCACCCACCAACCTGTCAAGAGGGCCGCACGGTGGCCACCCCTGCCACTGAGCTCAAGGCCAGGGAGAGGTGGCTGCAATGCCGCCGAGGTGCTGGAGAGCCCTGTAGGTGGGAATGGCGCTGCTCTCTGCTCTTGTCTCCTCGGACACCCTCCCTGACAAGAGGCAGGCACCAAGAGCTGTGAAGGTCCAAGGATGCAGACACCTCTGGGCCCGTCGTATACACAGCGCTTGCTGCTTCATTGGCAAGATGCTGTGGGGGGTTGGAGATGATTTTTGATCATCTGAGATTATTTTGAACTCAAGAGGCAACATCCTGAGTTTGTCCTACAGTCTCTGATTGGGATGTCACTAAAATATAGGAAACCCCTCATCCCTCTAAATTTCTCCTGATTACTGTGGACCTTTGCATGATGCCAGAGTGAAGACAGAAAAGTCAGACACATAGAGGTATGATCCATGAAGAGCCATGATCCATAAAGAGCTATGATCCATGAAGAGGCGTGATCTATGAATAGCTATCATCCATGAAGAGCCATGATTTATGAAGAGTTATCACCCATGAAGAGCTATGATATCTAAAGAGCTATGATCCATGAAGAGGTATGATCCATGAAGAGCTATGATCTCTGAAGAGCCATGATCCGTGAAGAGCTATGATCTATGTAGAGTGACGACCTATGAAGAGCCATGATCTCTGAAGAACTATGATCTATGAAAAGCCATGATCTGTGTAGAGCTATGATCCTTGAAGAGCCATGACCCATGAAGACCTATGATTTCTGAAGAGTCATGATCCATGAAGGGCTATGATCTATGTAGAATTATGACCTATGAAAAGCCATGATCTCTGAAGAACCGTGATCTATGAAGAGCTGTGATCCATGAAGAGCCATGATACATGAAGAGCTATGACCCCTGAAGAGCCACGATCCATGAAGGGCTATGGTCTATGTAGAACTATGATCCATGAAGGGCTATGGTCTGTGTAGAGCTATGATCCATGAAGGGCTATGATCTATGTAGAACTATGATCCATGAAGGGCTATGGTCTGTGTAGAACTATGATCCATGAAGGGCTATGGTATATGCAGAGCTATGATCCATGAAGGGCTATGGTCTATGCAGAGCTATGATCCATGAAGGGCTATGGTCTATGCAGAGCTATGATCCATGAAGGGCTATGATCTATGCAGAGCTATGATCCATGAAGGGCTATGGTCTGTGTAGAGCTATGATCCTGGTCTGTGTAGAGCTATGATCCATGAAGGGCTATGATCTATGTAGAACTATGATCCATGAAGGGCTATGGTCTGTGTAGAGCTATGATCCATGAAGGGCTATGGTCTGTGTAGAACTGTGATCCATGAAGGGCTATGGTCTGTGTAGAGCTATGATCTCTGAAGAGCTGTGATCTAACTGAAGATGTGAGAGTCACTTCTAAGAAACTCAGCAACAATGTAGGGGTTATTTGTTGGCAGTGGGCCTTACAAAGCTTACTCCTGAGCCTTACAGGAGTGAGAGCTGCAAGAGTTAGCGCAATTCAGAAAGATGGGGCCCACAGAAAGTGAATTTATCTGAGAAGCCTCCGTACAGGGCTGGATCTTGGTGTCCTTATAAGGAGGCAAGAGAGATGCATGGAAGGAAGACAGCACTTGACGATGGAGGCAGAATGGGGGTTTTTCAGCTGCAAGCCGGAAAATATCATGGACTATGGAGATGTGAGGCTCTGGAGACAGCCTGGCTCTGCCAGCACCTTGACTTCAGACTCTGGCTTCCAGAGCTATGGGATTCTAAATGTTTGCTACTTTAAGCCACCCAGTTTGCAGTAGTTTCTCACAGCAGCCTCAGCACACGAATCCGGAGTGCTCAGCCTGGTCTCAGGTGCCTAGAATGAAGCAGTCTTATTGAAAGGGAGCAGGAGCTTCCTAAGTAATGGTGTGGGGTCAGGTTTGGAGGGCCTTGGTGGGTGGGTGAAGGCGCCTGGATGCCAGGATGTTTGCAGAGGGAGTTTGAGCAAGAATTGCTGGGTGGAGGCGTGTGGGATGAATTGGAAAGACTTAGCGAGGGAGGCTGGCAGAGGGGCTTTGTGAGTCTCTGGAACGGGGTGCTGGGCTCCCCTTAGAATCCACTCCTTTCTTCCAGAAGACACTGGGGAGGCTGTTGCGATCTTGAAGCAATGAAGTTCAGGCACCACCCCCTCCCCCACACTGAACGCTGCTTCTCCAATAATCCATGACCCCTAGGGGAGAGTAGCAATTTATTTTTCTTTCTTGGCTACAATTAGGCTTCCAACCACGGTGCACCATTCCCGCCATTGCCTCCATCACAACTTAAGACAATGAGAACGCATTCGGATGAAAGTCACCGATGGCAGCGCTGTTGGGCAGGGCTTTATGCGGGCGCTCAGCCCTGGGGCGGGAGGCCCCTCTTTCTCCAGCAAGACACAAATCTGAATGTGAAATGTCATTAGAGCCTCCTTCCTCTAGTACTGCTTCTTTTTAGAATAACAAAAACACATCAGTGGTAAGTTTCAGTGTTATTTTTAATAAAAGAAAACCCTTTAATTTACATATATTTAAGGCTAAGTAAATGAAAATGCATTATGTTACCACTGTTCTATTGAATAATGAGCCCAGAGGGTTCAGAAGAACAGTTTGCTTTTCAAACCTTGTACACCCCCAGCTCAGGCCTGCCCCTGGGGATAAGGGGGGGACCAGATGGTATTGATTGTCCAGGGCCACACTGGGATGTTTTATGTGCTGGACTGGCAGTTCCCTGCTTGGAGACTTTGGGGAACAAGTGGGTCCTACATAAAGCTACCGCCCAAGGCCTGGTCATCTACAGCAGCACCTGCAGGGGCTCAGAACCCATCCCCTGCAGGCTATCCCTGGGGTGGGCATACCTGACTCTCCCAAAAGCAGGCTTCTAGCCTTGCCTCTCCAGCACTGAGGCAGCAGAAGGCCAGGGAAACAAAAGAAATAATGCACATACTTACATGCATATGCACACACACAAACACTTGTGCATACATGCACACACAGAAACACATACAGTTACACATAAATACAGTTCTACATGCACAGACATACAAACACATGCACACACACAGAAACACATATGCTCACACACACAAATGCACACACATGCTCACAAGCACACACACAGAAACACATACGCTCATACACTGTTAAATGCATATAAATACACACATGCACACACATACAAACACATGTGCTTACACACACACATACACACTCCTACATGCAAACACACATGCACACACATGTACAAACATAATATGCTCCCCTATATTTTATGAGAAAAAAATCTCCTTAGGATTTAAAATTCAAATTCTTCCCAGACTTCCATCTTGGAGTCTGGCATTCCCTTTCCCCCTTAGGTCCCCAAGGAGTGCTGAAGCCTTGAGTGGTAGCCAGGTGAAGCGTTTAGCACAAGCTCAAGCACGCAGAACCCCAGAAGGAACATCTGTCATCATCACCATTATCATCAACGGTTTCATTAACAAGCATTTACTATGCTCTGCACTTTAACACTTGTGGTGGTCCAGAGTTCATTTTTTAAGAAAAATACTCCAGAGGCCCTGCTTGGGTGAGAGGCTCTGGTCCCGGCTCCAGTGAGATGCCCTCGTTTCCGCCGCGGAGTGCAGGCTGGACGTGGGCGGAAGAAACACCCATCCCAGGGTCTCCTCCCTGCCTTCCGTTGCTTCACTGGGATTTTCCTTGAGCAACTTCCGGGTGTGATCCTGAGCTGGCAGCGCCACGTGAACAGTGAGCTGAGACCCAGCCCTTCCCCTGGGACAGCTTGGCCAGGGCTTCCTAGGGGAGGTGGCTTCTGTCCCAGGCCTGGAAGGGTCCCTGGGCAGTGGCCAGGCAGAGACTGAGCTGAGCAGGGAGCCAGCCACCTGCAGGCTGAGGAGGGTCCAAGTGGCCTGGGGGAGACCCAAGGCTGCCGGCAAAGGCAGGACATTCCCGTGGCCTTTCGGTGACATTACCGCCTCTGTTCAAGGACACACTCTTTTCTCTCTGTTTCTATTTTCTCCAGTTAATCAGGTGACTTAAAAAGAAGCTAAATAACGGCATTGACCACATCCTGTCAGGAGAGACGGGGGAAATGTGGCCTACTGAACCAATAGAGTCATTAGGGAGCCCTCTGTCACCTCAGCACCCAGGTTAATTACCACGGAAAACCTGGGAATGGCAGCTATAATTTTTATCCAGAAAGTACCGTATTTTTACTCTTGAGGCAATACAATGCCCATGAAAGTGCCTTGAAGGACCTCATTTTACAATCTAATGGTGTGATAATTTTAGCAGAATGACCCTCTGTGCTCCTGTTCAAGGGGCACTGTCCTTGTACATTTGATTAAATTTGGGCTGCAAGTTATGAGCTGGACAAATGAAATCCTCTCCTGCCTCCAGCGGCCCGTCACCATCTATAGCATCTATGAATGGGCACGTTGACCTACTGCAGCGTCTCTCTGGGAAATGGATATGCAAGCCGCTGAGGGGGTGGCATCTGCCTGTGCATGCGACCGCCTGGGCACAAGCTGATTCTGTTTGGACAGCCACATGCAGACATTTCTCAAACAGCATAAGGCAGCAAGCTGCTGGCTTTTGGCTCACATCAAAATATGGCAAGGAAAGCTGTTTAGAGAATGTGGATGGTTGGTTTGATCTTAGACCATGACAAACCTGTGTGAATGTCATGATACTTAAAACCACAGCTTGCAGAAGACAGTCTGCACTGAGAGGCAGAAATGTGTGCGGTAGCATGTTGAACTTTCCCCTGAAGGGACAGACTTCTGTAATAGTGGTCACATCTCTTTATGTCTTCTTGTTTCTAAATGAGATGAAACTTGAAATGACTCATTTTAGAGTCTGATTGCTGGAGATGCCGCCCTGAGCTGCCAGGCTGCCTGCTGGAGACAGAGGTGGCATACACCTGCAGCCTGATGTTGGAACACTCTTCGTCCTTTCCTCTTTCAAGAAAGCCTGTCCTTTACTTTTGGCTGTAGGTTTTTGCACGCTGCTCAGAATTGCATAAAATGCAAGGGGCCTGGGAGAAGCGATGTATGACTCTTTCGTTCTTCCACCTCCTGCCCTGTTGTTCACCCTTTTTGATTTAGACACTGGCTGGCTGTGCCCGGCCTGGACAAACCCTTACAGGAGCCACGGGGGTGTGGGAGGTCTTGGGCCCAGAGGGCAATGCCTGGGGTCAGAGCGTGCCTCCCGGTCTCAGCACTCAGTTCGCTAGTTCGCTAGTAAGGTGGGCCCAGAGCTGGTGAGCAAGGAACAGAAAGGCTGTAGGTAAACAAAGGGCAGAATGCTGAAGGGGCGGCCTCGAGGGGAGCTCTGGCTGACCCCCGCAGGGTGTGTGGACCAAAGACGAGACCTCCGGATTCAGCTCCACCTTTGCCTGTCTCTGATTCTCCGGAACTTTACCGAGTGTGACTGTGCTGGGACGCCATATGAGGTCTGGCTCTCCTATAGATGGCAAGCTTGGTGAGAACAGGGACCATGCCCTGCGTGTCATCATGTCCCCAGGATAATGCAATGCATGGCCACAAACACCTGCCCCGAGAGGGACGTCAGGTGCTGCCGTGTGGCTTAGCACAGTCGCCTTTCAGCAGCATTCCCGGGACCCCTGGGCCGATGCTAGAATGTTCTCTGAGGGAACCCAACCCTGAATGTTTTACATTGTGAATCAGATGACTTATGAGGATGTTTTTGTTTTATCTTAAAAAATTGTCTTATTGGAGATTTATGGAGCTATTTTCCAAACCAAAGGCCAAACGTTCTTCCAACCTCATTCTTTAGGTTGCATGAAGGGATGATCTCGTGTGGATTAGCGAGGGAATTCCCCCTTCACCTTCCCTTAGGGGGGACATCGTCACTGTCGAAAGCATGATAGAACTGTCAAAAGTACGCGAAATCAGCTAATGCAAATAGTGAAACAGAAGTCACAGTTCCCTTTGTTCTGTGACAGGGTAAAAATTTCACATTTTTCATCAAAGAGGAAATAACATTCCAACACTTACACATCTAAATAATTGGGTAAGGTTCCTTCCGCACTTCACATAACCCCTGTCTGGCTGTGCAGGGCCAGTCGCTGCCCTAACCAGCATGAACACTGGCCAGGTTTACCTGCCAGCTGCAAACACCATGTTCTCCTGGAGCATGCCAAGCTGTGGAGACGTTTGGGTCTGTCCTTGCAGAGCACAGGCGCTCACAGAGGCCCTTTCACAACCTCTCTAGTTCTAGTTCCCTGCCTATGTCAGAAACCTGCCACAGTTTCACAGGAGAGGGGCTAGGGGAGGAGCCGCCAGCTGGAGCCTTGGCCGGAGATGCTATCTGCCCCCTGCCTCTCTCCACATTCCCTAGGTGGTCCCCGTGGAAGGGCGGGTTCTCCATCAGGAGTCAGCCTGGGGTCTGGGAGAGGCCTGGGGAGGAGACCAGCTGGACCACCATGTCCTCTGTTGTTCCCCGGGGGATGCGGCTTTCCCAGAAACCCTAGAGTCCTCAGCTCCTCTCCCAGCCACTGTCACTGGGACCCCTGGCAATGCCTGGCTGCCAGCCTGCCTGGGGGACCTCCTGCACGAAACGAGTCCTGGAAACCTGAGTGTCTGCCATGGTCCCACGGAAACTCCACTTCTAGGGGCACTAATGCCTGTGGAAGCACCTCGAGCAGTTTCTAAACATCAAGAGAATGTCACTGAGCACCACTGACCCTTGAACAAGGGTCAAAAATCCACACATAACTTTTGACTCCCCCAAAACTTGACTAATAGCCTACTGTTGACTGGAAGGCTTACCAGTAATGTAGACAGTTGGTCACCGTATATTTTTTATGTTGTATGGATTGCATATCGTATTCTTACAACAAAGTAAGCCAGAGGGGAAAAGTGTTATTTAAAAAATCTTAAGGAAGGGAAAATACATACACTATTCATTAAGTGGAAGTGGGTCATCCTGCAGGCCTCCATCCTGCTGTCTCCACATGGAGTGGGCTGAGGAAGAGGAGGCACAGCGGGGTCCCTGCACTGTCTTGGGGCAGCAAAGCGGGGAGAAAATCCAGTACGAGTGGGCCCTGTAAACCCTTCAAACCTGTGCTGCCCAAGGCTCAGCTGGAACTGCTCAAAGAACTCCACAAAATCCTAGACCACACCTTTATCTTTATAGGGACTGCCTTTAAGGACCAAAATAACACAGGAGTAACAGGAGAATGTTAAGGAATGTTAACAGGCAGCTGTCTCCTCAGAACTCCTCAGTCACAGAATGGTGGCCGCCCTCCCTCTCCTCTCTCCGCTCTCTGTCTCCTCAGAACACCTCAGTCACAGAATGGTGGCCGCCCTCCCTCTCCTCTCTTCACTCTCTGTCCCCTCAGAACACCTCAGTCCTCTCCCTCTGCTTTCTGTCTCTCAGAATCTCATCACAGAAGGTGGCCGCCCTCCTCTCTGTCTTCTCTCCTCAGAAACTCGCTCTCTGTCACCCGTCCCCACCCCTCACACCATGGAGAGGAAAAAGTAGAACAGAGTGATATGGTTGGGGATGTTTGCCCTCTTGAAATCCCATGTTGTGAAGTCGCCCCTGTGCCGGATGGGCCCAGTGGGAGGTGTTGGGGTCACGGAGCAAGTCCCTTTTCCGTGGTAATGAGTGAGTTCTCGCTCTGATAGTTCACATAAGTGCTGGGGGTGGAAAGAGCCTGGCACCTCCCCATAGCTCTCTCTTGCTCTCATGTGGGGCGCTGGCTCCTTTTCCTTGTCTGCCACGAGTGACACCTTCCTGAGGCTTCCCCAGAAGCAGATGCTGGTGCCATGCTTCTTATACGGCCTACAGAACCGTAAGCCAAATAAACCTCTTTTAATTATCAATTACCCAGGCTTGGAGATTCCTTTACTGCAACACAAAATGGACTAACACACAGCAGAAGGCAGAAATCAGCCTCAGTGGATGGAAGAACATTCCAGAAGAACAGAGCTTAGGGCAGAGTCCCAGGGAGTTTTGGTTTTCCCTTTCCCTCCCAATAACAAAGGCAGAAGCCAGGAGGAGAGGGGACCCCCGTTATCCAGGCAGCAAACCTGCCTCTGGACGTCACAGACTCGTCTCTACCACAGGGGCTCCCAAAGGAGAAGAGGGCCTCCCACCATCCTGCCCCACTGCCGGCTGCCAGCAGTCCTGGGAGAACACAGGGCAATGCCCGCCCAGCCCCAGGCCCTCTCCCTCCTTTGTGGCTACAGGCCCAGAACACAAAACAGAAGCTGCTGCTTCTGTTGGGAGGAAATGGGGTCCCCTCTTCTCACACCTCCTGCCGGGCAATGTGTTGCAGAAAACAGAACAAAACAGGGTAGTCAGCCACGTCTGCAGGGCCATGCCTCCAGCCTGGGCATCGGAGAGCAGGCGGCATTGGGAGCAAAGACGGAGATTTTCAGGGGGCCACAAGGTGTTGGGAGGTCAGAGTCCTGGGCAGTTAGGGGCTGTTGGAGCTGTGTTCTCTCTCTGCTGCTGACCGTGGTCCTTGTCAAAGCCCCAGGTGCATCCATGGGGTCTCAGTCTTCCCATCTGTGCAGCGCAGTGTCATTACAAGACGATTAGCGGAAAGGAGTGTGAACAATCGTGTGAATATTTGCAGCTGCATAAATAATGAATGACTATAGAAGCAAACCTTCATACACAAATGTCACCCTTCATGTGTTTTTTACAGGGCAGGGAGAATGGCTGGAGCTTTGTTCTTTGGGGAGAGTAAACTAGGTTTACTTTCTCAAGGATTTCATCCATTTGTGCTTCACCCATTCCTTCCTGTGCGTGCACGTGCATCAGAGAGTTGTGGCATGCCAGGCCTGGCTGATGTCCCTGCTTTCCCGGAATCTCCACCAAGCTCATTTTCTGACAGTGTTGCCCATGGGTCACCTACGTCAATGTCCCCTGGAAACATCTCACAATGCAGACTCCTGACCCCTGCCTCAGACTGGCTAAGTCACAGCCTTGGAGGTGGTGCCAAGGAAACTGCACTTCCACAAAGTCCCCGGCGATGCTGCTGCACACTAACGTTTGGGACCCGCTAGTCAAGGAAGGCTGTTTCTGGCCAGGGGTGTCTATAGGCCCGTGTTGTAGAGTGGGTATGCCAAGCCTCTCTCCACAGCCCCGTCTCGGCTGGGGGCGTTTGCATCCGAATCAGCTGTGGAACTTGCTCCAAATAGCAGTGCCCAGGTACCTGCCTGGAGATTCTGATTCCTGAGGTCTGGCAAGAACCTGGGCACCTCATTTTTATCAAGCCCCCCCAGGCATCTCAGATTCAAACAAGGAAAACCGCTGCAGACTAAAAGTCCCATGAAGCTGCACTAGACTAAAAGCCCCATGAAAGTACCCTGAAGTGAGTCTCAGGGGAACTCATGGTCTCTGCTGATGAAGAGATCAAGTCTAGCTGAGATGCATGGATTTGTCCTAGGCCATGTAGTTACTGAGGGGCCTGGCTAGAAGGCAGGTGTCCAGAGCCAAATCTGCCACCTCCCAGCCCTGCAGAAGGCGTCTCTGCCTCCCTTCCTCTCTCTCCCTCCAGAGCCTGGCCAGCTGACCTCCCAGCTCCAAGGTCTCCTTCCTGGCTGGCCGTGAGATAGGGAGGCTGATGTGTATAAACTACAGGACTGGCTGTTTCTGGCTGAGAAATTAGTTGTAAACACGTATCTCTTCAACCAACAGGGCCTTCTGTGTGCCCAGAACTCTTTTAGGTGATGGAGATGCAGAGCTGAGATGTACCAAGTCCCCGCTGGGCCAGAGCACAGGGGTAAGAGAAAGAGAGATGGCATGGAACTCAGGGCCAACACGGAGAGGACGCATTACACTTCAAAAGTCCATGGAGATTTGCAGAGAAGCTGCCAAGATGCTGCAGTCAGTTCCTGTGTAATCCACACCATTTCCAGGCTGTTAAGCTCTTACATTAGGATGATACATTTGACTTAACTAAGGGACCATTGTTGATACTTTGTTATTAACTAAAATTCATGCTTTTCTACTGTCATTCTTTTTCATGTAAATGTCCTTTTTCTATTTCAGGATGCTGTCCTCTTTTTCTTAAAACGTTGCAATTGCTGAGTTGCCAGGCACTATGCTAAATGCTTCACATGCATGTTCAAAAACGTTATGCCTTCAAGGCCCTGACTTGGGAACATTAGTGACTTGCTCCAAGACGAACCCCGATGTGCCTCAGAGCTGAATGCGAAGCTCACATTCGTCTTGGTCCAGGGCCCACATTCTTAGTTCTGTGCTGCTGCTGCTTCTTGGGAGGGTGCAGAGGTGACCAGGGAGGCTGTGGTGTTGACGATGCTCCCAATGCAGAACCCCCATTGCAGGACCCCCAATGCGGGATCCCCATTGCAGGATCCCCCAGTGCAGAATCCCCAGTGCAGGATCCCCAGTGCAGGACCCCCGTTGCAGAATCCCCAGTGCAGGATCCCCAGTGCAGGATCCCCAATGGAGGACCCCCAATGCAGGACCCCCCAGTGCAGGACCCCCCAGTGCAGGATCCCCTGTGCAGGATCCCCAATGCAGGATCTGCCAGTGCAGAATCCCCAGTGCAGGACCCCCAATGCAGGACCCCCAATGCAGAATCCCCAGTGCAGGACCCCCAATGCAGGATCCCCCAGTGCAGAATCCCCAGTGCAGGACCCCCAGTGCAGGATCCCCAGTGCAAGATCCCAAATGTGGGACCCCTAGTGCAGAACGCCCAATGCAAGACCCAAATGCAGAACCACAATGCAGAATCCCAAATGTGGGACCCTAATGCAGAACCCCAAATGTAGGACCCCAAATGCAGAATCCCAAATGCAGAACCCCAATGCAGAACCCCAAATGTAGGACCCCAAATACAGGACCCCAAATGTGGGACCCCAATGCAGAACCCCAAATGCAGGACCCCAAATGCAGGACCCCTAGTGCAGGGCCCCAAATGTGGGACCCCCAGTGCAGAACGCCCAATGCAAGACCCCAATGCAGAATCCCAAATGTGGGGACCCCAATGCAGGACCCCAAATGCAGGATCCCAATGCAGAACCCCTAGTGCAGGGCCCCAAATGTGGGACCCCAGTGCAGAACCCCCAATGCATATCCCCTAATGCAGGGCCCCAAATGCTTACAGACGGCTGTCTTCTCTGTGTCCACATATGGTCTCCCACTGTGTGTATGTGTCCTAATCTCCTGTTAGGATGCCTCTCGGACTGGATCAAGGCCCACCCCAGTGACCTCATTTTACCTTCATCGCCTCAGTAAAGACCCTATCTCCAAATACAGTCGCATTCTTAGGTATTGTGGCTTAGGACTTCAACACATGCATTTCAAGGGATACGGTCTAGCCCACCACAGCAGCCTTCCCTGTCCTGGCCCCGACATGTGATAGCAGGAAAGTGGGTGTTTTGGCACCCAAGACGGGGCTGCATTTTGCACGGAGGCTGCGGGTCAATACCCTCAGAAATCATGGCTTCATCCTTGTGACTTTGGTCATCTTGATCAACCACATCTTGTGAATAAGAACATCACCCTCTATTTTCAAATGTCTGAAAATCGCCTCCATGGTATTTTCTTTTTGGGCTTTCTATACATTTTTCATAACTTAAATTATGATGAGAAGCTTAAATCATTAAATGTTTTCAAAATCAGAAAATTGTCCTGAGGAATTTGGAGCCTCGGTCATTTTAAATCACTCTACGTATGCCTTTCCCGGGGGTGCGTTTAGGAGGCAGGATCTCCTGGTGGGCTTCTTCCAGTTCCTGTGCCTCCTTCTGACCCCTTCCTGTCATCCACCTTCCACGGATCTCGGCAGGGAAACCTTTCCCACAATTAAGGTGTGCCGAGAGGATCAGTCTGCTTTGTGTGCTCTTGTCAGAGATGTGGCACTGTAATCCAGCTGTTGATTGAAATCTAATTCCCGTTCACTTTTCCCGCCTGGGCGAGGCCAGTTGCCTGTTTTCCACCTTCCTTCCCTGTTCTGTACCTGCCGCCTGATCAGAGATGACGGCATAATTGATTTCCAAGCCTTTGGTGGTTGGTTGAGGTTGTCACATGTTGGGGATGAAGGAACAGCCAAGTCAGGATTCTTTCTGCCCAACAGGTGGGTTCCCAGCTGCAGAAGGCAGCTCCCCGTGGGCAGCTGGGGATGATGGTCACAGCCAGGGAATCGTCACGCATGACACACGGTTGCCGGTGTTTTCACGTGAAATCATCCCCCTTCTATCTTGGAGCATCTTCTGGAAAATGCCTTGTTCTGATGCATATGAGGAAGAAGAGGGCCCTGGGGATTCTCCCTGTAATGACTCGGGGCTTCTAAAGATAATCTATGAAGAGGAATTTCTGTTGACTTTGATCCTTTTTGGTGGCAAGTTCTAAGGTGGAGGCTGAGCTGGCTTCGATGTCTCACAGCTGGTGCACAGAGCTAAATGACAACTGAAATGCGTCAAATATGCATCTCTCCTGTGGCCTCCTTCTCACTTTTAGGATGTGATCACGTGACTACCTTGAAAGGGAGGGGCTGGTTTGTACGAACGTCTTCTTCCGCGTGTGCCATCTCCTTTCCCTTTACCACCTGCTGCACTTCGCAGAGGATTTTCTAGATGCAGAGCTTTAGTAAATGCCCAGGGCTGGACAGGCTGTGAGTGGTGCATGTGGGATTCACTACCACACCCATTCTCCTTCCGTCACACCCTCCTCCTGAACTGAGCACGGATCCAGCTGGACAGCCCTCAGCTTATATGGCTTTACAAATAGCTGTTTCAGAAAGAAGCCTGGACCGGCCGAAAGTGCCTTTGTGTACCAGGCAAACTGACTAACTCTGGATGTATGGACTCTTTTTTTTTTCTCCTAAGGATGATATTTTGGGACCTTTTCTTTAAATGGCTTGCCAGGGCTGGGTTCCAGGAATACAGATTCTGAGACACAGATTTGGATGTAGGAAGTTTGTTGGGGATTCTCCTCTGCATGGGAGAGAGGAGGGCAGAACCGGGCACAGGGGCTGTTGAACGGCAGGCTGGGAAGACTGAGGTCCTCGCCAGCCACACGAGGAACCCTGGGGCAGGGGCACCCTACAGTGGGGTCACCCTTGGTCCTACACCGTCAGCTGGTCCTGAGGGACCCTCCCCTAGGGTGGGCTGAGGGAGAGGCATTAGTGCCATAATGTCTTGGGGTTAGGACCACCTGCCAAGCCGCTCACACGCTCCTGTCCCATGTCCACGCATGAACGTCTTGCTAGAGTGTCTGGACCCTGTGCCCATGCCTGTCTCCAGCTCATGCAGTTCTGATGACGCTGTCACTTGTCCGCTGACAAGTGCTCAGTCTCCGCTGAGGCCCTGCAGCGTGTCCCAGGCCTTCTGCAAGTGGCGCGTGGTTCTTTAAAGTAGCGGCCAGCATGGCCTTGCTGTGCGACCCTC
Source organism: Hylobates moloch (assembly GCF_009828535.3). NCBI lineage: Eukaryota > Metazoa > Chordata > Mammalia > Primates > Hylobatidae > Hylobates > Hylobates moloch. The sequence goes on from NW_026652279.1 coordinate 172,502,024, forward strand.
AAGGCCTAGCTGGAGCCTCCCTCTGGCTGGCTGAAAATTCAACATGACATTTTCCCACCAGGTGTTCCTTTAGGTCTGCAGTGTCTTCCAGGCCAGAGGGCAAGGAGAGGGCCACTTACACCGCCCCCAGGCCCTCTGCATACCCTTGTCCTTCTCTGGGTCCCGACCACAGCTGGGAGCTTCTCCTGTCACTGGGTATATGTTGAAACCACATTCCTGAGGCTGCAGCATGAGGCCTCTATGGCCCAAAGAGGACCCCTGTGGTTCCACTGGAGGCGGTGGAGGTGGAGGATGTTGACTTCTTCTTTGTTTTAGAGGCCATCCCAGCGTAGCTGCACTAATGTGGTGGGCCCCTGACCCTCCTGGGGCTGACCTCCCGCCCTTGGAGAGCTTGCATCTAGCACGCCTCTCACATCTGGCCCTTGAAGTCTGATGACCTTGACCCACCAGCACAGGGGGCCAAGGGGATGCTCTGTGGAGAGCTAGGACATGGGGGTCCCTGAGGATGGAAGGCAGGGGGTTCACACACCCCTGCAGCGAGACCACAAAGGTATCCCCCATCGGTGTCACTGTTTCTGGTCCTACTTCCTGTGAGAGATGGGAACCCACGTGCTTTTCACATCAACGCTGGTCCCACATCCCTGACGCCACGGGACCCTTCCAGCACAGATGCCAGGGCAGGTGCGTGCAGCACCCAGGCATGCACTGTTGGGTTGGTCATTGCTCCAGGCTTCCTGGCGAGCTACTTGGAGATGTGGCAGGATGGCCCGTGCACCCTTTAGGCTCTTCTGGAATTCATCTGTGGCTTGCTCATCCATCTGGCAAGGGGGCAACTTTGAGGCTTCTATCCGACTCTCTTCATGCTGAGGGCTCTTACCCCAGGGGCCATTCCGATCTCACAGAACATTTCCACTCCAAGTGTACAGCTAGGAACTGGGAAGACAGCCATCGTCCAGGTCTGTGGGGCCAGATGCGGTGGGACTCCATTTATTACCCAGCTCCCAGCGGGCCCACCCAGACATCGATGTCTGCAGACGTTGATGTTAAACTACACCCCATCCCTCTAAATGTCTGCATGCTCCCTCTACCCGAGGCATAGTGACCCCAGCAATGACTGAAGGTCCACTTTGACAGGGTGGGGAATGAATCACCATATACCTTGCATGAATCACCATTGTCCAAGCCATGGAGGTGTGGCTTGGACACGTCACAGCAGCTGGTCTAGCTGGAATCGGCTCAGCACATCACAACAGCTTAATGGGGCTGCTTGGCCACCTCAGGAAGGAGTCAGGAAACGTCAAGCTGACCTGTTTTGGAGTTTTTTTTTAGTTAAACTCTTTAAGATCATTGGTGTATGCTGCCCACACCTGTCCACCAGGGAACATTAGGAACTCAAGATACACTAACGAGTCTGTGCCCTGTCTTAAGGAAGCTGGCTAGGAGGTTCTAGCACTCCCTGCCTCTCCCACTGCGCCTTGGATGTCCCCATCCCAGCCATCACTGGCTGCACCTGAATGGCCTCCATGACAGCATGAGGAGGACGTGGGAGGGATGAAGGTGGCACCTCCAGGGCTGCTCCTGTTCTAACTCCTGTGATAACAGAGCATCTCCTGGTCAGCCCCTTCGTCCTCATTACCCAAACCTGGCTCTTCCCTGGTGGCACTTCCTGCCCCGCGTTTCCAGCTGCAGTTCCTCCAGGTCTCCTTGGCGATCCATTATTGAGGAGCCTTCCTCTCTAGAGATGAGGGTGCTGCTTGCCTAGTTTGAGGTTCTGGCAAGCATTTTGAAAAGGATCTTTCCAATTGTTCTGTTCCTTTAAACTTTTGATTTTCAATTGCCATTGACCCTGAAGAAAGCAGAGGTCCTGAAAAGCGAGAGACCCAGGGGTGTGGGTTTCCACTGCAAAAAGTGCAGTGAAAATGTTTGGAATCACCGAAGACAATTAAGTGTCAGGCAAGATTGTATTAACCAGGCCATCGGGTCTCAATTTAAAACTGGGAATGGTGTTTCTGTTTGAGGGATCTTATGTATAAACATATCAACCTAGTTACATTTGTTAGCTCGTACCTTGAATTTTGGCTTCCAAATGTAGCTATTTGACCAACCGGGGAAGTTTCTTAGAGGGTGTGGGATTCGAACTGGCCTTTTGGGAAAGACTGGGTGAGTGTGGGGCGGTGGGAAGTTCCGAATGGGGACAGTGCCAAGCACAGCCCAAGTGGGAGAGCAGGGCAAGGGTTTGGGAAACACACTCACTGGCCATCCCTTGCCTCCTGGCCTTGACTTTCCAAGCAGACAGGCAAAGTGGGACTGCCAGGATGTCCGTTTCTTGTTTAAAATAAGGTTTTCTCTGTGATGTTTGGCTGTTTCCTTATTGTTTAACGTTCATCGGGTATGAGGATTGAGGGTGGGAGATGCCCTATAATCACAGAAGCTCTGGCTCTCGTCAGTTACACACACGCATCTGTATAAGAAAGGTTGCACGAAGCTGCATCGGTGTGGGGGCGAGAGCCATGGCTGAGTCGCCCAGCGCTAGTGAACCGGCCTGGGTGTGCTCAGCAAGCAAATAAATGCAAACATTTTGAATGAACATGTCACACACATGCACATGTGTGCATACATAACACAACATGTGCACATGCATCTAAATGTTTGTATAGCTATGATCTGGAGTTAGTAGAGAGCCTCTGATAATGAGTTGTCCATATTTAGCTGTAATCTGGAGTCAATATTCCGGAGGTCACTGCCGCTCAAGCCTGAGCATGCGTGCAAGTCCCCAGGCACCTGGGTAGAATGCAGATTCTGATTCAAGGGGCTTGGAGGGACGTGACGTTCTGTGTTTTCAGCAAGCTCCCAGGAGATGTTGAGCTGCTAGTTTGTGGGCCACACTTTGAGTAGCAAGGCTCTGTGCCTATTAGCGAGTGAGCTCGGGGGGCAGTCACTAATGTCCTCTGCCTGCTGCGTAGGGGAAGCCTGGTTATCAGAGCTGCCGCCTGGGTGTGACCCATCCTCCCTGAAGATGCTACCCTCTCCCTGGCAGGTCTGAGGCTTGCCCACTGGTGTGCAGCTGGAGCATCTTAGTGGCTCAAGTCCAAGGTTGACCCTTGGCCAACTGGGCAACCCTTCTATTCTTGACCCCTGCAGGGCCTCTGTCTCTCTGTTGGTGCTTTGTGTTGGAGAGCCACCGGCAGCCCCTAAGGGATGCATCCCATCTGGTGCTAGGATCCCACAGCGCTGAGGCTGAAGGCTCTGGTCGCTGCTTTAGTGACTCTGCAGCCCTTGTCTTCATTTAGGATTCCCTGGAAGCTGACCCGAGACAGGACTTCAGTGTGGGCTCCTCTGGGAGGGCAGGTTAAAGGCATGAGCGCTGAGCCTGTCGCCCTCCTGTGCTCCTGAGTGGGGAGAATCACCAGCTGCCCAGACGTCCAAGTCAGAAAACACTTTCTTTCACCAAACATGTCCAGTCAGCCTCAATTCCACTCCTAAGGAGCCCCCGGTGGCTACTTCTCAGAGTCCTCCCCACAGCTGCTCCAGGCAGCCCCACCCTCCCCTGGCCCCTGTGCGTTTCCTAACTGGCCTCCGACCATCTGTCCTCCCCCCACCACCAGAGTGACTGCCTGAAAACTTGAACTTATCACTCTTCTGTGCAGAAGCATCCCGTGTCTTCTCCCTGCCCTTGGGATAAAGTCAGAGGCCCTCAGTGGCTTATACGCTATGGAACCTGGTCCTGCCTCCTCAAACCTGGGCCACGCGGTCACCCTCTCTCCAGCCAAAATAGTAACAAAATGACAGCAACTTATGATTGATTGTATTATACTATACTCATTATAAAGTTCTATGATGTATTAAAAAGAAATTTAATAGACATGTATTATAGGAAGCGTTTGAATAGGAATGATTTATAGAATGATCCCATTTAGTAATTTCTTACTAAGTATCAGGTACTGAGCTGAGCTCTTCTCAAATATTTCACTGAACCTTCACACAGCTGAGTGATGCAGCCCTGATCCTCTTCCACATACAGGTGAGGACACTTTGACGTGGAAAAGGGTTTTAATTGCACAAGGCCACACAGCTAATAAATAGAAGGGTATGTTTCCATCCACAAGTCTCAAAATCATCCAGCGGAATGGATCTCCAAATTCTATGTAGCCACTACGAGTGTGTGTCTGTGTGTGTCTCTGTGTGTGTACGTGTGTGTCTGTGTTTCTGTCTGTGTATCTCTGTGTGTCTGTGTCCATGTGTGTTGGTGTGTACATCTCTTTGTGTGTCTGTGTGTGTCAGTCTGTGTGTCTGTTTCTGTGTGTGAGTCCCTGTGTGTCTGTGTGTGTCTCCATGTGTGTCTATTTCTGGATGTGTATGAGTCTATGTGTGTCTGTGTCTGTTTCTGTGTGTGTGTCCATGTCTGTCTGTGTCTATGTTTCTATGTATGTGTCTGTGTGTGTCTATCTGTGTCTGTGTCTATTTCTGTGATTTCTATGTGTGTGTCTGTGTGTGTCTATCTGTGTCTGTGTTTGTGTGTGTGTCCATGTCTCTGTCTGTGTATGTTTCTGCATGTGTGTCTTTCTGTATGTGTGTCCCTGTGTGTCTGTGTGTGTCTCCATGGGTGTCTGTGTGTCTGTATCTGTGTGTGTGTGTCCGTTTCTGTGTGTGTGTGTCCATGTGTGCCTGTTTCTGTGTGTGTGTCCATGTGTGCCTGTGTGTGTGTCTGTGTGTGTTTCAGTCTGTTTCTGTGTGTCCAAGTCTGTCTATGTTTCTGTGTGTGTCCATGTGTGCCTGTTTCTGTGTGTGTGTCCATGTGTGCCTGTGTGTGTGTGTGTGTCTGTGTGTCCAAGTCTGTCTATGTTTCTGTGTGTGTCTGTGTGTCTTTGTCTATGTCTGTTTCTGTGTGTGTGTCCATGTGTGTCTGTGTTTGTGTGTCTGTCTATGTGTCTGTTTCTGTGTGTGTGTCTGTGTGTTTGTGTGTCTGTCTGTTTCTGTGTGTGTGTCCATGTGTGTCTGTGTCTGTGTTTGTGTGTGTCCATGTGTGTCTGTTTGTGTGTGTCTGTGTCAGGGGCAGGCACATCTGGTGTGTTGTTCTGAGAAGATGGGAACACTTTGGGATGCAAGGCAGGTTTGTGCAGCCCCACCCTGCAAGGCCATGTCTCCATCCTGGATGGAGGTTTCTCCCATCAGCCTCCATGCAGAGCCAGGCGTCTCCCCAGGTTGGCTTATTTGACCCACGATGATTTAAATATCGGTGTTCTACATTCCACGGGAATTAGTTTTCATAACTGGGTAGAGTTTAAGCTACTTAGGATTTAAGTGATGCTTACTTGTTCTAGGCGATCTGGTTGAATGGTGTCAATCTAAGAGTGAGAATCAGGCTGGGCACGGTGGCTGAAGCCAGCAGTCCCAGCCACTCAGGAGGCTGAAGTGGGAGGATCACTTGGGTCCTGGGGTTCAAGGCTGCAGTGAGCTCTGACTGCACCACTGCACTCCAGCCTGGGCGACAGAGCAAGACCCTGTCTCAAAATACATACATAGGTACATAAAACTAGAAAGAGAATCTTACTTGCTTTAAAAATGACGAAACTGAAATATCTGATTTGACATTCATAACCCACAAGTTTGAAGGAGAAAAGTCCCATTAGCTTTCGCTCTTTCGACAGGACAAGTAGATTATGCAGCCTGTCAGATCTTTCTAGATCACCCATTTCTCCTGAACCAGCAAGCTGATGTCATAAGCCATGGCAAAGTGTCCCTGCTGCTGGCCTCTCACCTGACGCACTCGTGCTGCTCAATGGCACAATGAGGATTTTGTCCAAATCAATATTTTTCGGAGATCCTAACTAAACGATGCAATATGTTTACGGGTCTTCTTACATCAGCACAGGGGTTTCTGCATATTTGGTAAACAACAGGAAGATTACAGCTCTTAAACTGTGAATTTTATTCGAGGTAACCGGCAATGGAACTTTTCTGCTTGTTTTAGTAAATCTTAGGAGTTCTCTACAATCAAATTCCCAGGTCTCTCTCATAGGGGCTTCGTAGGTAAAAGTGAAAAGTGATTCAAACATATGTGAGTTCAAAGTGAATTGTATAAATCATGACAAGGCAGGAGAAAGGTGTGTTACATAGTAGGAAAAAAAGTGTCTTTGGAAATATGTGAGAAACTTTTTCTTTCCTTCACTCCCAGCCTCAACTTATAAACAAACTCTTCTCATACCTATTCTACCTTCAGGAAGAGCAAATTTCCAGGTGTAAGGAGTGGAGAAGTACAAAACCGATTTGTAAAACAAAGGAATTAGTATAGAAAAAAAACTTCCTTAAAAAAACAGAATTAACTGATGCTATTTTGTACTTGGAAAAGCCTACAATAAATATGCATCAATTAGACACCTCCGTTATGATTGAAGGGAGGACGTGCTTATTATTTCTATTTATGATTCTCACAAACTGCTTCTCACTGCCTTCCATCTCCCACAAGCAAAGGGTACCTCTTCCTACACCCACTGTCTCTCTTCTTAAATGTGAGAGGTGTGCGATGGGACTTGCTGGCTTTTTGGTTCCTTCCTGAAAGAAGGCGAATATAGGCCATGGGATGGTGATCCATTTTCTCCTCTGTCTTACTTCTCTTATTTTCATTGCAGTAAACTTCGGTGCACACAGCTTCCTCGGTTTCAAGGTGCTTCTTCCCACAACCACCCCAAATCCCATTTCTTCTAAGCCCCTGCTTGGGAAGTCCTTTGAGAACACCCAGCCTCTCTTGTACCCGCAGCGGGCTCCCCACCTTGCAGACAGCAGGTGCTTGGAACTTGCTGGTGAGTCAGAGGGAGAAGCGGAAGTGAAAAGGGAACCTGGCCAGGGCAGGTCCTGCCCGGGCTCCCTGCCTCTGCTGCCAGGGGCTGCACAGCCCTTCGAGGTAATGTGCGTGGGCAGAGCTCCCAGGAGCAGCCTCTGTCCTCGTCTGCTCTAGCGTTGAAAGTCTGCCTTCTTCCTTTCAAAAATATCTTCATCAATCTTACCTATCTTTCCAATTTTTTTTTGTTGGTTTAGCATTTATTTTCTGTTCCTAAATCCTAATCTCACTTGTTCTTATTCTTTTTCACTTTACAACTAGTGGATTTTAGACTTCTATCTTAATCTTCGCTCTCCTTCACCTTTCAAGCTTTTTATCTCAGTGGTTTTCAGATTTAACTTTTATTTAAATCTCATCAACTATATCTTCTTTTCAACACTTACTTCTTTTAAAAGGATTTTACCCCACATGGGTTGATGGCAAGGGTTTAGAATCAGACAATTCCAACTGGAACCTGGGGAAGCTGTTTCCTCACTAGGGTCTGGCTGCATGCATCTGTAAGATGGACACATGAACAGCACTTGTGTCATGGAGATGCTATCATAAGGAACAGCATGCATCTGCCCATGGTGAGCGCTTAAAAATTGTTATGCATTGTTTAGGTTGTAATTTTTGTCATCACCATTTTGGGATTTTGATACTTTTGCTTTTAATTTCTACTTTTTTCATTGCTAAACTTAATCTTATTAAAATATCATTGCAAAATAGATCATAAATAAAAATACCATAAAATAAATACACAAATTAAAAAAATAAAACTAGAAATTATTGATTCACCACTCAGCTTGAAATCACAGAATGTCACAGTGTCTACACACCTCCCCCAGGCTCCCGCGTTATATAGCTCCTCCCCTCCTGCAGAGGGAGCCACTGCTGTCCTGTGTGCGCAGCCGCCTGCTTGTCTTTAGAGTTTCAGCAGATGATGCATTCTTAACAACACGCTAAATAGCATTGATTGTTTGCTGACCTCAATATGACTGACTTCAACCATATATATAATTATTCTCTATGATTCTGTGCCCCATTTTGTTCAGTCAACATTGTATTTTTGAGAGTCATTCCTTTTTTCATTGCTATGTAACACCGTTCTTTCATCCCTTTGGAGGCCATACATATATGGGTTTCGTGCAGTGCTGTTGGTTTTGGTTTCTTGATCGTAAACAGGGCTTTCTTGTGCTTATGTTATTGCACATGTGTGGTGGTTCCTTTAGAGTGGTGTGGCCAGTTCCTTGGCATGAACCTGTGCGACACTGGTAGGCGATGACCAGTGGTGTGTCAAATTTCCTCCCGCTCTGATGGTGTAAAAAAGATGCAGCTGCTCTGCCTCTGTGAGTATTGAATATCATCAGACTTTATATTTTAATTCATCCAGTAAGTATGAATGGGATTTCACTGTGGCTTAGCTTTGCATTTACCAGGTTAGTACAGGAGACAATGTGTCCTGTATTCATTGGTACCTCATATTTTTGTTCCTGTTCAGTGTCGGCTCTTATCTTTTATTCATTTTTCTATGACGTTGATGGTCTTCTTCTGATTGATTGCTTCAGAGCTCTTCCTAGAGTCTGGTTATTATTTCTTTGATGGTTATGTGTGGCAGTATCTTTGTGATGAACAGAAGTTCTAAGTATTAATGCAGTTGAATTATCCATCTTTTCTGCTCTTTTGTAGTTTTCGTGTCTTTATTTAAAAAACAAACTTTCTTTACCTAAAATATAAGAAGTTGGTATCCTATATTGTCTTTTAAATTAAAAAAAATCATTTCACATGTAAACTACTAGTGCATTGTTTTGTATATGGTGTAATGGTGTGAGGTAGGGAGGCCCAATTCTTGGCTTCATTGGGCTACTAGTTGTCCCTTTCTTTCTTCAGTCACCCACAGTGCCAGCTCTGTTAGAATTTAAGTTTCTATATATGTGTGGGTCTGTTTCTAAATTCTATATTCTGTTCCATTTGTTTGTCAGTCCAGTGCCAATACTATGCCATCTGGATTACGAGAACTGTATAAAAAGTCTCAACATCTGGCATATGTTTTTTTCTGTTTGGGGCTGTTAATATAATAATGTAATTTTTAATGCAAAGGAAACCTTAAAGTCCTATAATAAGCTCAATTTGGACCTAGATTCCATTTGCTTCGAATGTTATGAGTATTTTTGCATTTGTGTTTATGAGTGCTTTTGTTCATGTATGAGACTGGCTCGTCATCTTAAATTATTCTTGATTCTGATAACCAATACAATACATGAATTTGAGAAATATTTACTCTATCTTCTCTGGAACAGTGTTGTGAAATTATACAATGCTTGGTAAAACTCAACTGTAAAATCATCTGTATTTTCTCTGAAGGTAGATTTTAAATATTGATTCAAAGTATTTAATGATTATAGGACCATTTGGTTCTTTTTGCATTAGTTTGGATAACTTGTGCTATGTAGGAATTTGTCATTTTCATATCTTTTCACACTGGTTGGCTTAAATTTGTTTCTGATAACCCTAGGATATTTTAAAATTTTTGTTGTATGTTCATTATTGCCACCTTTTTAATGTGTGCAATGTATATTTGACTTTTATCCTTTTTAACCTCGGTTATATGCCAGAGATTTATTAATTTTATTAGTCTTTGTCAAAGAACCAAATTTTGGCTTTGTTGATTCTTTCTCCCATTTCTTTTCAACTACAAAATATTTTGTTCTAATTTTCTCTCTTTTACTTTGTTGGATCTATTCTCTTAATCTTGTAGTTCATTAACTTCTAGATTTTTTCTTTTCTAATATAATAATTCAAGACTATAAATTTGCCTCTTATTATGACTTTGGCTGCATCCTGTAATTATTGATACCTAGTAATTTTCTTACTCAGCCCTAACTATTTACCAGTTTTCACTATAAATGCTGTTTTGACTTATGAGATTTTTGGAAATGTATTTTGTACTTCACAAATATACAGATTTGTTTTAAAATTATTTTATTAATTTTGAGCTTAACACATTATATTGAGTTTAGAGTGCTACCGATTCTATAAAGTATTTTGATTTCAGAAATCCTAAAATGTGGATAAAAAATGGCGACAGCAAGTATAAGAAGTCACTGACTTTAAGACATATCACAACTTAAAGACACTAAAAATAGAAAAAGAAAATTGGATCTTAGAATCTAAAAAATTTGGGTGCAGTTAGAAACTATGTGTCTGTTATAGTAATTTGCTCAGACATGTTGCAATTGGCCTTATATTCTACTATATGGTCAGTATTTGTAAATATTTCTTGAGTGGAAAAAAATCACATTTTATTCTCTACTTCTATATATTTCTACTACATCAACCTCTTTAATAGTAGTATTCAAATATTTTATATCCTGACTGATTTTTGTCTGCTTGGTCTTTCAAATATTTACAGAGGTGTTTTTAAAATCTACCATATGATACTAGGTTTACCAATTTTTTATAATTTTATCTATTTGTTTCATATATGTTGAAGCTATGTTAATAAGAATAAAAATGTTTAGAATTATTACACTTTCCCAGTGAATTGAGCCTTCTGTCAATATATATTCTTTTAAAATATATATGTCAATATATATGTCTATATATATGTCAATATATATGTCTATATATATAAAATATATATGTCAATATATATTCTTTTAAAAAAAATCTCTAGTGGGGCCTTTTGTCTTTTTTTTTTTTTGCTTCCAACTGATACTAATACATCTATCATCTGTACCAGTTTTTTAAGTTATTTGTTTGAAATGTATTTTCCATCTTTTTGCATTTTACCTGTCTATGCCTTTCTGTTTCAGATAGAGCTCTTCTAAATGGCATACAGCTGGAACTTTAAAAATCCAGACTAATAACCATAATGTTTAAATTAGGAAGTTTATTCATTTATATTTATCATGAGTACTGGTGTATTTAGATTCCTTTCTACTATTTTATTTCATGCATTCTATTTGTCCTGCATTTTCCAGGTTTTTTTCCCCTTCTCTTCTTACCTTCTTTTAAATTGATTGAGAGTTTTTTCCTCCCTGTCTTATTTTGCAATTCAATTTGGAAGTAATATATTCTATTTCTATTATGTTATTGATTAACCTAGAAATATTAAGAAGCTATGGCCACTTAATAAAGTCTACTGCTAATATTTACCCTCTTCACAAATAATGCAGGAAATGTAGAGTTCTTTCAGTATAAATTATTTGTTGTATATATAACTTCTATCTTGTTATTTTTAACCACACAAATTATGTGTTACTATTTCCATGGCTAATGCTCGTTTAGACTTATTCACACATTTACCATTTTGTGTGCTAAACATTTCTTCTTGCATCTCAGAATTTTTTTTCTGGAATCCCTTCTCTCTTCATAGAGTTTGCCCTATAAAAGTTCCTTTAATAAAGATCAATCATAGTTTTAAAAAATGTCTTTAGTTCATCATCATTTTCAAAAATACAATTAGCTGATAGACAATTTCAAGTCAACATCTTTTTTTCCGTTTTTTTGAAGATATTATTCCACTGCCTTCCAGCTTTTCCTATAACTATTGAGAAGCCAGCTACCTTTCTGATTATTGCTTAATTTTAGGAAATCTACTTTTTCCTTGATAATCATTTTTAAATGTCTTTTTTGTCATTTATATTTGGCTGTATTACTAGATTGTAGCTAAATTCAGCAGATTTTAAATTTCCCTTTTTGGGATTTATTGGTCTCCCTAAATATGAAAATTTATGTCTTTTAGAAGTAATAAAACCTTCCATCATTATCTTTTCAAATATTGTCTCTCAATCTATTTTTCTTCCTAGAATTCTCATAGAAAATATATTTAATATTATACTAATTTATATAGTTGATTTTTATTTTTCTTACATTTTTCTGATATTTTCTCATATTATTCTACATCTCTTAAACTGTATTTTATATTTTCTTCTTTTTTTCTGTTTTCTCCATTCTGCGTAAGTTATTGAGGATTGAAGTGTATTTTCCAATCATATAATTCTCTCTTCAGCTGTATCTAGTTGGCTGCTTAGCCTTTCTTTTAAAGTTTCTATTTTCGATTAGTAGTATTTTTCATTCTTTTAAAAATCTCTTTGATTCTAGGTCACTGCTCTACATATGGTCAAGCAATATTCAAGCTAGTATTTGTCCACTTCATTCATTGTTATATTTATTATTGCCTGTGAAAAAATATGTTAGGAAGAGTATAAAGTGGCTGTTTAATATATTATTTACCTGTCCTTGATCCTTGACTTTTTGGGCAGAAGTTGATCAAGGTGTGTGTTATAGTAGCTTGATGTAAATTCGTAGATATTTATGCTTAAACCCACCTTGTGCACTAACACTACTTTGAATTGTGGCCAGTTTGTCAATGTAGGTAAGAATTCCAGTGATCAAAAACAAAACTGTGTTATAGATCCCTTCTCAAATTATTAGTTAATAACTAGATACTGGTTTTATATAAGTTAGGTGATTACCTCCATGACAGAGAGAATAGAAATACAAATATTCTCTCATTGTCTTTCATCTGGTAGCATTTTCTAACAAACCCTGACCTCAACTGATGTGAAGCTATTTATAATCCCTATTCCATTTGATATGGAATATTAATGTTCAATGACAGTCTCCTGCCTGAGATCCCTTGGCATATAATACAATATATGGTATTTTACAAAACTACAGTAGACTGTTCTAAAATCTGGAATTTATAAATTCTGAAAAAGTTCTAAAATCTGGAAGTTATGAATTCTGAAAAACAACTGTGTCTGGGGATTTCAGATAAGAAGTTGTGGTCCTGTAATACTTATGTTATTGTGTTCTGGAAAGGATTAAATAAAATATGGCATAGTTCTTAATATACTGTGTTTGGCACATAGTAAACTCTCAATAAATCATAATTACAGTTGTTGAGTCTATCCAGATGTTTCCCCGATTATTGTACTTCATAAAGTGGTTTTGGGGACAAGGAGACAGAAAATATGGATTTGACACTTTAATATGTATATGATGTTTTATCTTCCACATATTTAGGGTGAAAGCTAGAAGGACACATTGAAAGGTTGTTAGGCAGCAATGTAGGTTAGAGCCAGCAGGACTGAGAACTTAGATCTGAATTACTTGGTGGGGAGGGAAGGCAATAGGAACGTAAAACAATTCCTCAGGCAATCACACTCCATCCAGGGAGGTGAGAACTGTGTTGAAGATTACTGGGGCAGAGTGGGCTCATAGCTTTCTAGCAGGAGGACTGAATCTAAGGGACTGAGCAGGAGGTAATAGGGCAGGGATTTCTTTTTTTCTTAATCAAATGAGCAAATATCTTCAAAGATTATACTAAAAGCTGTCAGGTTTGTGGAATTGAAAAATAGCCCTTTGTTATTCCTAAGCAATTTGGCAATATTTATCAACACTCTGAAGAATGTCAGCACCCTTTAACCTACTTTCTCCACTTCTATAATTTAGTTCCAAAGAAATAATACAAAATGAAAAAAAGAAATCGCATTCAGGAAGATGTTCATTACCACCCTGTAAGATGTAATAGAGACAAGCTGGTAAACACCTGTTAATCATGGAATGGTTAAGTCATAGTGTATCTGATTTATGGACTATTACAAAACCATCCAAAAATAATCCTTGTGAAGCATTTCTTTTTTAACTACATGGACATGCTGGTGATAAAATGTTAAGTGAAAAGCAGGATACAACATTTTATGTTATGCATGTTCTCAGAACTACGTAAAACACACATTCATAGAAAAATAATGGAAGAAAGAGCTAAATAATGTTTATGGTGTGTGTGTGTAATAATCGGATTACAATTTTTTTAAAATCCTCTCTCTGGTTTTGTATTTTACATTATGATCATGAATTAACTTCTTAATTTAAAAAGCAGCAATAAGAAAAAAGTCAGATGTGGACAAAGTAGAGTCCACAATGAAAGGGTTGCAGCAAAAGCAGGCCACAGCCAGACTGGGGCTGGGCGGACGGCGGTGGGGGCCTAGCCACTGTGCAGGGCTGTAGGGCAGAGTTGTGACGAGCAACAACCAAACACACCCTGGTTTGGAAAGTCCAAGGGAGTGCCGGTGGAGGGAGTGTGTGGGCCTTGGCATCCAGGAAAGGCACCTGCAGGAGCGTGACCATTGAAAATGCACCCCGCCCGGATGCAGAGTCCGTACTGTCTCCGCAGAGACACTGCCTCAGCCTTCCTGCAATTAGGGAAACCAGGCTGCATTTGGACAGATGGTGGCATTCAGGACACAGGACATTCTGATCATTTGTGAATTAAATACTTTTGTGTCCTCCTATTCCCTTACTGTCTCACATATGTGGAATGATTTTCTGCTGTGGAGATGCATGGGGTTAAGAGCACAGGTTTCTGGTGCTGGGTGGATCTGAGTTCTAATTCTACTGCTCACTGCTGCCAAACGGCTTCCTAACCTCTCCAAACCTCAGTTTCCTCATTTGGAATGGACCATGTGTATTGACTGGCTGTTGTGGGATGAAGTGAAAGAATGAGAGGATCTCAACCAAATGTCTGAGACCACACGGGTGTTCACAGGAACAGAGCTGTTATCTCTGGTACAAGCGTGAGCGAGCCATTTACACCTATCACCCAGCAGGCATGGTGAGCCATTCACACCTATCACCCAGCAGGCATGGCTGCCGTTCACACCTATCACCCAGCAGGCATGGCTGCCGTTCACACCTGTCACCCAGCAGGCATGGTGAACCATTCACACCTATCACCCAGCAGGCATGGCGAGCCGTTCACACCTATCACCCAGCAGGCATGGCGAGCCGTTCACACCTATCACCCAGTAGGCATGGTGAGCCATTCACACCTATCACCCAGCAGGCATGGCTGCCGTCATTTAGAAACATGAGAAGCAACACGATTCTCAGTGTATGGAAATGCCTTCTCATGGGGCTCTCTACAGTTAGGTGCTCTGCCTCAAGGGTTCCCATTCCTGAGCATGGCTCCTTCTGGGGGCTGACGGTGGGGGTGCGTGCCACTTCTGCATCCCTGCCCCATGTCTGCACTGCTTGGCTTCCCCAGACTAGGCAAGTTACTGAAACAAAGCACAGAACTGAGGCCTTGAGCCCTGCTTCATGGGCTCTTTTTATATTTTCTTCAGAATAAAATGAAGAAATGAGAGGGAGGGAGGGAGAGAGAATATAGTACAAACAGTTTTGCACCTTAGCTTGTGAAAACCTGTAAAGCTATGACCAGAGCTCATTGCTTCCCGTCAGTGCCTTCATCTGTTTTCAGACTGGTTTGTCTTTGGCCACTTGGTGTTAGGGATGAAAGTAATTCCATGCTGCTCATTGATGTATGCTTTCATTCCATAATCACAGGATGAGGGATAAAGGATACCTTTTAGGGATATCGAGGCATCAGTTAAGTCAAGGAGCCCATTCAGCCCCTCGTCTCCTGCGTAGGAAGGAGGATGGTGAGAGAGCAATGTCATGGTCTTGTCTGGCACCAGGACCCTGTTACTTCTCCGTAACTTATGAGAGATGTGGTTTATAGATGCTGTAGTATAGAAATGTAAAAATGTGTTTAAATAGTCATTTTCTCTTTAACTTTTCCTGGTATTGAACTGCACCATGGCCCACTCAGGCGTATTGGAGGACAAAACCGTGAACTGGAGTCATGGCTGGGTGAGGAAATTTGTGAAGGGCAGGTCTCAAGTTCTTGCCTAAACCCCAACTTATGTTTATTCCATTATTCCTTGAATTTCACAACTAGAGGTGAATCAAAGCTTCTGGGGAGGGTTAAAGCTTATACAATCTAGTCCCCGTTGAGAAAAAAATAATGAAATATCAATATAAAATAGCCAGGACTCTTCCTGGTTGCTTAGAAGGGGGCACGTGTGTGAGAGGTCTGGGATTTCAGCTTGAGGGTCTTCATGAAGACCTGGGATGACTAGAGGTCACCCTGCCCAAGTGCGCTCAGAGCTGCTTTGGGCAGCTGCGCGGGCCTGTCCTTCTGGGGCTTCTCTTTCCGTGAAGGCTATGAGAGACCCTGCAGCGCTCTGCCGTCTACACTGCATCCTGCTCCTGGTCCGCAGTGGGGCCCTCAGCTGAATTCACCAGGGCAGGTTTAGCACAGTCTGCGAGAAATAGACATTTTTTTTTCTTCCCAGGGAAAATACAATAGGTTTTAGCATTCTTGGGAGAAGATTGCAGTTGTGAGAGGTGTTGTTTTCTGAATAGAGCTGTAAGCCCACCTGTTGATAATTAGGAAACAGATGGTCTTGAGCAGGGCAGAGAGAGGCCACACTTCTGCAGGGAAGAAGAAACACAGGCGGCGACACTCCCCAAAGTCACTTCCGTATTTATTCTGACTTCCATAAGTATTTTCCTCTGTTTTCTCTTCTCCTTTTCTGCATATTTGTTGCACTGTCTGGTCATTATTTTAAAAAGAGTGAAAAGGGCAGGAAGGGAAATAGGAGAAAGGAAGTGACGGAGCAGGCTTCACACACACAGTCTCCATCAATGGCAGCGACGGAGCAGGCTTCACACACACAGTCCCCATCAATGGCAGCGACGGAGCAGGCTTCACACACACAGTCCCCATCAATGGCAGCGACGGAGCAGGCTTCACACACACAGTCTCCATCAATGTGGGGAGCATGGCCAGTCACAAATGCCAGATTCTTCTAAAAAGTATAACGCAGGGGTATTTGTTCCACCAGTTTTCTAAACATGATGGAAGTTTGGCTGTAGTGTTTTTACCCGATTTAAACATGAAAACGGGGCTTTTTCCCAGTGTCGGGTGGAGCCCATGCTGGCCTGAGCCCCTCTGAAGCACCTGAGGAGTGAAGTGGGGGGCAAAGCCTGGAGGAGGGTCCATGCATGGAGGTTCCACTCAGGAAAGTGGCACGGGGGGGGCTCCAGGTCCAAACCCCTGGTGCAGGCCCAGGACAAGGCATAGGGAGCCACTGGCCCCCCCACTGGAAGGGGACTGCTGGGGGGCAGAGAGGCTCACTCTGTTCTGTGTTGAAGCCCAGTGCCTGGCCCCAGCCTGGTGCAGAGCAGACCTGACTCAGTGTTTGTTGAGTGATAGATTCTGGAATGATCAGGGCAGGATAGGAATGGGACTTCGGTAGGTAGAGTTGAACCCGGAGGGAGAGAATTAGAAACAAAAGAGGTGAGTGAAGGGGCCGGTCTACTCCTCCCTCTCCCAGGAGAAAATGAGTTCTGCCATGAACACCACACCCAGGGGAGGCTGCCCATGCTGACCAGCTGCCTCTCTCAGCTGAAGGAAGGGGATGGAGCAGCCTGGGAAGGTTGACATTTGTGTCAAAAGCAGCCAGGATAGTGCTGGCTTGGAAAACTTGGACTGGCACCAAGTTTCCCAAATGGTTCACCTTCAATTATTTGTCTGCTCCTCTGTGCCCAAAGCTTCTTATCCTAACTCAACTGTAATGCATGGCATGTCAGGGCAGGGCATCCACTGGTCCCCCACCATGGGCCACTTTCCTGGGCACCATTACATGCACCATTGCAACGAGAGGGAACTCTGAGTGTACTCATCCATTCTTATACTGCTCTAAAGGAATACCTGAAACTGGGTGATTTATAAAGAAAAGAGGCTTAATTGACTCACAGTTCTGCAGGCTGTACAGGAGGCATGATTGGGGAGGCCTCAGGAAACTTTAATCATGGAAGAAGGTGAAGAGGGAGCAGGCATGTCTTCACATAGCCAAAGCAGGAGGAAGAGAGAGAAGGGGGAGGTGCCACACACTTTTAAACAACCAAATGTCATGAGAACTCACTCAGCATCATGAGAACCACAAGGGGAAACTCTGCCTCCATGATCCTATCACCTCCCACCAGGCCCCTCCTTCAACACTGGGGATTACAATTAGACATGAGATTTGGACGGGGACACAGATCCAGACCATGTCACTGAGTAACTGAGATATTTCATGGAGACGGGGGTAACCCATCAGCTCAGCTAGAACCCAAGGGACCACCACCACCACACCCTGGAATTCAGCTGAGAGGGAAAGGGCTTCCAGTTCAACCCTCTATGTTCAGGTTCACAGTCTAAGTCATGTCTCAATATGCTGCATCCTAACCCAAAATGCGTCTGGAGAGGCTGCCTGATAGTTTTTTTTTTTAAAGTTAAATATGATCTTTCTAATTGGAAAAATAAATGCATGTGGATTATAGGAAAGTGCATGTTTTAAGGAAAGACAAAAATTATAATGTATGTAAAATCTTGTATTCTGCATTTTTCACTTAGCATTACATTGTGAGAATTTTTCCGTATCATTAAGCGCTTCTCTAAAATGATTTTGAATATTATCCAATGGTCCTTGAAAAATATGCATGGTTATTAATTTTGAGTTGATTTATTTTAAACTATTCTCTTGATGAATGTTGAATATTTTCCCCCAGGCTTAATTTTTTTTTAATCGCAATTTATATCTTAGTAAAATCCTTCATATCTGTTTCTGATTATTTCCACAGAGGGAAGAGTGATAAAGCAGAATTGCAGATCCAAAGGAGGTAACCATTTCTGAGACATCTGAGACACGTTAGAAGTCTGCACTCTGGAAATTTTACACAAATGGGCACACTCATGGACAAGGTATGTGTGATTCTTGATGCTTATATCCACTTGACAATTGGAGTATTATGAATTTCTGAAGTCTTTCCCTTTTTGGCCATTAAAACAATGGTAGCTGGTATCAGGTTGTGTTTGTTTGGCTGTGAGTGAGGGTACACTGCTTTCTTGAGGGAACTGGCTGTGTATCGGTCTGCCTTTCTGAACTATTTGTGTCCATAGACCATTCTTCCGTAGAGATGTTTTCTTCTTATTGTTTTATAAGTGCTCTTTACATATTGAGATATTTAATAGCCTTTGAGTACTGCATATATTTTAAATGTTTTCCCCAATTTGTCATTTGCCTCTATTTTTTAATATTAAAAAGTATAAAAATTTTAGGTTGTCAAGTCCATCAAATTTTTCCTTAGTGTTTTATCTTTGATGTCATGTTTACAAAAATCTGTCTTCACATCGGATCTCTATACATGTGACATTTTCTTTCTATAGTTGTTTAAGATTTTCTTGTTCTTCATCTGGAGTATATTTAGATGCATGGTATGAGTACAAGTGCCAAAATATTTATTTATTGTTTATAATTAAATAACTATTCCAGCAGAATTTATTGAATAATTGTCTTTCTCCACTGATTTAAAATACATTTTTACATTAAAGAATAATGCATAGTTCAGTTCTATTTCTGCTTCTCTGTCTCTGCCATTGAACTCCTATCTCATCACCTGTCGGCGCCGCAAGTCTGAATCGGTATGGCCTGATACAGCTCGTTTTCAAATGAAGCCGAAGGGCATCCCTTCATTATTTTTCTTACTCATTTGTACTTCCATATCCAGTTTAATATAACTTAGTTAAGGTTGCAAAATTATGTTGACTTTTTACTGGAATTTCATTCAATGTATTAAATAATTTAGGGTGAATTGACATCTTTGCAATATACATAATGACTTTACTATCTAGGATTATGATATGCTTATTTACTTTATATCTGCTTCCTTCATAAATATTTGCTTGATAAAGATATATTTTTCATAAGATTTATTTCAATATATCTTCATGTGATATGGTTATTCTGAACAACTTTTTCATTGATGATATATAAGAATTATATCAATTTTTGTATATGTATTCTGCTAATTGCATCTAGATTGACACAATAGTTAATCTTACTTTGCAAGTTATTTATTTATTAAGAGAAAAGTAGAGGAGAAAAATCTTACTATTAAAAATAATGATAATTTCACCTTACAAAGTTTTAGATTTTACTTATCTCCTTGAAATGATTGGGATCAAGTTATCATAATTAATGCAAAAGGAAAAATAATTTCAAAGGACGTTTCATGGACTCCACCATGCACAGGACATCCTTTAAAGCCTGCTGCGTCCTTGGGGTGAATTTTTGTTATCTGTATTTCCCGTTCACTGGGATGCTTGTTCTGATATTCTTGTGTGGAATGTGAGCTTATCTTGAAGGTGGAATGAGAGAGAGAGAGGGAGAAAGGAGGGAGAGAGGGAGAGAGGAGCTGGATACATGTATTTAATGTTACTGTTTTTCTTAGGGGAAAGGGGAGTGAAAGAGATGGGTCCTTATTGTCCTGTTTGTGGAGAACTCTGCAGTAAGTCAGATCTGCAGCGCACACAGCACAGCCTTTCCGAAAGCAAAGGTGAAGACTGTTGGGTTTCCTTTAGTCTCCAAGGCATGGACATGCTCGGAGCACGTGTTTGTCTTTTGGTTTTGAGCTGAAAGTTGTCGGTGTTAATTGAAAACCTCCTAACAAAGTTAAAGCAGAGTTTTAAGGCAGGTGGATTTGAGCACTGACCTTGATCCTGGGCACCAAAGTCAATTGTTTTTCCTAAACTGGCAACTTTGTGAAGCACCGTGCCCGGTGCCTGGCACGTTGCAGGGGGCCCATAGCTCCTGGCTGGGGGGTGGCCTCTCTCCAGGGCTTGCTGCCTTCCAGGCACGCAGTGGGACTGCAATGCTGGCCCACTTTAGGTGAGGCAGGCCGGGTGGCAGATGTTGCTGCCACGTGGAAGACTTGCTTTTTGGCCCAAGGCCCTCCAGGACTCTGCTCTCCTCTGGGAGAAGCTGGCCATGCTTGGAATGCCGCTGCTTCACAGGCCCGGGGTAAGGGGCCCCCCCACCCCACCCCACCCCACCCCACCCCACCCTGATGAGCTCCTGTGGACACGTGCCATGGGCAAAGCCAAGGCTTCCTGCGGTGCTCTCTTGGATGCTGATCATCTGTCGTGGTGGCAGCCAGCTGCCTATCTGACTGATGCATGAGGTTGTATCAGAGATTTAAACCAAATCCATGAAAGCCCCAATCCAGGGAAGCCCCGATTCACCTTCTGGGAGGAAGAGCTCCCATGACTTTGTCAGCAAGGTAGACAGAAGGGCCCCCAAAGATGTCTTTGCCCTCACTCCTGGGACCGTGAAAATGTGTTACCTGGCAAATGCGGCTTTGCAGATGTGATTAAGGTTCGGAGTACAAGATAGGGACATTCCCTTGGATGCTGCAGTGGACCCAAGAGAGGCACAGGAGCCCTGACAATCACCCGGAGGGCGGAGGCAGAAGGGGAGCTCAGAGACAGGAGGGTCGGGACTGGACACATTGTTCCTGGCTTGGGGGCTGCAGGAGGCTGTGGGCCAGGGGACTGGGCAGCTGCAGGTGCTGTGCATGGCCCCTGTGAGGGCCCAGCAAGGAAACAGGATGTCAAACCCATATCTGCAGTGGCTACACTCTGCCAGCCACCCCAGTGAGCCTGGAAGCAAATTCACCCCTTGAGGTTCCAGGTCACAGCCTGCCCACCAGGTCTCTGTCTCCACCTGGGGAGACCCCGAGCAGGGACACCATCTGAGCCATCAGACTTTCCACCACTGGAAGCATGCGGTGAGCGATCTGCCTTGCTCTAAGGCACCGTTTGTGGGAATCTGCAACAGCACCCACAGAAAACAAAAGCCGACTCCTGTCAGCGCGCTGATCTCCGTGACGCACGTCGTTGTCCTTTAAAGTCCGGTACTTTAGAGCTGAGAGGCAGGGAGGCCACCGTTAGGTTTTCTTTCTCGAGGAGACAATTTTCACAGCTGTGTGGCAGATGGAGGGGGCATTGCAGATGGAAAGACTGGCTGGGAGAGGACTGCGGAGCCCAGGGTAGGGCCAGGGCTCGGGGTCCAGTGGTAGCAGCAGAGAAGGAAGCAGGACCAGCAAAACCGCCACCTGTCCTGGCGGGAGAGGTGGCAGCGGGGCAGCGGGTGGCGGCCAGCCGGACGCAGGGAATCATCATCCCTTCCCCCCAAGCACTCACTTTCACACTAAACACTCTCATCCCAGACACATCAACTCAGGAGGTCATTTTTTTGGGTCCACCTTGCCTGGGTCACTGAGGTTAGAAGGACCTAGAGCCCAGATGAGGGTTAGGCCCCCATTTAGGCTGTGTCTTTAGGGAAACCGCCAGAGGGCTGGACTTCAGAGAAAACATTGCAATCAACAGAGGGGGAAGAAGGTGTTCTGGCCATGGGCAGACTCTGCCCAAGTGAGGCATGATGGCAAGAGAAGCTCCACTGACTTCTGCTGGGGACATTTTTCTCTCCCATGAGGGGTCCCTGATCCACCCAATGGCAAACGCTCCCTCCTCTCTGTGCTCTGGTGTCGCTGGACTGCTCCGACGTACCCACCCTGTTTAGGTGAAATCACAGGTGAGCCTGCAGCCCTTAAGCCGTTTCCTACAGGACAGATGTATGGGCGGTGCCGACGGGGTTGCCTCGCTCTCTGTGTCAAGCCTCATGCTGGGGTATGCGCTCACTGCTTGCAGATCGGTGGCCCCCACTGCCTTCCTGCTGCGGCTTCTGCGGACCCTTCTACCTGGAATGCTGTTCCCTCCCTAGGGCAAGCCCAGCACAACACTGAGCTCTGATTCTGCACCGCTCCTCCCAGGAAGCCTTCCCTGGCATCCCAGCTGCATGAGGGGTACAGCCAGGCCTGCAGCTGGACACAGCCTCCGAGTTTGCTAGGCAAGGCCAGACGAGGGGCCACCCAGTCAGCCCATATCTCTGTAAGAATTAACAGATCATTCTCAGCTGCTCTGTTTTGGGGACGGGTTGTTAGGGAGCAAATCCTAACCGACACCATGGTCTCGACTCTGGAGAGAGAGCGACGCGGATGAGCTGATGACTGGGGCGGTCTGAGCTGCTGGAATCGTGGCAAGATGACGTCATTGACTTTCTGGCACGTTTTCTCCCACTAGCTGATCCCCAAGGCTCCATCAGAAGCACAAATGAATCAGAAACACATGGCTTGGCAGCCAGGTGTCTCTCAGGGTGCGTGCGGGGCTACAGGTGAGACATTAAGCAGGGTGGGAATGATGATGGTGCTGACCTTGCTGGTGGAGCACCAGGCGCATTCTGTGACTCTGTCATAAGCATCTCACTCTGCAGTCTAAATGGGACTGGACTACAAAGCTTTGCAGCAGCCAGGTGCTGTGCAGAGGCACTGGTGCTGGGACGCAGTAGCACCCCAGCCTGGACCATCCTTATTCTCAAGGTTGAAGGCTGTGGGAACACTGGCACAGCAGGTGACATCTTCAGCCTTGAAGAGTGGGAAGGGGAAGGTGTGTGCTGTATCCAGCTCTTTCTACCCCTCCTAGAGAAGGCACTGCCCGAGCTGGGTTTAGGTGGATCCTGGGGGAGCAGTGGGTTCTCTACTCTCAGAAGCAATTCACACTTTTAAAGCCACTTAATAACTGATGAGATGAACAGTGCCTGCAAAGGACCTGAAGGTCCATTTCCATTCCACAAACCTTACATCAGGAATAGTGTTCAGCTTGGTCACCCAGAGGATGAATGAAGCCCCTGGGGAGTTCAAGCCCTAATGGGGACAGTTAATTTGTTATGCTCAGTTAGTCTCTTTGCATTAGAAAGGTAGATGAAAACGTGCACGTTTAAAAGCTACCTAAGCATATTACACTGGAGAAGGCAGGCCTTGCTGAGATTGGCCTTTTCCAGAAGAGTTTTAAAGTTTGACCCAAGGCAGCACCCAGCTCTGGAACCTAAGGTTTGAGTCTGTGCTAAGCTTGTTCAGTGTGATGAGCTACCTAAGCAGGTCACAGGCCACGTCACATTACACTGGCCTGGGACTCGAGGGCAGGGAAAGTCCGGCCTCAGAACGGCAGCAGTTGAGGCGCATGTGGGGTACGGGGTTGCTGATTTGTCTTCTTAGCATAGGAACAAACACGTTTTGTGTTTCTGTGTGCTGCTGGATCTGAACCCCGTGCTCTGAAAAGCTGAGAAGCTCCAGGGTGAACCCCTGCACCGGCCGTCCGGGGGCAGATCTATCTAGATCCCACCCTGTGGCTGGAGAACCAAAGGGCAGCCAACGCCTTGGCCCTTGTCCTCGCAGCCCCACGAGGAAGTTATTCAGGTTGGAAAAGACAATTACATTTGGAAAACTTGATTGGGGTGCGGGCCTGAGCGTTTTCCCTCAGCTGCATCACGAGCCGCCTGGCCGGTCCGCGCACTCGGGTGCAGGTCCTGCTGGCCTCTGCACCGGCCACTGTCTGGTCACCTCTTCCAGCAGGCGAGGTGTGGTGGCAGGTGGCTGGCCTCCTCCTGGCAGCATTCCCGCGGTGTCGCAGGCGTCACTGCACTGGGACTCCCGCCCACTGGGCTTCCTGCTTCCTCTGGTGGCTGACTGCATGTGTGTTTCCGTCTTTTTAAAATTCCTGGTTGTGTCCGTTTCCTGGGGCTGCTGTCACCACCACAAACTGGGCAGTGCTCTGTAGTCTTCGGTAGTTCTGGAGGCCAGAAGTCCCAGACCGGGGGCTTGGGGCGGCTCTGCGCCCACGCGGACCTGCAGGAGAGGACCCTTCTTGCACCTTCCAGTCTCCGTGCTGCTGGCAGGTCTTGGAATTCCCTGCCTTGCAGAAGCATTGCCCGGGCATATTTTTTTTTTTTTTTTTTTTTTTTTTGAGACGGATCTTCTCTGTCCCCCTGGCTGATCATGGCTACTCGGCTCACTGCAACTCCCCATCTGCCCGCCTCGGCCTCCCAAAGTGCTGAGATTATAGGCATGAGCCACCGTGCCCGGCCATGGGCATTCTTCTTGCTTGGCTCTATCCCTTCTCCTTTTTTTTTTTTTTTTTTTGACATAGTCCTGCTCTGTCGTCCAGGCTGGAGTGCAATGGCACATTTTCGGCTCACTGCAACCTCCGCCCCCAGGGTTCTACCGATTCTCCTACTTCAGCCTCCTGAGTAGCTGAGATTACAGGCACCCAAAACCACGCCTGGCTAAGTTTTTTGTATTTTTAGTAGAGACGGGGTTTCGCCATATTGGCCAGGCTGGTCTCAAACTCCTGACCTCAGGTGATCCACCCACCTCGGCCTCCCGAAGTGCTAGGATTACAGGCATGAGCCAACGCACTCAGCCTCCTTCTCTTCTTATAAGGAGAGGCCACGCTGGATGCAAGGCCCCCACTCCAGCGTGACCTCACCTCAACTAATTACATCTGCAAATACCCCATTTCCAGATAATGTCACTGTCTTAGGGCCTTTGCGCTGCTGTCACAGAATGCCATGGACTAGGTAATTGATAAAGAACAGACACTTCTTTCACACAGTTCTGGAGGCTGGAAGTCCAAGATCCAGGTGTGGGCACCTGGTGGCCGGTGGGGGCCTTCTTGCTGCGTCCTCATGTGTCAATGAGGAATGGAGATGAGCTCCTGCTCAAGCCCATTTATAAGGACACCTGATCCCTCCAGGAGGAAAAAGCCCTCTGGGCCAAATCGCCTCTAAAAGGGCCTACCTCTCAATCCCATCACATTGCCAACACCTGCATTGGAGGCGGAGGAGACACACTAAAACCATAGCAGTCACATTCACGGGAACCAGGAAGGACATGGATGTGGGAGGACACGACTCCGTCCAGGACACATGTTAATCCGTCTCTTCAGGCTGTGGCTTTAGGTCAGCTGTGCACTTAGTCTTCCTTCGTGTGACTGGGGTGTGGGGGATGGATAACGTTTTGGGGAGCGGAGTGGGGGATGAGTCCACACTGTTTGGCTCTCCCTCCTTCCCAATGCTCCCCTCACCACCAGCACTGCTTTGCTCTGCCTTTCCATGGTGCCCCCAATAGTTTCAGCCCTGTACCTGCACATTCCTTCCAGCCTTCTGTTGCTACCCTGGCCTTATTGTCTGGATCAAATGAAGTATTTTCTGACTGATCATCATTTTCTGCTAGATGAATTAGTCAACGAGTTAGGGCAGGGGTATGCAACGAGAGAGAAATTAACTCCCCAAATCTACATCTTATGTAGGTAATATCTATCCCCCAAATTTGCAGCAGCAGTAGTTAAGGCAACTAATTCCTATAAACCCCCAAATAAGTTGTGGCTATCATGACTTATTCCCAGCCCCATAACAGATGGCTGGAGGTGTTCCAGGTGGCACAGTTCTTCTTCAGATGGTGACTCAGGGAATCAAACCTCTTCTGTCCTATAATCTATCATCCTCTGTAGGTTGTTCCTAAGGGCACCAAGATGTTGCCTCTATTCCAGTCAAATGGAAAGGGGGAAAGATCATGGAGGAGGACATTTGGAAGGTGAAAGTCACCTACTTTTATGTTCCATTGTACCTGCTATGGAAGGCCCTATACCAGGTACTGGAGAGGTGGTGTTGAACAAGGTAGATCTTACCCTGTCCTCATGGAGCTTACAGTCTTGCTGGTTTAGTGTCACAATTAGTTCCATTGCTCAAGTCAAAATTCCATGAATGCCAGTTTTCTCTCATTTTTTCTCAATCTAGTTTGTAGCTGGAACTTCAAATATCCAGCCAAAAATCTTCATCACAATAGCATTAAGTTCAACATATTCTTTCTCTCAATGTCTCTTCAATCCATTTTCTTGTTGCCACCAGAATGACTACAGCAGCCTCCAAGCTAATCTTGCCTCTTTTATTGACTGTCTTCAACTTTGCCCCATCTCACCAGCGGAGCCACACTAATAAACTGTAAAGCAGATTGGGCTCTGGTTTCCTATACAATGATTTTCCTGGTTCTTACCAGATAAGGTCCAAATGCCTTAGAATAGAATACAAGATCCTCTGGAGGCGGGCCTCTGTCAATGTCCACATCCTTGTCCCTCAACAGCGCCTCTCACCACTCTCCTTCCAACCCTGTACACACCACCCCCATTCCCACAAAACACTCTCGGATGCACCACCTTGCTCGTTATCTCTGTGCCCTCAAATGGAATATGATCCCTCTGTCTTACCTTCTTGGTGAACTCCAATTAAGCCTTTAGTTTTATTTTAGTTTTTATTTTATTTTATTTATTTGTTTGTTTATTTATTTATTTATTTATTTATTTTTGAAGATGGATTCTCACTCTGTCACCTAGGCTAGAGTGCAGTAGCATGATCTTGCTCACTGCAACCTCCACCTCCCTGGTTCAAGCAATTCTCCTGCCTCAGCCTCCCGAGTAGCTGGGACTACAGGTGCACACTGCCACACTCAGCTAATTTTTTGTATTTCGGTGGATACAGGGTTTCACCATGTTGCCCAGGCTGGTCTTGAACCCCTGAGGTCAAGCAATCTGCCCACCTTAGCCTCCCAAAGTGCTAGGATTACAGGTGTGAGCCACTGCACCCGGCCTAGTTTTTATTTTTATCAGATAGTAAGCATGTATATAGTTAAAGAGTTAAGTCATTCTCTAGCATTTGTACAAATCATAAAAATCCCTTGCCTCCCCTACTCTCATTTATCCCTCCTCAGACACAAGCACTTTGAACTTTTCTCTCTGATTCTTTTGGTATTACCTCTACATTTCTAAATAAAAGTGTTTAGATTGCTATTCCTTGGAGTTTCTGTTTTAGGCATTTATTTGTTGAGTCCATACTGTGGAAAAGTGAGTTAGCTTTCTTCCACCATTCACCACTATCCTCCCAGTATTACAGTGCTACCTTATTTTAGAAACGTTTACATGACTGTATCTATGTAATGCAATTCACAGTTAGTACACACAGTGTGCCATGATTGCGTTTCCTTCCTGCACAAATTTCCTGGAATTGATCATTTTTTTAATTGCTTTGTTTTCTATGTACTTATAACTAATTACAATCCAAACTCTTCTCTATTATCTAATTCTTCAATACTTTCATGTAGACCTGATATTTTATCATTTTCATCTTCTTAAGGAATCCCTCCTTGAGCCTCTAAGATTTTCTCATCTAGAGTTGTTTCCAGTTTCTCCTTTGGCACATATGGCTTCCTGGGATCTCACACCACATTATCTGGTGATTCCTTTTGCCTTTCTCTTGTATTGTATCACTTGTTTCCTGGAATGTGTATTTCTCCCATTTCTGATTCACTCCCTCTTTTTGATGGAGCACGTCCTTCAGTAGCTTTCTGATAAGATGTACATAAGAGGTAAATTTTTTGAGAACTTTTATATCTGAAGGTAATCTCTATCTTCTTTTCAATTTGAGATTTGGGATAGATGTAGAAGTCCCAGCAGAAAACAGTTTTCATCCAGGGTTGTGAAGGTGTTTCTCTATTGCCCTCCAGCACCCTTAATTGCTATTGAAAAGGATGATGTTTTTCTGATCCTCTGTATGTGATCTTATTTCTTTTTTCCTATGTTTAGGAATGCCACTGAGCAACACTCTGATGCAGATCTGTATTCATCCATTGTTCTGGGCAATTGATGGGCTTCTTTAATTTGGAAAATCATGTCCTAGAAATTTTCTGGAATTATTCTATTGATTATTTCCTCCTCTTTGTTTTCACTGTTACCACTCTAGAACTCCTGTCATTTGGTCATTGGACTTCCTATACTAATGCTGTGATGTTATCATTTTCCCTTCCTATTTTCTATTTCTATACTCCCATTTCTATTTTCTATTTCTTTGTTTATTTGCTCTACATTTTGAGAGGTTCATTTCACTTTATTTTCCAATCTCACTTTTGAGATTTTCATTTCCACCATCATATATTTAATTTCAGTCCACATGGTCCTTTTTATAGCTTTCTGTTCTTGTTTCTTTGATGTAATATTGTCTCTTACCTCTCTAAAGAATTACTGGTAGTTTCTGTAAAATTTGCTTCTTTCTATGTGGTCTCTGATTTTTTTTTTTTTTTTTTGAGACAGAGTCTTGCTGTGTTGCCCAGGCTGGAGTGCAATGGTGTGATCTCAGCTCACTGCAACCTCCACCTCCCAGGTTCAAGTGATTCTCCTGCCTCAGCCTGCTGAGTAGCTGGGATTACAAGTGCATGCCGCCATTGCCAGCTAATTTTTTTTGTGTGTGTGTGTGTGTGTGTTTTTAGTAGAGACAGGGTTTCACCATGATGGTCATGCTGGTCTCGAACTCCTGACCTCAAGTGATCCGCCCACCTTGGCCTCCCAAAGTGCTGGGATTACAGGCGTGAGCCACTGCGCCCCGCCTGGTCTCTGGTTTATCTAAGCAAATGTGTTTCTGTTTGTTGGCTTCTGTCTCTGCAGTTCATATTTGAGCTTTTGCTCCTGTGTCTGATGTCATTTGGTTCTTTGCTCATATTTAAGAAAGAAGCACTAAAAGGTCAACTGGATGCTCCAGGCCAGGTTTTGATGATTGTGAGATTTATTGTGGGGAAGTCAACTACTCCTTTAAGTTGAGGGACTTCAATGTCAGTAATTTTAGGTCATTTTTCTTTATCAATTCAGATGCTACAAGCTTTCATTTGGATTGCATAACCCCTGACAGCTTTGTTATGAGGACCAAGCAAGGGAAAGAGCTGAAGGCATCAATGCTCACTGACTGTTTCCCATTTCCATGGTGGTGCCCCTATGTGCAACTGCACTGCAGTCCCCTGCTGTACCCTGCAGAGGTCACATCTCTGGCCTCCTGCTGGGCAGCGAAGAGGGCATCCTCCCACCTGCATGCATTGGGAATGGAGATCTAGGAATCTGACCACTTCTAAAGAGATTTTTGATCCATCTGCCTGCTTTTATTTCGATGTGATTTACAGCTCTCAAAGGTCCCTGGCACTGGCATCACTGGCCTTTGGGAGCCTGTCCTGTGGTGTCAGCTACAACAGCCCTCCCCACTGCTGGCCCAGCTGCAGCCTTCCCTGGTCTTCCAAATTCATTGTCAATCATCTATCTACTCTCCTGCTTCCAAAATTGTGTTACTGCTCTTTCCTTCCCTTTTCTCTTTATCCTGGTGGGTTTGTACCTTTAAAAGAAGCCCTGTACTATCTTGGTGGGAGGGTTCAGAGCCCCGTTCAATCTGCCAACCCTACAGGAACAAAGCACAGCCTCACCCTCCTTAGATATCTCCCAATCACCTGGCAAATCAACCACTTCATCCTTTTATTGTCACCTCTGACTTTAATCATGCTGTCTAGCTCTAGGCTCTATCCCCAACTAGACAAAATGCTCCTTGAAGGCAGAGACTTAGTCGATTTATTTATTCCCAGCACCAGTACAGTGCTTGGCATTCAATCCATCACTCACTCATCAAACATTATGTAATGCATGTTATATATGTGAACATATTGGGAATTCAGAGAGAAATGAGACATGGCTCCTGATATTGAGAGGTTTGCTTCAGCATTGCAAGGTTGTGGGTGAAAACATATGTGAAACATATCATTCAAATAACATATGTGTATGTGAATATACATGTGTCTATGTATATGCACATATACACGTTGAAACATATAACAGTCAATAAACTTTGTCTAACAACTGATACAGTCGTTTGAATACTGATCCCACTTCCAGAAGCATAAGCGGCTAATGAGTGGGACCTTTGCTTCCTTGTCATAGTTACCATC
Source organism: Hylobates moloch (assembly GCF_009828535.3). Taxonomy (NCBI): domain Eukaryota; kingdom Metazoa; phylum Chordata; class Mammalia; order Primates; family Hylobatidae; genus Hylobates; species Hylobates moloch. The sequence continues at coordinate 172,532,220 of NW_026652279.1, forward strand.
CCGTTACACAATGTAACAATGCCATATGTGAAATACATATGTGTTTGCTCATTAATCCATTGTCTGTACCTTTTGAGAAGACAGAAACAAAGGTGAAGGAAAGTTGTGTAGTCAAAGTTATTTCTTTGTTGATTAAATTCCATGCTGCATGTAGGAATCAGGTCTGATTCACCCTTTTCCCTCTCCACACCAAGCACATAATTTTCTCCCCATGGACAGTACATGCTAAACATTGAATAAATATTGAATACATGGATAAACCAATGGATGGATGGATGGGTGAATAGATGCTAGATGGGTGGGTGAGTGATGGATGATGGACAGATAGACTTCGAATTTGAACTAAAGATCTTGAAGTAGGGGCAGCTTTATGAAAATTAAACAACATGATGTCCTAGGATACATTTGATAAACCCTAGAATTATGTGCATAAATTATTCCTGTGAGATTTATATTCTTTATACTGCACCTCTTCTTGAAAACATTCTGAGGCTCCTGTGAGGTCTTCGTTCCAGTGGATTTTGATTCTGGTGGGTCTGACCCACCAACATGGACAAAATGGGCTGGTGATCCCTGTCCAGCATCTGCCCTCTTCTGTTTTGTCTGGACCCCAAGGACATGCAGTGGGAAAACGGACCAACACTCCACTCGCCCTTCATCCCACAGCACCGAAGTTTGCTCAGAAAGAGAGGACTGCCGAAAAATCAGTTTTATTTATTAATCATTTCTATTTTATTCTTTATCTTATTATATGTCTGATATTTTCAGCTAACATTAACTCCAAAATTCATCTTGTCTGAAAGAAAGGTAACCCTTAGGAACGCTAGGCAATTTTAAGTGTTTAAATGATAGGCTGGATTAACCACACTGAGTCCCTGGCCGAAGGAGGGGAGTGGAGAGCTGTGCTGTCTTCTGCATCCTTGACCTCTAGACCAGTGGTTCTCCGTGGTTCTCAGCCGGGGTGGGGCTGGTTCACCCCAGGGGAATTTGGCAATATGTGAATAAATGTTTGATTGTCACTGCTGGGACGCGGGGGTGTTTGGTGTCTGGTGTGCCAAAGGCAGGAATGTTCTGAAGCATTTTACATGCATGAGATTTCGCCCTCCCTCCACCCCAAATACACACACACAGAATTGTCTGGTCCAAAACATCACTAGAGCAGGTGCAGAGAAACCCTGGTCCAGAGGCAGTAGAAACAGCCAAGGGCCTGAGAGGATCGTGAGTCACAGAAAAGAAAGGAAGATTTTAGTGAGAAAGTGACACGTAGCACACCAAACTTTTAAGGACCTCCAACGAGTAATCTGCCCCCTCTCCTTGGGTAACCCCAGATGAGTGGAACAATGTGTCTGGGGCTGCCGCTCCTTCATTTCTCTTAGGAACTAACTTACTGCTAAATCCTGCAATCGAATAAGACTAAACAGAAATGCCCTCTTGCTGGAGCAAAATATCAAGTTCACAGAAGGCTATTTGGGGAAAGAAAAAATCAAGAGCCGCGTTGCTGGTGGCCTCCTCAAAGAGGAAAAGCCTAGTCATTCTGCTGCAGCCGTCGCACACTTTGGGTGTCTGGAGTTGTCCGATTAAACTTGCCTTTCTAGTTAGACAAATCTGCCTTGCTGTCCGTTGATAACTTCCTTTGGGAATCATTACTGTAATTAACTCACTGTCCAAGGACTGCAGTAAAATGCTTGGATTTTAAACGGCGGGGGGCGGGGGGGGAATGACCATATTTTACCAAAAATCTGAAGTAGGTAATAAAATGATAAGTGGTGCAAGGAGGGCTTCCAAGGGACTCTGGGACAGGTGAGAGAAACCGGGTATGGCTTTAATTGGCTCTTTAATGATTCCCTATTTCTGTCTTCTGCCTTTTTTTTTCTGAGGGGGGAAAAACCCCTTAAAACAGAAAGGTTAATCTAACTCTACATTTTAAGCTTTTAAAGGCTGCATTACAAGACTGATTATGCGAAAAGAAACATACCTGGCGCACTGCAGCTTCTAGATGCATGTAATGATTCACTTAAAACACCGTGGTCAGGATTCTCTTACATTATTTCCATGTAAATTGGATGCTTCACAATTACTATAATATGTGTGAAATTTCACTTATTATTTCTTTTAACATAGAAACTTTTATCACTTAACTCACTGGACAGAATATTTGAGCCATTTGCAATCATTAGAGCATTTTTGTTTGGTCAAACCCTTATGGGATTATACTTCGGAAAAGACAGAGTGAATTATATTCATTGCAAGAAAACAGCAATTTTAAATATATAAGGGGCACCAGGAAACTTTTCATTTTAGTGCAAATTCAATATTATATCTTACTTCTTTTTACAGCGGGGTAAGCCTTTTATCTTTAAGCAATTTATAAAACCCAGCAGGTAATGGGAGTGAGTCGTGCAGGGAGAGATGAGTCTGATAGATAAATACACACTTTGGAGACAGACGGGAGATGTGATATCCTTGGATTTAAGGCAATAGCTTTGTACTTTGGAAGTTTTTCCTTGTGATCTCGGTGGAGGTTACAGATTGTTTACTCATATCTCCCGAGATCGGCGTGGAGCGTTTATCCAAACTCTCCACCCTCAGCCCCCCACTGCCCTCCTTCCACAGCTGGGCAGGGGCCCAGGCTGGCCTGTGAGCGAGCTGGAGTGATGTGCCCTCCCTCGGAAAATGAACACTCAACCCACCTCTGCGGGGCCAGCTGGCTGCTCACGGGCCCTCACTTTGAAGAGCATAGAATTGTTTCACATAGATTTGAGGAAGAAAAACAAAATCAGAAAAGAGAAGAGGTATTCCTAGCTATTAAGCTGATTTCTTTTTGCGTTGAGGGGCCCCGTTTGTGAATCTAACACATGAGAAAAACACCACTCGGCATCTTTGGAAGAATGTTTTCTGCCTTAGTCATTTGGGATGCTTTTCTTATGGCAGAAACAAAACAAAACAAAACCAAAAACCCAGCAATTAAATGGAGCTCTGCACAGATACATCCTGAATGTTAAGACAAAGTATAGGTATGTTTGTTTTTAATAAGTGATTGAGGAAATTAAATTTAGACCTTGATTAATGTCTAGCTATATAAACATCAAAATTATTGAGGCAGGTTTATTTTGTTTTTCATGTTTTTTTTTGTGTTATTTTAAAATGAGGTGATTTCTGAGTGACATAAGATATTTATTTCCCAAATTTTCTTCTCCGAACTATTCTCTTTAACCATCAAAGACAAGTCGAAAACCTTCAATTCTCTTGAGAGCACTTACATATGGAATAAGAATTATTATTTTTATTTGGATTGTGATTATCTCTTTTTTTAGCTGTATTCCTCAAAAAGAAGATATTTACATCCCCCAGAAATTGAATACAAAAGTTGTAATTTCTCTATGTATGTAGTGTTACTTCACATTTTGTTAGTAATCTTTTTAGACATATATAGGAAATTGAAATATGCCACGTAATACGTAAACCCAGAGCTGCATATTTGTCTGTATTTGTGCGTGTGTGAGAGAGACAGAGAGAGGGGGGAGGAGAGAGAGAGAGAGAGAGATTTAGAAAAGAATAGTTAATAATATTGTGCTTTTTTTCATCTGGAAGTTAACTCGCACAGACACTAGTGGAATGATATTAATGCTATTAATAGTCAAACACATAATGGGTCCAACTTTGTCCTATAGGTAGATGTTTATCTGTAAATAAAAGATGGAGCCTGAAATTCAAGGTTATGCCATGCTCGAGGGGAGAACAGTAGAGGAAGGCAGGCAGACAGTCCAGGGGGGCCGCACCCTACCTCAGCACACGGGAGGGAAGAGAGCGTTGGCAAAGCCCTCAGTTCCCCCAGCCGGATGGCAGCCACAAGCTGCAGGTACCACGCACATGGGCAATTTAGGTCATGGGACTGCGGGTCTTGTAGCCTCAGGAATGAAGGACATGCACACACACGCATACACAGGTAGCATAATTCCTGCAGATGCCTGGGAGAAAGGCAGCTACTAAGTACCCGATAACGTACACTCGATACATAGTAGGTGAAATAAAATGTATAAACATTGCATATTCGTTCTTCCTTTGCTCTTCTGTAGAAATGAATGCATTGGAGACACTGAGACTGTCTGCAGACTTCCAAATAGGGGTAGACACCCTAAGAGAATTCAAGAAAGAAACCTGAGGGACGGACACTGCCTACCCGCTTTGGGTTCAATTATTAGAGCAGACTATTTTATACATTTTAAACTGATAATGTATTCATAGCTAAAGCAGAGGAAAACCCGGTGCATTTTTTATTCCTTTTTTTTCAGCCTGCATATTTTCAAAGACCTCCTATAGTTAACATTATAATATAGTTAGTTGCTACAAATAATCGGGGGTGATTATAGGAAAACTGTCAGTGTCTGCTCACGGTCTGAAAAGGCTGCAGCAAATAGCTTTTCTCTTTGCCATGGAGACTGGGGCCTGTTTTTACGGTTACTCTGGAAACCGGAGGCTTTCTGTTGTTCGTCCTTTTCAGTTACTTCAGCTATTAAACCCTCCGGTTGAGACAAAAGGAAGGAGGTATGCAGACATTTCCTCGGAGAGAAAACCTCTGGGCCTAAGAACAGCAAGTCTCAGGAGGCGAGAGAAAAGCGGTGTCTGTGGGTCTGGCGTTTTTCTCAGGGAGGTGGCCGTCCTGCACTCTATGGGAAGCTGCCTTTGAACCTTAGAATCTGGAACCAGGTTAGGGCGGCACTGCCCCTCCCTCCTCCTCGGTCCTTCCCTCCCCAAAAGAGGAAACGTGCGCCCCGCTGTTGCTGACGCGCCCAGAAGTGGAGCCTCACGCGGCGCCCAAGACCTCACCGCTTCCAGCATCCAAAGTTCCTTCTGGCTGCGCAGATTCAAGCCCAGGACCTTTCAGCACAAACGCGGGGCTTAGCTGCCTCGAGAGCACAAGTTTCGGATCCCTGAAAACAATGTGATATTTTTACAATGCACGTTCGCACGCGGAGAGACTGTGTGCATTTTATTTTGCTTTGTTTTAAGAAATTGGAGCCAAAAATCATTAATATCTCCATTATACTAATGGATCCAATAATAACCTAAAAAGATGAAAGACACTGAGTTGTCAAATATTTTACAGAAAAGTGGAAAAAGTAATTTGGAATATGAAGTTATAAACAGAATCCTGGGTTACGGGCAATCTAGATGGGTTCCTCTCTTCTTCTTCTTCTTTTTTTTTTTTTTTTTTTTTGTTTCTTTTTCTTCCAGATAGGAACGCTTTTTCACCTTAGGTAATTGTTTATCGTTGCCAGCATTTATGTTCATCTCGCCTTTTGGTTAAAGTGTTCTCTCAAGGGAAAGGAATTCTCTCTGGAAGAAACAGCTCTCGAACTAGTCCCCAAATAATACGCTTCCCAACAGAGTGGTCCCTCCTGGCCTTGCCCTGGTCACACTGAGTAATGCGAAACACCGCACGGGCCCCGTGGCGATGAACTAAACCAGTCTCAGTCGGCAAAGTATTCAGTTATCTTCCATTTGAACAATTAAATGCGTCACCCCAAAATCCCCACAACTGTTTTCCCTCCATCTGCCCAGTACCAAGGGTCCGCCCTGTCAGCAGAGTTAAAACTAAAACACTTGGTCTTAAAAGGAGCAAGCAAATTAATGACAGTTGATATTTGTTAACGAGAAGCAGCGTTAAGAAAAAGAGGGGGAGAAAGAACTGTTTTTCGCCTGCTCGCTGCTGTGCAGAGGTTTTAGTTATTTCGGATTGAAATGCAGAGCGGTAACATGGCCAGCAGGCCGCACCCCTCCCTCCCCGTCCGCCTTGGGCACAACGCAGAGCTCCCGTGCCAGGCGGCTCCCACAGAACGGCTGGCGTTTGGCTGGGCAGGAGGGCACCTCACGCCCCAGGAGCCGCTCTGCCCTCTCAGTCCTGGCACATGGAAAACTGCAGTAACAGAAACTTTGCAGTGAAGTAAGAATCGCAAAGCCCGTCCCCCTGGGAGGCCGTCACCGGCCCCGTCGGTGATGCCCTGGGGTGGCAGTGTCTTCCGAGTGGCCCTGTCCTCGCAGGATTCGGATTCTCAGCGGTGGAAGACAAAGGGTTCAAGATGGCAGCAGCGCTGCACAGAAAGCCAGCGCAATTTCCAATAGTCCCGGTCCGTCCTCAGACTAAATCCTGTTGATTTCTCTCCGAATGAGAATTCTACGAGAAGTGCATGAAAGGCTACTGGCCCTCATTAAACATATATTTAAAGAGATTTCTGATCCCAAATGGGTGCCATTTAAGAATTTCTAACCATCATAAAAGTAGCTTTGGATCTGGAATAAGTATAAGGAGACTAATAAAACGGTCCATTGCCCCCCACCCCAATTTATGCTGTTTGTCTTTTGGACAATGCCATTCACTCATTCAGTTATTCTCGTGATGGTGATTCAGTGCCTGCTATGTGTTAGACCCTTTTTCTGGTGCTGGAAAGATGTCATGAGCAAACTCAGGAGGTGTTTGGGGAGGGCTCTTTTCAGACGCTGCGCAGGGGCTGCACGGCCGTCTCCATGTGGCTTGAAGGAGCAGAGCCAGGGAGAAGTTCCTCTTGATTAACTAACCTCTCATCATGAGGTAGTGAAAATTAGATTGACCCAGGAAGATTGCACTTGTTACATATAGGACGAGAAAATCCCACCCTGTGTAGAGGCTGCGTTTTCTCCGTCCCACATGAAGTTGCGATGCCTGTGTAGCTGGTTTTGCCCTGATGACGATGCTATGTTTTGGGTGAACTTTGGCTTGAGGCTTATGGCTCACTGTATACGTTTTCACCTTGATATCATGCCAGACACCAGCCTTCTAAAGATTCCTTTTGTTTTGGCCTCATTATTAAAATTGTAATTGAATTTTAGTCAACTATAAGTAAATTAGTATTTTCTGTAACTTTGTCAAAGTACATTGTTTCCCTAAGTGAATTTGGTGGCTGCTTCAGAGATGCATATAAATTCTTAATTTGAATTTTTTACTATTGTTTGAAAATGGTTATGCAGTATGTATGTCCTTTGTGTAATGTCAGACATAACTCTAGGGGTTTATATATTAAAGGCTGCCATCTTTTATAAATTGCTATTTAAAAGTGAATTGTTGCTCCTTTGAAACTAGAGTTTTCCAAATGCTAGCTTGTCATCTATCAGCCCGAATGCTGGATTCATGCTGTAATTTTGTATCAAGTTCAACCTTCCATTAAGAGGAATTCCATGGACTTGTGTGTGTTGAGGAATGCCTCAGACTGAGTAGTCATCCTCCTGTGCCGCAAATGCCAAGTTCCAATAAAATCCCACTTACTCTGTCATGTTGTTCCTGGTTACCCCAGCTAAAAGTGAACTTTTTCTACCTGATTCTTAGCAGTTACTTCCTGTAAAGCTAATTTGACAGCTAAGGCTATTGTGTCTACAGTAGACACTAAAATAGTCTTTAGGTTGGGTGCAGTGGCTCACAGCTGTAATCCCAGCACTTTGGGAGGCTGAGGCAGGAGGATTGCTTGAGGTCAGAAGTTCGAGACCAGCCTGGCCAACATGGCAAAACCCCATCTTCACTAAAAATACAAAAGATTAGCCGGGCATGGTGGCAGGCACCTGTCATCCCAGCTACTCGAGAGTCTGAGGCAGGAGAATCGCTTGAACCTGGGAGGCAGAGGTTGCAGTGAGCTGAGATTGCACCATTGCACTCCAGCCTGCACAACAGAGTGAGACTCGGTCTCAAAATAAATAAATAAGTAAATAATCTTTAGATTTTATTGTAATTTCAGTTCTCATTATTTTATGTCTCATCTTCCTAACTAGGCATTAACTCCTTGAGGGCAAGGCTTCTATTCTAAGCATGTCTGTGCCTCCTTCCACCCCATCCCCATCTCCATCCCTAGTACGTGGTGTTCTGCCCTGCTCAAAATATTTTTTGTTGTTGTTGAGGTTGAATCATCAGTACTAGCTGACGTGCATGCCTGAATTGAAATCACTTCTAATTTTAGAGGACAACAGGTTGGTGCTGTAGCCCAGCCCTCCCCACAGAGGCGTGAAAGCAATCACACGGATGCTGCTTCTGGTCTACCGTGTCTGTGGGTGATAGATGACTAATTGGCACTCGGGAAGACTTGTAGGAGAATGTGCCTAGGACAGACCCAGAAATACTGTGGCCCAAAGTCTTGCAGTGCAGGGAGCCAGGAATGGCCAGGTTGGCCGGGGATCCGTCCTGGAGCATGGGACCCATCCACTGTGTGAGCGTTTCCTTTGGGGTTGCTATTTGCTCCCCTTCCCTTTCTCCACTCCCATTTTCCTGCTATGCTGACACTCACGCTAAGCGGAACTTTCGACTTCATCCGTCTAACCTGGTCCTTTATGGTGCAGACCCCCAACAGGTCAGAAACCCAGCACCTCGCATTAAAGGGTTGATTTGTAATGGGGGAAGAAGTGGCAGATTCTGCAGGTCTTTGATTTCAGTTGCATATTAAATAATATGATGCTCTCTGGGACAATAGGGCTTTTTGGAAAATACAGACACAGTTTATGAAGATTTTTAAAATTATATTTTAAATAGAATCCTGTATTTCCTCCTGGCTTTATAACTTGTGCAAAATATATCAAAAAAATATACAAAGTGAATGAAAAACCCTGAAAGCCACAGATGTGCAGGATTAATCTGTATATTTTTATGCAAAGGCCATTTTATGCCAGGACAGACAATAAACACATCCTTTTCCCTCCTCTCCAGGCTATTATTTGAATAGCTTCAGTATCCAGAAATTGTGTGCATTAATAGGTTGGTTGATCTAGTGGTTTATTCATTTGTCTGTTGGAGCCATAGACAATTGTTGGGGGGAGGCTCTGTAGGGAGATCGCCTTTGATGATTTTGTAAATACTTTGTTTATGTAAGTTTTATTTATTTGTGGGGAAGTACACAGTTTTCCAAAAGCCTCTTTTAGGTCAGAAATACTAGAAAAGAAGTGTCAGATATGACAAGAGAAGGTCAAGTTAAGGCTCCGAAGTCAATTCCCAAATGAAATGTTATCCCAGGCACATGCACATGTGTGGAATGATAGAATGGAATTTGCCCAATATCTTACCTGGTCTGAATACTTTCTAGAGAATTGCTGTTAGTACACAAAAGTCTAGACCTTTGCCCCCAAACACTTTCTGGGTCTCTCTGACTTGTCACTTCACCGAATGCTTTTGGGCTGCTTTCCCCTGATTTCTGACAGTGTCCCTCATCATGCGTGCACGCGCACACACACACACACACACACACACATGCAGGCATGCACTCACATGCAAAAAACAAAAACAAAAACAGCAAAAGGGATGCTCAGGCAGCTTGCTCTGAGCAGGAGCCCACCAGCACGTTCAAGGTGAACGTTCTGAGACTGCATTTATGGCCCCGGAGTTTTGAAGGCAGGGGCTGTATCTGCACCACCACGGAGGAGCGGGACTCTGTGTCCCCCACCAACCCACTGGAAAGCAGAGGCGGGGGCAGGTACAGGAGGACACACCCGCCCTTTGAGTCCACATAACTAGCACTGGAAGAGATGCACAGGTCTGCAGCTCTTTCCCACAACTAAACAAGAAAGCTAGAAGAAGAGGCTAGGTCGATTCTAAACAAAGCCTAGGTAAGGGGGAGTTTCGGTGATAGCTGTTTTACGTAGCTGGCAGCCACAGCAATGCACGCAACGCTTTGAAAAGGACAAAGAGTTTCCTTCATGTTTACACTTTTTATTACTATATAAGATTAGGTCTGTTGCACACACAGAAGAGAAAGTCATTTTATTTTACACAAATCAGCTACTTAAAGTAAATTGAGATATATAGAATTTACCAATGAAATGAGTGATTTGATGTGAATAAAAGAGGTGGTGTGTTGTAAATCAACACTGACAGCCAAATGGGGAAAATTGACAGAGCACTGTAATCACTCCCAACATCCACTAAAGTTATTGATCCAGAACCTCTATAATCCCCTTCACATAACACAAGCAATTTCATATAATACCTGTAATAACGGCACATTCAACTCAAGTAGCCATCTGAAGCATTGCATGTAATGGTGAAGCAGGCCTCCGCTGAGTAAGTGTAACAACTAGAGCACAAAGCGCCAGTGCCTCTTGCCTTTCACAGGTAACAGCCTCCGATAAGAGCTAGTTTAGAAGATAAACAGTTCGTAACGCCAAGGAAAATGAGCTATTAATTGCTGGCTTGCTAAATATGTTGTAAAAGACAGTGAGCGGTGGATGCAACATGGGGAGAATTTAACTGGATTTGGGGGTTGATAAACTTCTTAGGTTATCCACACGCCTGCTATCTGATGTTAATTACAACAGAGGGAAGACAGCTGATGGGCGTTTAGCTGCTGGGTCATTACATCCTTCCCAGGTGTCTTTCCCATGCAATGTTCCTCCAGTTTTACAAGCTCCTTCTCGCACTGATGGATTATTCCGCAGCCTTATCAAAGCTTTGCCAGCTCCTCATTAATATATAGAGCAAGCCGCACTGTTCTATATATCATTGTCTTCCTCTTGGGGAGGGCTAATCAGTCAGCCATTATCAACCAGTCAGCAGAAGGCAGGCAATCAGACCTGACAGCAAAGAATCATGGGAGATCAGGGAAGGTTAAATGAGGCTGACAGTTGTGATAATGATGATTATACTATAAATTAAGATATGATGATAAAGGAGAATAAAAGACACAATCTGAAGCAATATTTGGTTTAACATGTCTCTCTTTTTCGTTACTGTTAAATGGCCATAACATTTATCACACCGAACAAGAATGGACGTTTAACTACCATGATAAAATGGGACAGCATCAGATTGAAAACCCAACAAGTTGTGATTACAATGTCAGGCACTTTTCCACTGGTTGAGAAAAAAACGGGAGATAGAGCATATGTTATAATCATTCATGCATTATTCTGTAGAATGAAAAGAAAATAGATCTATTTTAGAAATGTCTTTCAGCCTTCTAGATGGAAAACCAAAGGAAACAGTTAATATATTCTTCTGCTTCCAAGATCATTTTTATCAATGAAACAATAGGAAGTTAAGTGATAGTTCCTCCCATCATGCCTTCTCTCCGAAAGTGTATGTTTATTAGTAGCTGATTCAAAGACTGCAAAGGGAGCTCTGTGAATGTCTCCTTCCCTGTTGAATTTTGAAATAAAGGCAGCTAAAATCAACCAAATAGTTCCTGTGTGTGACTTTTCATAGGCTTACACTAAAACAAAAGTGAGTCACCATTTACTCTGCTTTCAAAAATTAAGGCGTAAAATACCAATGCAGCTAAACAGATTATTAAATTGCTTTTACTAATACATTTCCTTAGGTATAGAGGCTGTAAGCTTTGAAACCTAAAAGAGATTTTGACAGCTCCGTGTGGGAAAAATGGAAAAATGGGGTCATATGTTCCTCTACAAACTCACATGTTGAATCTCATCATTTCTAACCTTTAAGCTTACTACACGTATGAAGACTGCCACTGTTACACAGAAAGAGCATATGATTTTCACAAGACTTAGGCAATACCTGTGCATTATGTACCTGTTCATATGGGCAGGCCAACAGATGCTAGATTATGAATTCCACAGTTCAATTTGCATCCACTGAAAGGACAACTTGGGTTCTTGATCTTGTTTTCAATTTTCTAGTAAAATCAGGGGTGGAGGAAAAAGAAGCCCCTTAATTCTCATTCATTTCCTTTGAAAATTTGTCTTTTAGCTGGAAAAGGAAAAAAACAATTAGAGTTGAAAATATTCCACTTTGCCTTTTTCTTGTTTTTAAATTTCAGAAGCTAGGATGTTGGGAGAATAAAAAGTTTAGTGGTTCATTCAGCTGCATCTGATATTCATGGGTGCCCAGGCGAGATCTCAGGTTGGATTTTTTTTTTTTTTTTTTTTTTTTTTTTTTTTTTTTGCAACTAATGTTTGCCATTTAACCAGGGTTTCTCAAGCTCGGCACCACTGACAAGTAATTCTTAGTTGAGGCAGGGAGCTGTCCATCCTGAGCATAGTCGGGCATGTGGCAGCATCCCTGGGCTCTGTGTTCACCAGATGCCAGTAGCACTCCCTGCCCCCACAGTGTGACAACTCAAAGGAGAGGGGGGGCATCTCCAGTTGAGAACATTGATTTCAGCCAATGCAGTTAGCATATATAGCTAAACGGACATTATTATCTGTTGCTCTGGGACATCTTCCCAGTGAGGTGAGAGGTCGCCCTTCCACAGTGTGGCACAGGAACAACGGGCTCCAGCACATGGCTGTCAACGAACCTACGGCCAGTGCACTTCAAAGCAGCATAGTTACTACTTGATTTCTACCATTTAGCAGCAGAATGAAAAGTCTCCGTGTTTATCTAGATGTGAAAGGAAGTTGTCAGGCATGCTTTATAAACCTGTTAGTCAGTCAACAACACTTAAGTCAATACCACGGTCTGGCACTGAAGTTTACCCTCAGGTAGCACCAAGAAGGTAGTTCTGAGGACTCAAAGAAGGGCCAAGGACACGTTCCAGCATTTGGGTAAAAAGGCATTTCCTGTATATCTGTTAATTGCCATCTAGGACCATCTACTCACATGCCGTGTGTGTCAAATTTTCATCATGAAGTTACACATTTTACACACAAGCATTCATGGTCAAAGATCACTTTGCCGCTTTCCCTGGAAGGCTTATTGCTTCAGAATCGCATCCACAGTCTTTATGAAGATGGGGGTTGTGCTCGGCCATTTATCCTCCCTGTGATCAGGCTTGCACGAGGCTTTTATTAAACAGGCGGAGCTGTCTGGCTTCGTGCTCCACGACCTTCCCTGGGGCTCCTGGCACATCAAGTGCACGCCAAGGGCTCGGTCTGGGGAGGACGGGGCAGTGATCGTCTGGACTTAAGATATTTTGAGATCGCATCTTTCTCCCAAGACACGGGGTGTGCCTGGTGGGGGCTGGAGACAGAGAATCTGGGATGTGAGCTCCGCTCTCTTTTGGGGCATTTTGGTGGAGCAGAGTTCTCTGTCTGGGTAGCAGCCCTCCCTGTCATGGGTATTTCGAGGTCATCTCTTGCACCATCTGCACGCATGCAAATGGTAGAACATAATTTACGAAGGACTTAAGATTTAGGGTCCTGCACAATGAAAACCAAAACAGCCTCCTTATTCCTGGTAAAAGGAGTCAGAAATGAGTTTCAGGTGCCTTCAAAACAGCCAGGATGAGTACACGCGCCCGGCGGCCGCCTTCTGGCTCGCAGAGGCTCAGAGAGCTCTCAGTCCATTTATAGTCTGGCACTCGGATGTGCGGTTATCATTTGGCGGTCGGTTCTAATTTTGGCACATAAGCCGCAGGCAGGAAAATATCTTGCTCCTTAGTCCATTTTATTAACTTTGTTTTGTTCGCTTGAGCCTAGCACTGTATTAGCCTCTGAATAATCACAGCTGTACAGGTAGCTCCCGGAGAGTGAATGAGAGGCTTTTCCAAGGGCCCTGCTCCCTGCAGAAATGATTTGTACCTCTGGCTGATTGTCACTAACAGAAAATGAGAACGAGGAACATTCAATGCAAAGTAATGTGTTCTGTACAATTACTGGATTAATAATTTTATTCCATTACTGTGTGGGGAGAGAGGACATCAGCCTGAAGATCTGCAATTCTAGGATATTTCTAAGCGTCCTGTTAAAAGAGTGAGCAAGGGTCAGGAAACTTAATTATGCTATAACTAGATAGAAATTGCCAAGTGATAAAAAGAAACATCCAGACAGATTCAGCAGGAAATTACAGCTTTAATAATATAGCATAATGCCTACTTCTATACAATTATTGGAGAGACCCTGAATTGTTCAGAATAACAGGCTTAGGTTTCTAGTAACTACCAAAAAAAACCCCACTAAAAATGACATTTTGCATCTTGCTGTAAATATTTTTTCCAAAAAAAAAAGTATTATTTGATCATCAAAAATCTTATACTCACTTGCGACCGGATACTATGGTCACAGTGACTTTTTGGAGTGATGAAAGGGTTAGATTATAACGGGTAATTTATATTTGCAAATTAAATTTCCAGCGTCATAATTTTAAGTAAAAAAAAAAAAAAAAGTCTACTGCATTTAGTCTTTCAGAAAAGAAAAAAAAAAAACTAAACTATAAAACAAACCACATCCTGTCCCCTCTGAGCTCTTGTGGAGGTTTATGGGGGAACAGTTTACTTCAATATATGCCTGGGGAGGGGGAGACTAAAGAGGGGGCGTGTTGATATTAATAAGTACAGACGCCTGATAGCTATTCCATGACTTCGGAAATAAGGAAGGGAGAACTTTCTAAAGGTCAGGGTAAGCCAAGCCTAAAGCGAAGAAGCTATGTTTTGCAAACACGACAAGCTATTTTAAATATCAGAGCCTCACCATTCACAGACACTGGCACGTGGTGCTGCGACCCTCCTCCTCGTTGTGTTTGGCCCTTTTTTCCTCTCTTATGGGGAGGAAAAGCCATTTCTTGTGCTCGCCCAGGAGAGCCCAATGTTTCATTTTGTATTCTAAGGACGCAGATTAATCAGCCGGCTCCCTTACCCAGAGATGGCCATGCTGCCCAGAAATCTGCATATCTGCATATGGCTGTTCTCCTCCGAATTTAATTTCCTACAGGAACTGATATTAATCACCCTGTTTAAACAGAGGGGATTTGGGGTCTATACAAACATGACATTTTTTTTTCCTTGCAGAACTTGCAGACTATTTTCCCTTTTTTTCCCAATTTAAAGGGATAATAGCTTTACTAGCTTAATCCTAAAGAGTTGCTGCTATTGCATTTTATTTTTATTTGACTGTTGATTATTTGGAAGGTAACAGTGAACATAGATTTCACTTCTTAGACTTGAGAAAAGTGTTCAATTGATTTGGAAGTAGAAAGTCCCCTGCATTTCAGCAACGATGACTTGGTTTTTCTGTGAGAGGTCCCTTTATCTCTCAGGCTAAAGCAAGGAGAAATGCACAGCAAGAACAACAAAACCTTCTAAATAGCCCTGCTGCATCCCTGGCTGATTATATGTAGGAAAGTTAAATTCATTGGTGGCCAGTGTCCCTGCCAGGGTTATCTGGCATATTTTATTTAGTCTGCCTGCTGTGCGGGGGTGGCCGGGGCAGAAGCGTGAGACAGACGATCAGGCGCTGAGAAAAATGAGCAGTGTGCGTGGGGCTCGTGCCAGCTGGAAGCAGGGGCGCCCGGTGACCAGGAGAGGCACCGCTCCTGTGAAAATGGAGGCTGTTGTCTGGGGTTTCGTTGAGACTCATGCCTTGGCCTCTCTTGGCCACAGAGGTTAATTTGGGTTGGTGTTTCTTCCCCTGGGCCACGTGCGGTGGCCTTGGAGACCATGTGGGCAGGGAGCAGGGACAGGTTTGACAGGTGTGTTCCATGGCAGAGAAGCTGTGCGGGGCCTGGTGGCCTCCTGCCCCAGCAAGAGGGCCTCCGCTTGGACTGAAGCGAGGCCAGGGGCTGGGTGGCTCGCTCCCACAGAGGTCAGAAGCTGGGTTTTGGATGTTTAGTGCTTGCTGCCATGATTAGCAACCCCTTAGGTTGAGAGGCATTCCCAGGGGCAGCGTCCTCCCCTACCTCCCACAAGGTCAGAAGGAGCCTTCCAGAAGGGATCAGAACTGCCACAGCTCCAAGTTCATGCCACCAGCGGCCGTGTCCCTTACAATCCAAAGCAGATGCAAAAACGAAACCGTGTTCTCTTCTTGCTCAACTAAAAACATGGTGTTTCTCTCATTAAATATTTCCTCCTCAAATTCGTGGATGCCACAAAATGGCAACTTGGAGCTGGTTTTGGAGTCACCCCTACGAAATGTTTGTGGCGCGAGTGAGACGTGCGTCAGGCATGGGATGCAAAGGCCTGCCACGGAGGCAGAGATTGTGGGATTCCTGCCATTCTCCCCGAACACCTAGGCTGCTGGATTTTCCTTGCCCATTGTAAATCACAAGGGTATCACCCCAGGCACATAGCGGCTTAGATTGTTTATCTGCTTGTGCTAATAGCATTTTATTTGAAGTCTTAAAAGTCCCAAGTGGCTTAAAAGGGCACTATTACACGGCTTCACGTTTTATTGCAAAATGACAAGGTCCCGCTTCGTTTCCTTGGCTTTGAAGTCTTAATGCTGCCTGGCTGTCAGGGCCACGTCTTTTCTAGTTTAAACTTCAAGCAGGATCCCCTTGAAACAAGACTCTTTATTCTGCAAGGAGTGAGGACCAGTTAACAACTTGTGAAAATATTGTTTCCAAGACAGTAATGTGGCCGTCACCGGTGTGGTGCATCTCACTAGTTGGTGTATTGCCAACCAGTCAGAGAAAGGCAATAACCAGTTTGATGATGTGTTTCTAATTCAGGGAGTATATCTGACAATATTGGTGGATACTCATTTTCTGCTAATTATTTAAAAGAAAAACATTACCCATTGCCTACCCCCTACCCCGACATATATGCATGCACAGGAAAGGTGTTGGAAAGTTGCACCATCCTTGAGTAATCGATGCATTCGTTCATTAAAAAACAAAAACTGCATCCCAATGTTGGCACAGCTTCAAGCAGAGTCTAGTTGTGTATATGGATGTGTGTGTCCATGTGCATGTAGCATGTAGTGTCCACGTACATATAAGGATGTGTGTGATTGTGCATGTTGCATGTGTATGTGCACATGTTTGTGCTTATGTGTGTACACGTGTGTGATGTGTGCATGTGTGTACTTCAGGATTAGATTAATGTACATTATCTCCCATGTCACATTTTCTAGAGAACCTCCCTGGGTCTTCAGCTGGGTGCTGTAGGAATAGCCACCAAGGAGCGTTTCTCTAATACCTGGGACTTTCCTGGGGTACATCTGCCCTCAGCATGTGGCTGGCACTCCCTGGAGCTGTGTGGCTCAGCAGTCCAGCTTGAAAAACCAAATATCGAGGAAATGAGCTCCCAGCTCCATACTGAGGACTCTTTCTTGATACTTGCAGTGGTGCCTGTGGGTAAAATTTGACTGTAATGAGAGCTGCAATGTTTGAAGCCACACTGAGCTCCTGGGGCAGCAGTGGATCTGGGGGCTTTCTGGAGACTTGATATCCTGGTGGTAGTCTCCGAGTCCACCCCACAGACCCCACTCTGGGTAATGACAGCCCTCTGGGGTCCGTTCCATTCATCCAACCCATACTGAACGGTCTTCATTTGCCTGGGTCAGTGGGATCCAGACACAAGGGTGGCCCTGGCCCAGGAACTGCTCGAGCAGCAGGGTGTCTCCTCTGCGGCTGAGCTCTGAGGTGCTGGACGCACCTTCCAGCTGGGTGGTTCCACCGTCAGCCGCAGAACCGGCTGCTACATCTCAGGAGAGTTGGCGTTCCTCGTGCCCTTCCTCTGGGCCAGCTACGATGCTGAAGCTGGCTGTGGGTTGCCTCGCTCCATTCCCACAGCAAGCCTATTTCACAGAACAAGAAATGGAAGTTCTAGCAGCTTAAGTGATTTCCTTAATTAGCTAGAAAGTGGCAGAACATGGATTCGCACTGAGGCCAGTGACATCAGAGCCTGGCATCACTCATGACCACATTCCCTCTCCATTTGTTGTTGAAAATTTAGTGCAGATGTGGAAAAGTAAGATTCTTGGGGGAATCTAACTGTCGACCCAGACAAAACTTGAGTGATGTTCTTTGCCGATCCACACATCACTGACTGGCTCGCCTTGTCGTGGCCGTGCATTTAAACCTTCATCCCATCCCTCCGTGTGCAAGGAGGGGGGAAAAAGATTATTCCCGCCCCCACAATGAGGGTAAATAAGAGCAGCATCTTTGAACATCAGTCCTCTGGTATGTGCGAAATAGGCATCGGCATAGAGATTCCACAGTGCCCAGGGCATTGTTCCTTCTTAGGAAACCAGGGGTAACCACCATCAAGAGCTGCAGACACACAGAGCTGTGCTTTGCTTTTATTTCCTTTTTTGCCATGCAATTCTATTTATTTCATCCAGAAGTCACTAGATAGCCCACTCCACAGATACTGGTGCAGGGGAGATGTTTGTTAGAAGAAAGGTAATTGACGGTAAATGTCAAATATTAAATCCTATCTGGTTATTACCCAGCGTATTAGCTATGTAAGTAGCTTAACAATTACAGCTGTGATTGACTAGGTGGGAACCAAAATCCTAAACATCAACTGCCAGAAGGGTAATTATAACACATTAGCACCTGCTTAGACAAGATTGACAACTCCAGTCTAACATCTGCTTAATATCACTTTCATACTTTTCATGCATTTTCTTCCCTTTTGAATGGAGCAACATAAGATTTCCTGGAGGATAACAAAAGCCCCACATCCATGTGATTCATCCACGGTCCTACAGCAGCTCCTTGTCTTTGGTCATGGTTTCCTGCTGACACATTTACAACTCAGTGAAATGCAGAGAAACGGGCTTTGGGGGACCAGGCAGGCACAGTTGTGGTACATTCTAGCAAAACATTCCTGTCAAACCAACGCATTGAAAGAAATCCCAAAAATGCAATATTTAGTTAGTTGGTTGACAACAAACAGTAGGAATACATATATATATATATATGTATTTTAAGTATGCCTTTCTTAAATATATCGAGACCTATCTAAGAGAAGCATATTTCTATACTATAGGGTTTTATATGCCTACAAATCTCTCAGATTGAAATGTACAGGAGTGGTCTCCACTCTGACCATTAAAGCTGGGGAGCGGCATTAGCAGTCCTCGGAGACAGCACATTCCTGCCGAGCGGCTCATGCGGACCCAGGTGGCAGAGACAAAGGGCCACAGCACAGCCCTGCCTCCCCCTTCCGCACAAAAACACCTCAACAGCACATTGGAAAAAGGAGCTGGGTCATTTTCTGGCTGGGCTAGATTTCTCTGGAGCTAAAAGGCATAGAGTTCTTGCCTATATATTAGAATAAGGGTTAGAAATTCATTTTAGTGGCTTCCTACCACCTAAGCAATTGTTCTTCGTTGTCTGATGAAAATTGCTTTTTAATATTTTCACTTGTGTTTCCTAGGGTAGGGCCCAGGGAAGATTATTTCTGCCTGATAATATTATAATCCCATGGTTAACCTTTCTGACTTAGCTGGGTGAATCCACATGAATTCCCAGTGAGGGGGCATCAGACAGTCAGACATCCACAGGATCGAACATGCAGGAAGTAGATTCTTCTCAGAGGTGCATATTTATTCAGTAATTTAAAAATATACATCCAGCCAGGCATGGTGGCCTGTGCCTGTAATCCTAGAACTTTGGGAGGCCAAGGCAGGAGGATCACTTGCGGCTAAGGGTTAAGTGAGACTCCATCTCAAAATAAAATAAAATAAAATAAAAAATAATTTAAAAATTAAATTAAATATAACCGGGTATAGCAGCTCATGCCTGTAGTCCTAGCTACTTGGGAGGGAGGCTGAGGCTAGAGGATCACTCAAGTCCAGGAGTTAAAGATTATAATATCTATGATGGCACCACTGTGCTCCAGCCTAGGTGATAGACCATGACTCTATCTCAAAAAACTAATCATTAAAATAAAATAACGCATTCGTTTATCTATTCAACCCCTATCACTCATATATTCTTTTATTTAACAAACTTTATTGAGCATCTGTTATGCATCGGACCTTCAGCCATAGCTGGACAGGTGTTCAAACAAGTGAGCATAAAAGCTGATTTCTGATAGCGTGGATTCTGAAAAGGAAGACAACATGCCAGTGAATAACCACAGCTCAATGGAGGGATGCTACATGGAGTTATTAGAACTCATTGGGACTGTGGAGGGCTTCACAGAAGAGAAATTTGAGCTGGATCTTAGAGAAGGAAGATGACTTTCTTTAGGTGTTTAGAAGTTGGTGGGATTGGGGATCAGTATTCCAGGGAGAAGGAACAACTTCTAAAAAGGCACTGACATTCAATTAAGTCAACTGTATGCTCAGAAAATACCAAGAAGCCTGGCCTGGCCTGTGTTTCAGGAATGTCCTGCAGTTGAGGAGGAAGCTGTGGGGATGTCCGGGGCTCTGGGGTCTCTTCCTGTCCAGGAGAAGCCATGAGAGCACTTTAAGCCAGATGAGAACTGGCCCAAGCTGTGTTTTCTAAGCTTTACGCTAGGTGCCACGTGCAACTCTGTTTCAGGAGAGAGCTGAGGTCGGAGGAGCGGACCTTGTGGAAATCCAGAAGGGAAGGTGTAGGCCGCGGTGTGCAGAGGGGTGGGGGACGGAAGCAGGGCGCTGACGCTGGGGACTTGGGGACAGATGGAAGCTGGGAAGTGCACAGTGTACAGGAGAGAAGATTCTGGAATTGCCCCCGGTGTTGGCTGCCAGATGAAGAGGGTCAACAGGCCAGAGACAAAGCAGTGGTTTGGGATGGAAGAGAGAGTTTGGTTTTGGACACGTCTAGCTCGTTGGTTTGTTTCCTTTTTTGCTTAATATATAATGATTGATTCTTGTTCTTAATGGAAACATTGAGTTTGAAAACCTAAAAACACATGGTTTAGTGTCAACGTTGTAAACAGGTCATTTGTTTCTTGGAAATGGAGGCCACAAGACCACCCGGCAGGTCGTTCTCCTTCTGGATGTGAGAACACAGGACACGGGAACTGACCTGAGAAGTGGTGCCTGGACAGATCCAATGGTATCCTGCACCTGAGGGCCGTGGTCGGGGCCTTCCGTGTGGGACGCACATGGGAGCAGGTCTTGGCTTCAGCTTGTCCCTGTTGTTTCTGTGGGAGGCTCAGGAGCCCGCCCCTCCCCAAAGGCATTGCCGCTCCTCTCAGTCACAGGGCACAGGGCCCTAGAACATAAGGCACCGACTCCCACTCATCCAATCTTCACTCAACAGACCCTTATTGAGCACCTGCTGTATGCCAGGCATGCTTCCAGGCACTGGGAACTCAACAGTGGAGGAAACAGACAAAACAGTGCCTTCCTGGGCTTCTGTCTGACACAGGGGCAGGGCAATTGATAGGCAATTGGCAGATGTGAGAGCCACGTTCCAGGGGGTCTCAAGTGTCATGAGCACAAGACAGCATGGAGGGTGGGATTCCTGGGGAGGGGTTGCCACCTTGTGCTGGGATGTCCAGGTGGCTTTGGAGAGGACCTGAAGGAGGACAGCAAGGGAGCCGTGTAGTTCCCATGCCCAGAAGGTGCCCTCCTTGAGGTCCTTTGTGTTAGTCGGATGCAGGGGGGCATCCAGAGGCCACAGGCTGTCTGGACAGCAGCCTCTGACTGGCTCAGCCTGATTTAGGCCCTGGGTGGGGGTCTTCGTGTCCAGCTGAGATCTGGTCCCTGTCCTAAGGAATTTACCACATATGAGGAGAAACAATCATAAAACCGAAATACGAATTAGGCAGGTGTTTCCTGGGGAGGAGGGGCTGGGGGCCCCTGCATCCGAGACTCCCAGTGTCATCTGGGCAGTCAGAAACCACAGCCTTGGAAAGCGCTGTCCTGACTGAATCCTGAGAGATGAGGAGGACTTAGTGAGGCAAACAAGTCATTTCCCTCACACATTTAGCTTCTGAAACCTTGATTTTAAAGAAATCATCACAATCAAATAAATCATCTTTACAGTAGTGGTCAAACTGATAGCATAATAGCAGGCCTTGTGAGTGTGACTCGACGTCTACAGGATAGGGACTGGATGTGCAAGCACAAAAATGAGTTCGTGCAAAAACAAAGCCTTGCCTTGTGCTTGCTCTCCTCTCGAAATTATGCCGTTCTATTGGAGAAGAACATACCTAGTGAATAATTAAAGGAAAGGATTTGGCATGCTATTAATAATCTTTATGTTAAGAAGGCATTCATTAAATAAGTCCCTGACATTCTGAGGGCACAGTTTTGCTGGAATAAGGATTGCTAAGAGCGGGTATGGATTCCTAGATCAGTCCGGATGAAAGATACAAAGGAGGGACACTGCCTTGATGGGAGAGTCACAACATCCAGGCTAATTCTCCAGGAATTCGTCTCTGGACCTGGGAACACAGGACGCGGGAACTCACCTGGGCAGTGGTGTCTGGGAAGCAGAGGCGGATCTGGTGGCGTCCTGAACCGAGAACCGTGGACAGGGCCCTCTGTGAGGGACACGCGTGGGCGCGGGTCTTAGTTTCAGTCATGGTGGGCTGCCTTTGTCTACATGCACGGGGCCCTCCAGGGTTGCTTCGGGTGGTGCTCTCTTCTGGAAATCGTGGAGCCTCCTCCCAGGGAGGATGATGATGGGGGAGGCAGCAGGTGTGAGCTCCCGGAAATACAGCTTCTTGGGAAGGTGGCGGAATTGTGGAGCCAGCACCGCCCAACTTCTGATTCTTCCTCTGCCTGAAGGGCGCCTCTGCCTGGTGGTAGACGTGCCCTCAGCTCAGCCAAGTCCATGGTGCTGAAAGAGAAAATGTAGACTTAAACAGACCTGCACTCCATCCAGATGCACAGAGCGAACATGAGTCTTAGGACATGGAACGTGTGGTCTATATTTTAAAAATACATGTGAGGCCAGGTATGGTGGCACATGCCTGTAATCCCAGCACTTTGGGAGGCTGAGGTGGGAGGATCACCTGAGATCAGGAGTTCAAGGCCAGCCTGGCCAACATGGTGACACCCCTAAAAACACAAAAATTAGCTAGGCATGCTGGTGGGTACCTGTAATCCCAGCTACTCTGGGGGCTGAGGCAGGAGAATCGTTTGAACCCGAGAGGCAGAGGCTGCAGTGAGCCGAGATTGTGGCACTGCACTCCCGCCTGGGTGACAGAGTGAGACTCTGTCTCAAAAAAAAAAAAAAAAAAAAAAAACCAACCAAACAAAAAAAACTGTGGTTACCTCTTGCCTCTTTTTCTCTTTAGTAGCTCTATCCTTCATGTTTCATTTCTGCTTTCAGTTATGTTCTCAACAAGTGGTCCTGCTTCAAATTGTGTGCACTTGGTTTTTGGCTCTTCATACTGGGCATGGTAGAAATCCAAGAGGTTGCTAAAAGTGAAAGAAACAATGGCTCATGAAAGCAAAACAGAATCCTCTCTTAGATTTGAGAGAGTAAGAGATTAGATTTGGGGGATATGAACTGTACAGACCCCCGGTTGTGCAAGAAACCATGATTCCCTAGCAAAGACCCCATGGAGCTCAGCGTCGCGCGAACCTGTGTCATGCACATCTGTGCCGCTGAGTAGAGGTGATGAACGGCGTCCACACTCGTCCTCATCTTCACACTGAAAGTACTCTCTGGATGTTGCTTTACTGTGTTGGGTGTGTAGTTTGCAGGTATGCAGCAAGTGAGATGCAGAAATTAGCAAAATGTTGACTATGATAACAAAGATGACAGTCAGGATTGCTATTAGTGAAAATGTACCCAGCAAGTGAAGAATCTGGCCAAGGCAGACATTGTCAGGACAGTGATGGAGGCGCAGTGGGACCCGCTCTTTTCTAGATGCTACTTCTGTACACATGGAAATGCTGCTATTTTAGGAGCAACAACTCTCACACTGGGAGGGGATAATGATGAGAAATCAACACCAGCTCTAACTGAAGCTACTGCTGCCGACAGCTGCCCCTCTCTTGTGGCAGTTATCTCTGAGAAGAGATCCCACTCATGATCCTGTCTCTGAGGGAGAAGATTGGGAGCCCTCCGGGTGGATCCCTGCAACCTCCTGTCTGCCCCAGCAGTGGCCAAGATGGTCTGTGAAGGTGTGCAGTGCAGAGTGTGCTGCTCGGCTAGAGGCTGAGCCTCAGAGGATCTGCAGAGGGACGGTGGTGGACATGGGGGTGGTGAGATCCCGCATTTGTCCAGGAGAAGAATAGAGATTATATAGAACAGGAGCATGAGAAAGAAATACATAAGTAAGTTCTTCCAGAAACAACAACTGCCTTTATTTTATTTATTTATTTATTTATTTATTTATTTATTTATTTATTTAGAGACGGAGTCTTGCTCTGTCGCCCAGGCTGGAGTGCAATGGCACGATCTCGGCTTACTGCAAGCTCCACCTCCCGGGTTCACGCCATTCTCCTGCCTCAGCCTCTCTGAGTAGCTGGGACTACAGGCGCCCGCCACCACGCCCGGCTAATTTTTTGTGTTTTTAGTAGAGACGGGGTTTCACCATGGTCTCGATCTCCTGACCTCGTGATCCGCCCGCCTTGGCCTCCCAAAGTGCTGGGATTACAAGCGTGAGCCACCGCGCCGGGCCTTGTATTTTTAGTAGAGATGGGGTTTCACCGTGTTAGCCAGGATGGTCTCGATCTCCTGACCTCGTGATCCGCCCGCCTCGGCCTCCCAAAGTGCTGGGATTACAGTCTTAAGCCACTGCGCCCGGCCAACAACTGCCTTTAAGTGAAAAGGAAGACCCTGTCCGCTCGGGGTGGCCCCATAAATTCCCTTTCTCCAGACTCCACTGGAGCTTGGGGTTTCCTGTTCCTTACCCCTCCCACGCCTGGCTCTCAGCCCCCTGCCTCCCATCTCCCCAAGAGCATGTGGGGAGAAGGTGGGAGGGAGGAGCTCTGAGTGGCAGCATCCACGTCCCGCTTGAGGTCTCCTCCTGCCGCTGCCACAGAACGTGCACTTGGCTACAACCCCATCCTCTCCCTGACCTGACACACTGCTGTGTTCTGACTCATAAATTGCCCTCATTTCTTCTTCTGCCCAGTAACCGTGGTGAACTGTATAGCCTCTCCCTGAGAAGTGGATGTCCTCAGCCTGCAATGCCCTGCGTCTGTGTATGACCCTATTTCCCATACAAGGAACGGTGGAACATTTGAGGGACCTAGAGGTGCCACCTGTGCTGTGCTGTAGAAATGGTCACACACCCAGGGCTAACTAGGAGACAGCCACACAGTGTGATTCAGGAGAACCTGCCCACGGGTTCCCTCCTCACTCCACTGTCCTCTGCTAACCATGGATCTGTTTGCAACCCTACAGTTTTCCCTTTTCCAAAACATCCTGTAGATAGAATCTTGCAGCATTGCAGCCTTTTGAAATTAGGTTCTTTCGCTTAGCAAAATGAGTTCAAGATTTATCCATTTGTAGCATGAGTCAACTTTGTGCCTTTTTATAACTATTATCAACATTCATGTAAAACTACTATCAAATTCAGTATTTTTTGTGAAAATGGAAGTTTTGAGATTCACCTGGGCAAATACCTAGAACTGGGATTGCTGGTTGTATTGCTCATGTATATTGAACTGCATAGGAAACTATCAAACTGTTTTAGAAAGTGGCTGTAAACATTCTCTTGAGCAATTAATGAGAATTTCCATTTCTCTGCATCCTTGTCAGCAATTGCTGTTGTTAGTTTTTAAATTTTTATTCATTTCTTTTTATTTTAATTATTCCAACTGGTGTGTAGTTAGCAGTATCTCATTGCGGTTTGGATTTGCATTTCCTTAATGACAGCTGATGTTGGGCATCCTTTTATAAATGTATTTGCCATCAATATGTCTTCTTTAGTAAAGTATCTGATGAGATCTTTTGTCTATTTTTTATTGGGTCATTTTCTTATTGCTGAGTTTCAAGTATTCTTTATATATTCTGGATATAATTTATTCAACAGATATGTGACTTATACATATGTTCCATCAGGCCTGTAGCTTGTATTTTTGTTCTCTTAATAAAGTATTTTTCACAGAAGATAAATTTTTAATTTTGATGAAATACAATTTACCCATTTCTTTTTTTATGGATCATGCTTTTGGTGTCATATCTTGAAACACCTCAAACTGTGGGTCAAACAGGTTTTCTTCTAGAAGTTTTATCATTTTACATTTAGGGATATGATCTGCTTTGAGATACATTTTCGGATAAAGTATAAAGTGTATGTGAAGGTGTATTTATTTGCATAGGAATGTTCAATATTTCAAATATTTTAAAAGTGATATTTTCTCTACTGTTGCTGCCACTTTGCACAAACTCAGTTGGCTATATTTTTATGGGTCTATTTCTGGACCCTATCCTGGTCCATTGATCGATGTGTCTATTCTTTTGTTAATGTCAATATCTACAAAAAAACTTGCAGAGGTTGTGTTTAATCTATAGATCAAATTGGAGAGAACTAACATCTTAACAGTCAGTTTTCTGCTCCATGAACATAGTATATCTTTTCATTTATTTATAAAGGAAATGACCTTGATTTCTTTCATTGGTGTTTTAAGTTATTTGTGACATACAGATCCTGAACATGTTTTATTAGATGTATACTTATGCACTTCCTTTTGGGGTGTTATTTTTAAATAGTTTTTTTATTTCAAATTCTAATTGTTTATTGGTGGTATCAAGAGCTCAGCTGAGCTGGAGAGACCTCAGCCACCAGGCACAGAGTAGCCTCCTAAGACAGCAAGCCACATTATGAAGGCAGGACAGAGTCAGGCCTGTAACCACACACATAGTTGACCAAGAGGCTAAATGTGAGAAGTGCTGGCTCCCTGGGCTCTAGCTTTGCCTGTAGAATGGCATAAGGAGAGGGTCAGATAGTGCAGATGTGGAGGTCACCACCCAGCCCAGGGACCCTAAACAACATGTTCCTGTTGTTTATGGACCTGAGGACTTGGAGAGAAGGAGAAAGGGGAAGGAAGGGCTCAGAGTGGAAAAGATTGAATGCTGAGAGTGGGGAGAAGCATCTTCCAGGTTCCCCCCTCCTCCCTCCAGATAGGGCTACCTGGGCTGGAAATGCAAATCTTCATGAGGCTGGCTGGCTGGGGGCCGAGACGTTGAAGGCAGCTTCCCTGAGAACCTGCAGCACTGGCTGGCTGTGCACTGAGCCGACTGTGTGGAGGGCAGAGTCTCCCTGGGCCTGCCAGGTGGAGCCTTTGCCACTGCCCATAGCTGCCCCTGAGGGATCACACAGAGGAGTTTGGCTGGGAACTGGACACCTCTGCTGGTAGGAAGACGGTTGGCTCTGCATGCTGCATTGGGTCCTGTGACTTTGCTCCACTCACCTCTTAGTTCTTGGTAGTTTTTGCTCTTAGTAGATTTTACAGATAAAAAAAAAATTATACATAGATAATTCATGTCATCTGCAAATAGAAGCAATGTTATTTCTTCCTTTGCAATCTGTAGGCCTTGTGTTTCTTTTTCTTGCCCCATTACACTGTGTAAAACAACATGATATTGAATAGGAGTGATGACGGTAAAGAGCTTAACCTGGTCCCCATCTTAAGGGAAAGAATTGAGGGCCGCATCATCTCTATAATGTTAGGTGTAGGTTACAGAAGGTGCCCTTTATTAAGATGACAGAAGCTCCCTTCTATTGTGTCTTTACTGTGAGTCTAGGTCATGAGTATTCCATTTTATTGATTGCTTTTTCTGCATGGATTAAGATGATTATATTGTTTTTCTTTCATGATCTGTTCATATGGTAAATTATATGGAAGGATTTTCCAATGTTGGACTAGCCTTGAATTCCTGGAATGGACCACAGTGAGTTGTGTTCCACTATCCTTCTTATATATTGCTAGTTTCCATTGCCTGTTTTCTATTTTTCACATCTGAATTTATTTATTGTTTCCTTCGTTCCATATTCTTTTGTGTTAATTTGGCATATTTTTATGCGTTCATTTAACCTCCTTTATTGACGAGTTACTTATACCTCTTTTAAAAACTTTTTAGCAGTTGTCCTAGAGCTTAAAATATCTATCAATCTATTTTTGCATAATTGTATACCCATTTTTGTAGCATACCAGGGCATTTCAACAAAATATTATTAATTCCTCCCTTCCCTCCTATGTGCTATTTTGTTATAACATTGGCTTTTACAGATGCTATAAACACATGACACATTGCTACTATTTTTTTCTTTAGACCAGGGATCAGCAGCATTTTTATTAAAGGATCAGACATTAAATATTTTAGGCTCTCCAGGCCATATAGCATCTCTTGCAACTACTCAATTTTGTTGTTGTGAATGGAAACAACCATGGGTCATATGGAAGCGAGTGGGTGAGAGTTGGTGAGAGGGGGTGTGAGTGGGTGTGAGCGGGTGTGAGTGAGTGTGAGTGGGTGTGACAGTGAGTGTGTGAGTTGGTGTGAGTGGGTGTGACAGGGTGAGTGGGTGTGACAGTGGGTGTGAGTGGGTGAGAGTGGGTGGGTGTGACAGTGAGGGTGT
>NW_026652279.1:172560284-172591569 GCF_009828535.3 Hylobates moloch
AGAGTGGGTGGGTGTGACAGTGAGGGTGTGAGTGGGTGTGAGTGGGTATGAGCAGGTGTGAATGGGTGTGTGGGTGTGAGTGGGTGCGTGGTTGTGAGTGGGTGTGAGGGTGGGTGTGAAACAGTGTGAGCAGGTGCAAGTGGGTGTGAGGGGGTGTGAGTGGGTGTGAAGTGGGTGTGAGTGAGAGTGAGTGTGAGCGGGTGAGAATGTGAGTGGGTGACAGTGGGTGTCCGTGGGTGAGAGTGGGTGTGAGTGGGTGAGAGTGGGTGAGAGTGGGTGTGAGTGGGTGTGAGCAGGTGTGAATGGGTGAGAGTGGGTGTGAGCGGGTATGTGTGGGTGAGAGTGGGTATGAGTGGGTGTGACTGCTTTCTAGTAAAGTTTCGTTTCCAGAGACAGGTGGGCCAAACTCTACCAGCACGTCCTTGCTTTAGACTTTATCTTTTAGATAAGGTAAAACATGAATTTAAATTTACCTTCACTTCTTCTGTTTCTAGCGTTCTTCATTTCTTTTTGCAGATCCAAGTTTTAGTCTGATATATTCGTTCTGACTCAAAAATTTTTAACTTTTTTTTGTACATCTGCTGATATTGAATTTCCTCCAGTTTTTCTGTTTGTTTGTTTTTTGTGTTTGAGAACGTGTTTCTCCTTCATTTTTGAAACGTGAAGTATTTCTCTGAGTATAGAATTCTGGATACAGCATTTTTCTTTCTCCTGCAGTTTCCAGGCGTCGCCCACTGTCTTTTTCCTTCTGGCCTCTGGGTTCTCCTTGTCTAAGGTATCTTCTTTCTCCGGCTGCCTTGATTTTCTCTGTGTCTTTTGTCTTCAGCAGTTTAATATGATATACGCACTGGGTTTTTTGTGTTTTTTGCTCTTTTTTTGTGTGTGTATGTATTATCTTACTTGATGTTCTTTGAGTTTATTGGATCTGTGTTTGGTGTTTGCCCCTAATTTCTAAGAAGTCTTGGCCATTATCACATCCAGAATTTCTTCTGCCCTGTTCTTGCTTCTCCTTCTGGTTTTCCAATTGTGCACACTTGGGATGCTTGATGTGGCCCCCAGCTCTTGGATGTTCTGTTCTGGTTGGGGTTTTCTCGTTTGTTTGTTTTGCTTTTTCTTATTCTTTTTACTTTTGTATTTTAACTTAGGTAATTTCTCTGACCCGTCTTCAGCTTTGCTGACTCTTCCGTTCCTGTGTCAAATCCACAGATGCATCTTTCAAGCATGCTCTTCATCTCTGTTACAGTGTTTGTTTTATTTCTAGCATTTCCATTTGATTTTTTCTCGTACTTCCATCTCTTCACTGAAATTCCCATTTGATATTGCATGTGACCCATTTTTTCTGTTAAAGCCTTTAACATACTAATTATAGTTATTTTAAATTCCGTGACAGATAGTTCCAACAACTGCTTCATATCGGAGTCGAGTTCTGATGATTGCTCCCTCGGGAATGTGCTGGTTTTCCTTGTCTTTTTATGCATCTCATGGTTTTTGTTTTTTTTGTTTTTTTGTTTTTTTTTCCAAGCCTCATGCCTGGAGGTCAGCGGAGGATGAGAAGGCTTCGGGCCTGGACATGGGCCTGCCTTCTTCCTGCCAGGCCTGCAGTGTGAGGCCTGCATCAGCCTGCTGAGGACCTGAGGGTTGTATTTACTGTTGCTGCACCTACTCTCAGCACACCTGGGATTCATGTGCCCACGAGGTCACTTGGGGAGGTGCTGGTGGGGAAGGATGGTGCACAGAGGATGTCTGCCTGGGTTCAGGTTCAAGCACTCCCTCCCCTTGGCTCTGCTCCAGGGCTGGTGCCTGGCAGCACAGCCCCTTCCTGCCCCCTCCAAGCAGGGTTCTCAGTATTGCGCTGTTGTTTGTAACTGGAAGCTGTGAGTGGTGGGTGGAGGTGGTTTCTGCTGTGATTGCGCTCATTCCTGGTGACCCATCTTCCTGAGTTTGGCCTCTCGGGGCTCCTGACACTCCCCCAAGTAGCAGTTGTGGATGGAGAGCTTCACCCTGCCCCTCCCCAGGAGTAGCTTCTCTAATTCTACTCCTTTGTGCGTGTCTGATCAGGAACAAGGACAGTTTGTGTTTTCTCCAGATTGTCTTCGTGGTCTTGCACCCCCGAAGGAATATGTGAAACCTCATGTTGTGTTCTAGAACACAGCTTCTGGAACTCTGATGTGTGTCCTGTTCACTCTGGAGTCTGTTGAACTGCAGGGTGATTGAGAAGGTCTGGATCCTGCACTCTATACAAGCTCCTGGGTGATTGAGAAGGTCTGGATCCTGCACTCCATACAAGCTCCTGGGTGATTGATGGGGCCTGGATCCTGCACTCCACACAAGCTCCTGGGTGATTGATGGGGTCTGAATCCCGCACTCCACACAAGCTCCTGGGTGATTGATGGGGTCTGAATCCCGCACTCCACACAAGCTTCTGGGTGATTGATGGAGCCTGGATCCTGCACTCCATACAAGCTCCTGGGTGATTGAGGGGGTCTGGATCCTGCACTCCATACAAGCTCCTGGGTGATTGAGGGGGTCTGGATCCCGCACTCCATACAAGCTCCTGGGTGATTGATGGGGCCTGGATCCTGCACTCCATACAAGCTCCTGGGTGATTGATGGGGTCTGAATCCTGCACTCCACACAAGCTCCTGGGTGCTGCTGCTGCTGCTTCTCCCTGGGCCACACTTTATATATAAGGCTCTAGAGGAGCTGAATGAAATGCATAAACCACATTTTATTATTTTCTAGAATTGTTTATCTCTTCATTTTTTTAACAAAAGGCACTAGCTCAGTTTATAAGTTTCAAGTTAGTGTCGTCCAATATGCTCTCCTGACCCTAGCCCAAGGATTTCCCTGCAGTGCCATGAGGGCAGGAGCCCAGCCCACCGGCCTGGACAGGGCCTGGAACAGAAGCTCAATATTTTCAGTTAATGAGTCTGTGAACAACTGGGAGGGAGAGAGAGAGATGAGCTGAGAAGGTAGGCGCGACCTCAACTCGTGCAATGAAATCCCACTTCTTTCCTGGTTACTTTGTAAGCTTGAAACCATCACTACGAGTTGGCGACCTCCACGCAGTGCACTGGGCAATCCTGAACACTGCAGATGCTCTGTGTGGAACGCAGGAATACAGCGGCACTATCGTTTCATCCTTCTTCCTTCCTTCCATTTTCTCTCCTGACCCAGCCCCCACTGTATCCACCCAAACGACACAGGACAGATTTGCCCACGGGGCTGGGACAATGTTTGACACACCTTGCTAGGATGGCCTGACATTTCTCAGAGGCTAAATACTCCCTGCCTGAAGACCCCTGGAAGTGTGGGAGCCCCCGGCACAGAGTCAGCCACACCAGGGAGCCCCTGCATGGCTCTTCCTGTGGACATCTCATGGTCCTTGTATGTATTCAGCTCTCTCATTTCCCAGCCAAACCCCGGGGACAGTCCTGGTGAATCTTTGTGGGAGGGCCAGGATGGGCTTGGCAGTGCTCTTGGCCTTTCCCGATCTGGCCCTGCCACACCCTCCCAGAGATGCCCAGCAGGACCTCACCTTCTGCATCCGTGTGGCTGTGCTCACGATTCATAGCACCAAGAAAAACTTATTTGTATGCTTTTGTTAACTCTCTTCTCCTGCTGCTACAATATTTTTGGATGTTCACTAAAATGGGAAAATAAGCAGATTATACTGTTCTGATCTCCTACCTGATAGAACAGTCTAGGGAAAACTGACCTCCATTCACTGACCCTTGATATATCCCTTAATGTTTTTTTCAAAGAAACTTGGTAATCTACTTGATTTCAGAACTGCGAGCATAAAGTCACCCTCTGAGAATATTGTGACCCACCAATAAAAAGAGCATAATGTGTGCTGACCCACCTCAGCTGCCCACTTACCCATTCAGCCAACCTCACTGAGCACCTATGGATGTGCAAGGCACCGTGCTAAGACGAGGCTATTCAATGCCGACTCCAGTGTCGCCTCTTCTGCTAATGACTTGCAATCTGTTGGGATCCACAAACACTGGTCATTTGTGACCCAAGTTCTAAATGAAGTAGTTCGGGAGTGAGAGAAGGGAGCGAGCAGATGGCCATCTCAAAAAAACAAACAAACATACAAACAACAACAACAAAAAGTTACAACAACAATAATAAAAGAAATACAAAATAACAGCAGATTTCTTGTCTGCTGGAATCATCCTATCAAAGCTAAATAAGCCCTGTATACACGTGCACAGGGATGTGGATGAAGCACATGTGAAAATGCAAAGAGGTAAACAGCACATCAGCACTGGTGCAAGCAAAGCCATGTAGTTGATTTGATTTGAGGGGTTTGTGCATTTTGTGGCAATGACAGAAGGAAATTTCTAGGTCCTGCATGCTTAGATGGAAAGCTACCCAATTATACCATTAACTCATCAATTTCCTGGCATTAAAATCTAATGAAAATATAACAGCAAAAGAACACTATAGGCCAAACTGGATTATGGACATGGACCTGACAATTGTAAATGAAACACCATTGAATTAAATTCCAGTATAGCAAAGGCCACATAGGATTGTCCTGGTATATAAATGTTGCCCAGGCTAGAGTGCAATGGTGTGATCTCGGCTCACTGCAACCTCTGCCTCCCAGGTTCACGTGATTCTCCTGCCTCAGCCTCCTGAGTAGCTGGGATTACAGGTGCCTGCCCCCTGTAATTTTTTGTATTTTTAGTAGAGACAGGGTTTCACTATGTTGGCCAGACTGGTCTCGAACTCCTGACCTCATGATCTGCCCGCCTTGGCCTCCCAAAGTGCTGGGATTACAGGCGTGAGCCACCGCGCCCAGCCTGTTGTTACCTTTTATCGTACCCTAGCCAAGTACTGAATATGCATTGCTTTAACTAACGTGGCATTTTTCCAGAACCAGTTAAGTTCCAAGAAAGAGTGCAATCGTGACAAAATAAATGCCACGAGGACTTCTCCTACACCGTTCAGATGTCCCCACTGTTGGAGCTGTTGGGGGAGAGAACATGGCCCCTGGAGGTGACAGGTTTGGGAACGGTCCGTGGTCGTCTTATTTAACGTCTTCCCTAAAAACAGTGCTTACAGCTTAGTTTGCCAAATGCACTCACAGAAATGACTTCTTTAGATTTTAAGACACCCTTGAGTTAGGCAGTCCCTAATCCCTGCATTGCATAGGCTGGAAATCTGGCTCAGAGAGGGGGAATGGTTCCT
Organism: Hylobates moloch; assembly: GCF_009828535.3. Lineage (NCBI taxonomy): Eukaryota > Metazoa > Chordata > Mammalia > Primates > Hylobatidae > Hylobates > Hylobates moloch. The sequence goes on from NW_026652279.1 coordinate 172,565,490, forward strand.
CACATCTACCTTATGAAGCTCCTATGGGGGCAGCTGTTGCAGAAGGTGTTGTGAGCTCCTCAAGGTCATACGGTTGTTAGTAACAGTAAGTCACTGGCAGAGCAGATGCCTGGGAGCAGCAGGAGAAGGGCTGCTGCCTGCCCAGACGTTGGTCTCTGTGCCCTGCCCCGGCCCCCTCCTGGGCCATCCTGTGAGCAGGGCACTCAGGGGCTCTACTAGCTCTGAGAGGAAGCGGGGTCTGGTGCTGCTGCCAGCATGGTTCACAGGGTGTTCAGGACGAAGGAAGATGTCCAGCATGTCTCAGAGCCCACAGCAGTCACAGGAGGGCCTGCCCAGTGCACCTTCTAGGAGAGAATCAACCACATGTCACAATTTTTTTTTTTTTTTTTTTTTGAGACAGGGTCTCACTGTCACCCAAGCTGGAGTGCAATGGTGTGATCATGGCTCATGGCAGCCCTGACCTCCCAGGATCACATGATCCTCTTGCCTCAGCCTCCCAAGTAGCTGGGACCACAGGCAGGTGCCACCACAGCTGGCTAATTTTTGAAAAATTGTTTGTAGAGATGGCATCTTGCCATGTTGCCCAAGCTGGTCTCAAACTTCTGCGCTCAAGCCATCCTTCCACCTCAGCCTCCCGAAGTGTTGGGATTACAGGCATGAGCCACTGCACCCAGACTCCTGCTCTTAAAATGCCATTATTCATAGGCAACAGCTGCAGAATAGATAAATGAGACTTCATCAAAATCAAAACCTGCTATGCATCAAGGACACAACAAACACAGTAAGACAGAGTCAACAGAGGCAACCCAGGGAGGGGAGGAAATATGTGCAAATCATATACCTGATTGGGGTTAATATCCAGAATATGTAAAGAACTCCTACAACTCAACAACAAAACACAACTCAACTACAGAAGGGGCACAGAACGTGAACAGACATTTATCCGAAGATACATAGATGGCCAGTAAGCACAGGACAAGGTACCCTACAGCACTCCACCCTGGGGAAGTGCAGACCAGAGCCCCATGAGATGCCACCTCACACCTGCAGGGGTGGCAATTATAAAATGAAACAAAACAAAGTGTTACCAGTGGAGGGTGTCCAGGTTCTTGGTGTTTTGAACAAAGAATTGGACAAAACACACAAAGCAACAAAACAACAGCGTATATTTATTGAAATGAAAGTACACTCCACAGAGTGGGAGCAGGCTCTAGCAAGCAGCTTAAGAGCACCAGTTACAGAATTTTCTGGGATTTAAATACCCTCTAGAAGTTTCCCATTGGTTACTTGGTTTATACCCTATGTAAATGAGGTAGTGGCCCACAACCTGTCTGATTGGCTGCAGAAGGTGACCAATCAGAGGCTGAAGTAGAGTTACAAAGTTACACATGAAGACTTGCCCTGTGACCAGTCTGATTGGTTTCAGGAGGGGACCAATCAGAGGTACTTTCATTTTTCATCTGCAATGCAGGAAAAGGGTGGGGTGTGTTGCAAAGGGGGTAACCTCTGATCCTTTGGCCACCTTGGGTTTGTAGAAGTAGGGTTTTTCTTTTGATTCAGTTCTAGGAAGTCAGTGTGAATCAGCCTTAGGTCCCCTGCCTACAGACCCTATCCTGCCTCAAAAGAAAATAACAAGTGTTGGGAGCATAGCGAGAAATAGGACCCCTGTGCACTGTCAGTGGCATATAAAATGGTGCCATTGTTATGGAAGGCAGTATGGCAGCTCCTTAGAAAATCAAGCATAGGCCAGGCACGGTGGCTCACACCTGTAATCCCAACACTTTGGGAGGCTGAGGCGGGCAGATCACGAGGTCAGGAGATGGAGACCATCCTGGCTAACAGGGTGAAACCTTGTCTCTACTAAAAATACAAAAAATTAGCCAGGCATGGTGGCACACGCCTGTAGTCCCAATGACTCGGGAGGCTGAGCCAGGGGAATTGCTTGAACCTGGGAGGCATAGGTTGCAGTGAGCCGAGATCATGCCACTGTGCTCCAGCCTGGGTGACAGAGTGAGGAAAAAAAAAAAAAAAGCATAGAATTAGCACACGACCCAGAAATTCCCATACTGAGTACATGTCCAGAAAACATAAAAGCAGGATCTCAGGCTAATATTTGTTACTAGGAGCACTATTCACAATCACCAAAACATAGAAACAGCCCAAATGAACGGATAAACTAAGGGTGAAACGTCCGTGCAATGACAGGACATTTGGACACACGCGACAACATGGAGGAACCTGGAGGATGTTACGTAACATGAAATAAGCCAGTGATGAAAGTACAGAAACGGCATGATTTCACTTACATGACAGACCTAGAGTCGGCAAATTCATAGAGATGGAGAGTAGACGGGTGGCTGCCCAGGGCTGGGGGAGGGAATGGGGAGTGAGTGTTGAACGGGGAAAGAGTTTCAGGTTGGGAAGATGAGAAAGTTCTGGAGGTGGTGGTGGTGATGGCAACACAACAATGTGACTGTGCTTAACGCCTCTGCCTGTGCACTTAAACGTGGGTCAGATGGTGAATGTTATGTTATGTGTATTTTACCGCAATTTAAAAAACTATCTTGATGCTGCTGGCTATTGGGCATGGCTTCTCAAAATAAGACACCCATATCTTGCTGCCACGGGGCTTTTTCCTGGGTGATTGCAATTCATCTCTTATTAAAAAAAGAAAAGAAGGAAAACATAGGATAGAGAAGATTCTCAGGTTATTTTGCTCAGATTTTTTTCTAAGATAGCCTAAGAGTTGCCTCAGACATGGATTATTGCTTTTGGTATGGAAAATATATAAAAATGTGATAGAATCTTGGGTTGGAAGGAACCCTAGGAGGTCATGCTACATCTTCTTCAGTCTGCAGATACCATATCACTTCAATTACCCCAGGTGGAAGAGAATTTATTCTTCTTAGGAAAAAGATCTCTTCTTACCCTTTCAACTGTAAGCTTTTCACTCACAGGAGAATGTTCTTTACGGCTCCTTCAACAGTCGCTCTGTTCAAAAGAGCATCTGCAGAGGACCTGCCTCGACCACACTCTCTCCTGGGCAGATGGAGGCCCAGGGCAAATGAAGCAACATCTTCTTCATCACTCACAGGCCCAGGAGGGGCAGGCACGGCTCTATTGACTTCCATCTCCTCCTCCAACCCCATGGCCGGGGAGAGCTCCAGGCATGTGTATCTATAAGATGAGAGACCAAACTCACTTCACTGCCTTCCCCTCCCCTCTTTCCTTCTTGCTTCCTTCCAGGCGTCTTTTCTCATAGTGTGGTGTTATCGGGAGCCCTCCTATGTGAGCCTGGGTTCCTTTGGAGCCCCCCATGTGACCTTTTGGTACCCTCCCATGTCCACCTGTTCCCCTTATGCTATGTACCTTGCAATAGAACCCTGTCTTCTAGAAAGGCTTTGTCAGTTTTAAAAAGAATGGAGTCGCTGCATATGTGATGCAGTTATTACAGTAAAATTGCACTGGTATTCTGCTGCACTAGAACACTTCTAGAATTTACCAAATGTGCCACTTTTATCTTCAATTCCAGAGGTCTCCTAACCTTCAGAGGCAGTCAGACACTAGAATCACAGCACAGTCGGCCTATCGATCGGGATCCACCTTCTGCTGGGCGGTATACAGCCAACAGACATCTGGCTTACAGACTAGGGAGAATGCAGGTCGCTGACAACCTGCAGATTGTTCTTTCCAGGGTTAATATCCATCTGCATTATTTCATTATCTAATCACTGATCAAAAAATGTTTAGCTGGAACCGGAACTGATTCTTTGGGTGACACAGCAGTTGATCCTCCTGGTGTGTCACTTTATTTATTGCTCCGTTGATAACCGTTCTCTCCAATCCATGTATTAATCTACCTGCAGGGTTCCCACAGGCACACTTCTGGGGTGGATCAGGCACTATTCTGTAGACAAAGAAACTGAGGCTCAAAGAGATTATTTTCCCAAATAAGGCCACCCCCATGTCTTTGGACTCCAGCTACATGATACCATTATAGAGTCAATACAGACATGGGAACTCCAAGGCTAGAATAAGGCCAGGGATACAGTTGGGCCTCCTGTGAGGGACGTGGGGCCAGAGCCACAGGGAGGACAAGATCAGTTCCCTTCCTGGCCCTCCTGAATGTGTGGCACCCATGTCTCCCCGTTACTTGCTCTGGCTGAGCTGATGGTCCTAACTATTGGAAGGAAATCCAGAAGAGCGGATATTGATGTAAAGATTAAGTGAAACGCCATTATAATATGCAGCCTATAGTTGAACTGTTTAATCTATCATTGCTATCTGTCACATTGCTCAATGACTGAAAGCAATTGCATTACCAATCTATAAAGCTAGAGTCGCTCCCTGGGTGATAATTGACCAGATTTGTATTTCTATTCATGGGGTTTTTAAAAGGAGGTAAAAGTGGGTTGTGACCAAGTACAGCATTTGATTGTGTTAATAAATGTGATAATCAGGTTTGGACATACAACAAAATGCCTCCCACGAGTAGCGTGGAAGCCCACGCCGCTGGGGGCCTGTAACCTTATAAAACCCCAGGCCATTGTCCCTAAATTACTGCATTTATTGTACAAGGATTATTTCAACTGTACCCACTGGAATTATTTGTTCTAAAAGAAACTTTTAAGCGAAGAGTCATTTAAGAAAAACACATTCTGCTTCTTCTACCCCTACCCTCCCTGTCAATCAGTGCCCTGGGAATTGGAGCACGACTGGGTTGAACTCCCCAGAATCACAGGAGGGGCTTTCTGGACTCGCGGTGAAGGTCTGCGGTGCAGGCTTGTCTGGGTCTCAGCGGTGCAGCCACTGAACCCCGCCTGGGTGGGGGCTGGGCTCTAGCAGATGGAGGCCCTGGTCTCCCTGGCTCCAGAGACATTGCTCGGCTCGTGACACCTTGACCGTTTTACCTGGGACTCAAGCCAACCGTTCACCCAGCAGAGGACCTGAAATGGGACCGGCCTGCGGTGAAAGGCGCCAGGTGTCAGAGCAGCCAGACCCTGGCTTAGTGCTCTTCTTGGCCACTCCTACACACTCACTCTGGGGAGACCCTCCAGGCTCTGGGTGTCAGCAAGGTATCTAAGTCCTCCTCATGTCTGCATCTGCAGAGAGAAGCTCGGGCTACTCACCACGCATGCTTCCTGTGAGGGTTCCAGATACTTCCAACGAAGCAGTCAGCTCTCAAAACAACCACGCCAATACCAGGAATAGTTATTAATATTTGTAATATTGACTGCAACTTTCTGCCTCAGGTTTTGAAATCTGGAAGTCCAATTTCCAACTAGGGTACAGCAGAAGTGTGCAATCAAAGTGGGTTATGTGGGAGGAGCTGAGTCTGGTTCTTTGACGTTGACCCTCGTGTGGTCTTGGAATCACCCTTGTGGGTTCAGGTGCTACTGTCTGCCTGAGGGCTGGGGAAGCAGCCCCGAGGAGGAAGCTGCTAGCGCATTGACAGTCTGTCATCTCACAGCTTGGCCTGTTGGGATGGTGATCGCTAGAGGCCTTTGTCACAGAGCAAGAGCATGTTTGGAGACACCACCGACACCCCCAGAGCATCTGCAATTACTTCCTTTACATAAACACCTGCCTTCCTGAGATCCTGTCCACCCCTCCACCCTGAGGCTTGTCACCACCCTGCAGCCCACACTGGCTTCCAGAGAAAGACCCTCAAGGCCTTTCTGGAGGTTAAGGGGAATGAATCCATCAGCAGCAATTGCCATCCTCAACCTTTGCGCTGCCTTCTTAGGAGGCCTGAGAGCTGCAGGAAAGCCTGTCTGACCGGTGGGCTGGCTTAGGCTCTGCTCCCACCTCACTTTGCTCTCTATTCAGACTCATCTGACAGCAAATGGCAAATAACTGGAGAACACTGTGCAGACTCCTGCGGGGGCCCCTGCCGCCATTCAGGGAGCACAGAACGCAGGGCCTTTTTTGCAACCGATCTCCTGTCTCTATTTCTGTGGCTCCTATCACCATGGTATCCAAGATCCCGGCAGGCACGAGGCTAAAAACAGAACCCGGGGGTGGGGGAGTGTGCCCTTTCTGACTTCACAGTTATGTTCTTCAGGGAACAAACTAAAAGCAGAACACTGGCTGCCTCCTCCCCACTGGGCACCTGCCTTTCAGGCCTTAGGGTGCGGGGGGGTGGGTGTGCCCTTTGAAGAGGGAGAGCGACCCAGGCCTGGCAACCCCAGCCTGGTGTCACTTAGCTGCTCAGAACCTGGGTACCTGGATTCCCACACCGTCCACTTGCATGTAGGGTTGGCCAAGAGGCCAGACGCTGTGCTGGGTCTTGGGGGAACAGAATGAAGAAGACAGCCCCCGTCCTCAAGCAGAGGGCAGGTCACCTGAATCGAGCCTCACAGGAAGCCATGGCTGAGTCAGGTTGAAATATGCCGAGTAACTGGCAGAGCGGCTGCAAATGCGTTAGAGGGCCAGGGAGGGATTCCAGATGGCTTCATAGAGGGAGTGCTCCTGGCTGGGCTGGGTTGGGCCTGAGAAACCAAACAAGACTTTGGCAAGGAGAAATTGCTATGGAGTGAGCGGGTAGCCTCCTGGGACATCAGGGCATCGCGGATGCAGCCCCCACGCCCCACCTCGGGGTGCACCTTTCAGCAAACACTTAAAGAGCTCTCCCTGCCGGGTGCTGAAGATGCAAATAAAGGTGGAGCTAGGTTGGGGGTCATGGGAGGCCCTCAGTGTGGGCTTGGTTCTAGGCAATGTGGAGCCAAGGAAGATTCTATTCAGGGACGTCACTGACCAAAGCTTTTTTAGTGTTTTATGTGTGGGAATTCAATCATCAAATATTCTTCCTGTGATGTGGATGTGTTTCCAGCAATAGATTAGTGGTTAACATTACACACAGCAATGCCTTTCTGCGTACAGTGTGCACTCATGGAAATTCACAGTTTAGTTCTCTCAGGTGAGAAGGCCGGTCTCTAGGTAAATTCTGCTTCATGGTTCTTTATCATTTACAAAGCATTTCACACCCATGGTTTTGGTGGATTCTGGGTGGTGTGGCTGGCAGGCCGGTATCCCCAACTGCTGTGTGGTGGTGCAGACCCCCGTTTGACCAATGTCCTCCCCTGTGAGTTGAGGGCATATGAGGGCAGCCCACGCAGCAGCACTGGTGGGATCTAGGGGCTCACACTGTGCTGGGAAGGAAGGGAACCCCATTCTGAGTTGGCCAAGCTGGGACTTGTCAGGTTGCACCCACACCCTGCGATCCCAGCCTCTGCCTTGACGTCACACCTCGCAGATGACCTTGGACTCTGCAACCCTCCATGTTCCCTCGTGGGAAGCTAGTCATGTTCTTCACTAGCTTTTGGAGGAAGGTTTTACGGACTGGTGGAGCCTCCTTCTGAATTGGCCAACCTGGGGCTTTCAGGCTGTGCCCACGCCCTGTGATCCAGGGCTCTGCCTTGAAGTCATGCCGTGCAGATGACCTTGGACTCTACGACCCTGCATGTTCCCTCGTGGGAAGCTAGTCATGTTCTTCACTAGCTTTTGGAGGAAGGTTTTGTGGACTTGTTCCCCTAATGCGACATGATTGTCTGTACTTTATACTTCCATGTTTTAACCTTGGAGCGTTTGCTAACTGAAAGAACCCACTCTCTGGAGATCACATGTCCTCCTCATTTCACGGTAAAATGGCAAAGTCCTTTCTTTTATTTCCTAAACGCTATCACGTGGCAGTCGATTGCTCTTCCTCCTCGTAAGATAATTTCAAGTTAGGAATATATGAAAAGCCATTTCTGTCTGGTCAAAATTCCCTACAAAGGGATTTTGTTGAATCTTTTATAACAACCATCTTAATGGACTTCTGGGTTGAAACTTGGCCCGTGAAGCCAATCATGCGAAGTTAATTGACTGGTACAGGTTGAATGGTTTCCCTCTTTAAAAAAAGCCAAAGTTCTAACTCCCATTGCCTGTGACTGTGGCCTTGTTTGGAAATAAGATCTTTACAGATAATCAGGTTAAGTTGAGGCCACTGAGGTGGCCCTGATCCAACAGGACTGCTATTCTCATGCAGAGAGGAATTGGGGCACAGACACCCACGAAGGAAAGCTGTGGAGATGAGGGAGAGGACAGCCACCTACAAGTGGAGAGACAACTGAGGCCATCAGGGGCTGGGGAAGAGGCAGAAACAGATGCTCCCTCACGGCCCTCCTAGGACCCAGCCCTGCCAACACCTTCATCTTGGACTTCTGGCCTCCAGAACCTTGAGACAATACATTTGTGTTGTTTTGAGCTACCCGGGTTGTGGCACTTTGTGATCGTGGCCCCAGGAAAGAATACACTGACTTAAGTTCAGTGATACAAGCCAGGTTAGCTCAGAGCCAGTTGACTCCTTTGGTCACTTAGAAGAACATTTCATCAATGCTTGTGAATGTATCTCTGTAATGTTTCTATTTAAGAAATCTCCTAAAGGAAAGAAGCACCGTATGTTCAGAACTCATTGCTGCAGCCTTTTAGAGAAAATGACGACATACAGTTGTGATCCCCTCGTCAGCCAATCAGCATCCAGCAGGGACAGCACAGGGTGGAAGCTGGAGCTTCCGATGGGTGGTGACAGGGCTGGCTTCTCCAGGACCTTCCTGTGGGCGGTGACAGGGCTGGCTTCTCCAGGAGCTTCCTGTGGGCGGTGACAGGGCCGGCTTCTCCAGGAGCTTCTGCCCACAGGCTTTGTTAAAGCTCTCAACTATGATCACTTTCAGTTACATGTCTTGGAAAGCCCTGATAATTAGATTTAAATCATAAAATATGCTAATGCATGCAGATAGTAGCAGGATAAAGATTTCAAAGGCAACTTAATGTATTATTGCCTTGGCAGAAACAGTTGAGTGCTGTGTAGCTGATAGACTATGGGCTGCTGTGAGGCACAGGAAAGTTAACTAAGGATAGCCTAAGAATCTACCAGGGCTGTGCCTGAGAGGCCAAGGGCTGGGATCACTGTTAGATCTAAATCAATTATCTTTTAGTTCTTAAAATTTTTCTGAATTTGTTCCTTGCTGTGTGCATGTACCCATTTGGTGCTGCCAAATCTTCTAGCTGTGTATTTACTGAGTGTCTACTCTCTGGAGTGCACACCATCGGGTGTTGGGGATGTTTCAGAGTTTCAGCATGACTGAGCTCTCAGGGAAGAGAGACAACAGACGTACAAGTGACGCCTGCTGCGTGTCCTGGAATGCCCACACTCCAGGATGCGTGGAAAGAAGGAAGAAGCAACTCACAAAGCAGATCATCTACACCCAGGGGAGTGGACATGAGCCCCGCTGGGGGCCACATGGTGAGGCACGACCTCCTAGGCACGTCTCTCGCTCCATCTCCCAAGCAAGGAGACACCACAGCCCCAGGGGCTTTGGGGAGGTGACATAGCCAGGTGAGCAGGTGTTCTGGGGGAAGAAGTGGAGGGACTGTAGGATTAGGAAGATGGCCTGGCACACTGTCTGCCACCTTTAACTGAGAAGGACTAGGACCCATGTGAGGAGATCTGGAAGAATATTCTATCATCTGGTTATGAAATTTCATGAGAAAAGGCTCATGTGGGTGGGAGACAAGGACAATCACAACTCACACAAAGAGGGATCCGAGAGAGTGACCGGGGTGGGGGTGTCCAGGTCCCCTCGACTCGGTGCCAGTGTGGGACAGCTGCACATGGTGGCCTCACGGGGTGTGCTGGAGGAAGTGGACTCCATCTGTAATTTTGCTGGCCTCCTGGGTGATGTATGGCAGGGAGTCAAGTCATTCTTCTCAAAGAAAATGGGGGAGAGGTGCTCCGTCGGCTTCCTAGTCTGGGAAGATGTTCTGGGCCACTCCACTCACAGATGTGAACCTGGGGTTAGTGTCATTCATTCATCCCACAAACACTTACGGACCTAAAGAAAGAAGGATCTTCATAGCATCCCACACAGGAGCTCAGTTCACCCACAGGAGGCCTCCCTTGGCCACTCCACGTGAAGTCTCCGCCATCCCTGCTGCCCTGTCTCCCTGAGGTCCCTCCACCTGTGGTGAGCTGCAGGATGCCCTGCTCACTGTGTGCCTGGTTACTGCTGGTCACCACCCCACCAGTCAGAGTACAGGGTGCGGGAGGGATGGATCCTTTGTCTTGTACACTGATGGGGCCCCGGTGCTTAAAACAGGCCCTACCACATAGTAGGGGCTCCACCCATGTTTGTGGAATGAATGAATGACGAATGGGGAGAGAGTTTGGATTCTGCCGCTGACTGAGTGTGCACAGGTAGGGGCAGCCTGAGGGAGGGACACTGAAGCCTGCTGTGGGCCTGTACACCAGCAGGGTCTCTTCTGGTCATGTCAAATTGAACTTCAAATTCAAAGGAACAAATACTGGTTGTCTTGCCTCATATTTCTTAGGTAAACGTTTCCCAATGCCTAGTTCTGTTTTGGGAGCAGCCGGACACATTAGTGAAAGCCATCAACTGCCTCCTGGAATCATTTAACACATCAACATTTTACATCAGCAAATGCTGCCTTAGAGCAGCAAGTTGGAGCCCTCTAGGATTTCTTTCAAAGCCCTTTTTGTCGGCGTCTGTTTGGATTGTGTGACTTCCTGTTGAGCTAGAAAGGAAAACTTTAGAAAGTCACTTGCACCAATATGTGGATGGGGGACTTCTGTCTTTTTTTTTCGTGCTTTAAATAAAGAATTGACAATATTGTTTTGATGTGTTAATGTCCGGGTTTCTTCTAAATACATTTTCTTCTATTCCTTTCATGAAAATGATCAGATTTGACCATGTTGTGTCCTTAGCAGGTATGCAGGAAGCACGGGGTGACTGGGTGCTCCCTGGGGGCAAGCATGGTCCCCCACGAGTTCCTCAGGATGCCTGGTGTCCCGTGGTCGTCTGGGTGAGTGAGGGAGTGAAGCCAGGTGTGAGGAAACGGATGGGTTGTAGGACGTAAGTTACTGAATTCTGAGATTTAAAACAAGTACCTGTGCAGCTTGTAGGACTCAAGCCTTCACTTTAATTTGCTATACATCTTTCCGTGTTGCCTTCTGACCAAGTGTTAGTCTATAAAATTACTTTTAATCACACTGTGAAACTGAAAAAGGTTTTATCTTTCAGGCATGGCTGTGATTGTTTTGAAATGCCATTCTGTCTCTCTGTTAAGGTTTAATTATCTGTTATGAATAGCATCTGTAGAATTCATGTTGCCCAACTTGTTTTGGAAGAGAAACCATCAAATATTTGGTAGCAAGAAAGCCAAGTGATGATGGTTACATCAATCACACAACTCTGGGCTCTCCCTCTCATCAAGAGACACATTGCACAGCCCATCAGGGAGGAACACATCCCGGAAATAGGGACTGATGACTGCCGTGCATGGCCTCACTCACTTTGTGTGTTTCTTCAGCGATGTTGCCTCATGGTGCACGCACATGTGCACACGCATGAACCCGCAAGCACACACACATTCTGGCCTCAAGAATGCCTTCCAGCTCCCGCAGGCACCTGAACTCCGACTGAAATGTCACCTTCCGCTGGAGTTGCGGCCTCTGGAGATTTGCTCCTGCAGAGTCAGGGGTCTCCAAACCCAAGGACGCTTGTCTCCATGCGGAGGAAGCATTTGAATTTCTCCCCAGCTGCCTGGCCCCTCTCCTTTGAATGATGCTGTTGCACGTTGAAGCTCTACTCACTTGAAAGTCCCATGGTTCACGGAAAGTTTGCTGCCTTCTTCCGCAGTGATGTGGGTTGGAACACTGCTTAGCGTTCCGCCTCCCCCTGCTCTGACACAGCTCTGTAAGCACTGTCTCATTAAGAGTAATGTTTTTTCCGTCATGGGTATTCTGCTAGAGTTGTTCCATCTCCAAATATGTTTTTTTTCCCATATCCACATGTCACTCAGCCACTTGTCTCAAGCTCGAAAATGATAGTCGGGAGAATTGAAATCGCTAGCAGTTTTAACACCAAAATGTAACTATTCCAGGCTCAGAATGACTGCAGAATAAATAGCTGCATTCAAAATTGGGCCACATTGCAAAGGCAAGTGCCCGGGTTATTCTAGAGTAATCTTGGGCATTGCAAGTCAAGTCAGTCTGGTTTTCTTGGATGGGTGAAAACCCAAGTTTTTCCACCCAAGGTCTCATTGTCCCAGCAAGCTGAAGCCTTGGGCTCACTTGCTTAAGCTCATGTGGACAACTGGATTGGACACACATTTTCACCGGACTTGTGCCCCTACAACTTTTCCAAAGAAGGAAAAATCCCGGGTGTGCATGGAATGTGGGGATGGCTTTTATGTGTGGAAACAAGAGGAAGGGATGGCCCAGCGGGCCGGGAGGAGAAGTCTCCTGGGCGAGAGGATTCTGTAGACATGAGGCTGGGCTCCTTTTAATTTTGGGTGGCTCTAGGCCCAGGGACTATGCCTGCTTAGCTTATTCCATAGAAGGTTCTCACAAGGCAAAGTTCAGGTGCTTGGCTTTGCATCTTGCACAGGCTTGGAGGGTGGGCAGGACTTCAGTGAGAGACCCAGCCACACGTGCAGGTGGCAGGTGGCACCCACATTCCAAAGAGCGGCAGGTGGAGGTCCAGGCAGGGTCTGTGAGGCAGATGTCAGGGTGCAGGGCTTTCCCATAGGTGAGCCCGGGACACTGGAGGTTCTGAGACGGTAGAAAAGGCAGTCTAGCAATGGGGATGGGGCCACAGTGCTGATCTACAGGGTGCAGGGCTTGGTTTAGAGGAAGTGGGGAGGTGCTTTACCCTCACCTGCAGGACTGGCAGGAGCCAAGACTCAGACAGTATTAGCCCTCGAATGAAATGTAGAAAAGGCCTTCAGAAACAAAGTGCTAATTTAGGGCCTGGAGTCAGGGTCATTCTTGACATCCACCTGCTCCCCAGTCCCAGGACAATCTGTTGCAAGCCTAGGTTATGACCCATATTTTGTGGCTTGCAGACCACAGGTGTGCCACAGAGGATGACTGAGTTTGATCCTAGGCCCTCAATCTCAGCCCCCCAGCCTAGGAACCTGGCCACCTCTCCTGTCTCAGGCCATCCCTTCTGCGACCACACTCTGCTGACCAGGGACTCAGCCCTTGGGTCTGGGAGGGTCTCCCCATGGCTTGGACCCCTTGGATATCATGCCAGCTTAGGTGGAACTTGGTTGGCCAAGTAGCCTTGGATGCCTCAACATGTAAGACTAGGAATATCCAGAAGTTGCTGGCATCATCAACAGAATAGCTCTTTAAATTTCCCATGGCCAGTTCCGGGTTTTTTTCCCACGGCCAGAGCAGAGGGACTGTGTGGGGAGTGAAGGGCACCACGGCCTCAACCCAGAAGCACCATGGGAAGTGTGGGGCTGGATCTTTGGGTGAGATGTCATTTTGCAAGATGGCCCTTTCCAGAAAGCCCATGCGTGTGTTTCACAACGGGTTGATGTGAATCTGGTGCACTTTTGTGTGTTTCACGGTGGGTTGATGCCACTGGAAGTGTGAATCTGGTGGACTTTCCCTTCCGGTCTACACAGTCTAGAAAGCACGAAGTAAGGAGGGAAAGGGAAGGAGAAAAGTGAGCTATGAAAAACCCAGTGACGACCTAATAATGACAAAGTTGACGGAAGCACAATGACAATCACAGCAAACACAGGTATGGTTTAGCATGAAGATTCTGAGAGGGTGGGCGCCGATGGGTCTGGCGGCGAACACACCACAGATCCTCATCATCTTAGAAGCGACCACCCAGCAGCCCTGTTGGGGACGGTGCGTCAGGACGAAAGGTGCCCATGGGACTGGTAAGCACAGAAAGGTGTGCGTTTGTGCGGCCGGACTTTGCACTGCCCCAAAGCATCAAGGAAGCCGGGGGGCCAGGCCTGGCTCTCGTCTAAAAGAGCCCCTTGGAGACCCGGGGGCCGGATGTGCGAGGAGGGAGGGGCCTCAACCAGCTGGGACTCAACAGGCCATGGACAGCCACACACAGCTGACCCCACCGTGTCCCTCCTGGAGGTGCCTCCCTCCTGCATTCCGTCTGCATCTACCTGGGCAGTGGTGGCCCAGGACCTCACACCAGCCCCCGCTGGGGGAGCCTGGAGCCCCTCCCTCTGTGGGAGAAAGTCCGCTGGGATGCTGGCCCCTGCAGACAGATCCAGGAAAAAGCACACGGGCCACATGTCCATAGACAAATAGGACAACACTGGCATTCCGGTCTCTCCGACACCCTCACAAGGCCCAGCTCCGTTCAGTATCAATATCTTGAAATGGGCACGATTTGTGTACAAATGAAATACAAATCTGAGACTCGTCACTCTACTGATGAGGCTCTCGGTCTTCCCTCTTCCTCGTGTGCAAATAAAATGTGAATCTGAGACTCGTCACTCTCCTGATGAGGTTGTCTCTGTCTTCCCTCTTCCTCTGAGTGCAGGCTCCCGGCCTGACCCTGACCTTCTGCAATAATTAAGCTCTGGGTGAGGGCTGTCTGCCTGCACACCCTCTGTCTCTCCTCCCTTCATTTCCTTGGCAGGCCTTTGGGAACAGACCCATCGGAGCTAAGCACGCAGTTTTGGACAGGATCTCCCCCAGGCCACCGCCTCCTCGTGAGAGAGCGCCGGGATGATCTCAGGCGCGTTTTCAGTTACTGATCCCCGTGCAACTGGACTCTTTTTCTTTAAACACGGACAATGGTTCTGGTGCAAGGTTGATCATTATCTCCCACCTCTGAGTCTCATTCAAGGGGACCATTATTTTGGCCACATGTCCTTTCCCATTTCTTATCCCTAATCTCATTATCTTCCCTTTTTCTCTGCTTAATTGCATTCAGCACTTACCCCACTTGCGGCCCATCCCTCTGAGTGACACTGTCTCACCTCTGTCTTTGTTGGCCGGCCCTGACGAGCGACTGTCATTACTGGAGGTCCTCACTGTCCTGGGTGTCTTTTCTCTTAGGACTAAACAGGTCCTCTCCTATCCTTACCCCCTTGCACCCTCCAGCAGCGCTCAGCACCCGTTTCCAGGCTCCGTTTCTCTCTCCAGGTCCGCAGCGCCTCCTCTCTCCCCTGTCCACATCTGGGTACCTGGCGCTATTTCCAGTTGAACATTTTATAAAGCTGTGGAATGGGGCATCCCAAGGGTAGTTACTTCTATTTTTATCTTTCATGTCTTCAAAAAAACCAAAGGGAGAAAACCCCATTTATTAAGCCATAGTGTGTGTCATAAAGCACTGCAAAGCCTTTCATTCTCTGAGCTGATCTCAATTGCCCATTGTTTTTATTAACCTGGGCTGGTCTGTTTCTCTGAGATGCTATTAACTACAGCGGGAGATTTCTCCGAGCAGAGGCTGCAGGAGTTTGGCCTCACATGTCACTCCATGTGTGTCTGCCGTGCCTGTGGGTAATGTGCTCGTGTGTGTGTGTGTGTGTGTGTGTGTGTGTGTGTGTGTGTGTGTCTTTCTGTGGGTACACTATATGCAATAGAATGTGGACATTCATTTCTATCCACCAAGAAATACGCCTCAACCAGTTGAAATAAATGAGCCCATGATCCTTATCTTTTCTGTAAGCCCTACACGTGGAAGGCATTTGCTGATGACTCCTGAAAGCTGCACATTTCAGCTTCCCTGGTGTTTCCTGCAGGGTCTGTGATGGGTATTGCCTCCGTCCACGGGTTCATTGGCTGCCGAATGTGCTGATTTCCCAGTTCCCCGTATTGAGCCAATCCTGGCTTCCTTCCCCACCTTTGCTCTTCCTCCGGGAAATGCACGCATTGCCCTCGTCTGCTCCAGCCTGCTTTGTGAAGGATCAGAGAAAATATTAATTGATTTTTTAAAAGAAATTAATTATCGTTGCCATGTTTCAGAATCCTCATTGTCTCCCTGGGTGACCTCTGGCTTTATAAAGTTGCATTAAATTGTGTAACTTTACTTCATGAGGCCTCCCTTTCGTTTCCAAGCATGACTTTCTCACCTCTTTTTTTTTTTTAACTAAGAAAAAACAAAAACTGTTTAAACTTCAGTCCGAGATGCTTTTCTCATTCCACTCTGTCCTGGCAGTTTATACTTATAGGTGCCCCTTCCTTAGGATTCATCATTTCTACCCTGGCTGCTTGCAGATGATGGTAATGCTTAGCATTTATATGTGCTGTTCATCTTCAAATGCTCCACAAACTTGGGGAGGTTTAATTGTCTCGCCCTTTCAGGCACCACTGGATCAGCCATCCGAGGCCCAGACGCAGCCCCAGAGGCTCAGGGAGCACAGTCCCCGCGTTTCGCTGACCTTCTGGCTAATTCTACATGCAGGGGCCTTCTCTGGGAGGGAATGAGGACAGCCGTGTCCTCCAGAGGCTGATGGCAGCGCACACTTATGCATTTCACCCCATTAAAACTGTAATGGATTCCTAAACCCTACACCCCGGCGCCGTAAGCGGGAAGCGTGGCGCACTTCACACGGAGGACGGCGGAAAACAGGGAGGCTGTGCTGGGCGTCCGGCTTGCTTCCTGTGACCGATCAGGCTCATGGGGAAAACGGGCTTCCTAGAAATACCGGGCAACAGTGACTGGGGGCAAGATGCTGTTTTATGCAGCGACCAATTTAACAGTTAAAAATGATACTTCATGTGGTAGCACTGGCGTGCAATGTCTGTGACAACCTTGTGAATCTCATTAGAGTTGCCATAGATGAAGCTGCTGAGAGTCACTGAATAACTTTTCTGCTAAAAATTCAGGGCGACATCACAGTTAGAGATGGACAATTAAGAACAGATTGTTGTTTTGGACTGCTGCAACTTAAGCTTTCCCTAGGGTAGTTTTATTTCTAATAAATTTCATGTCCTCTTTCTGGAATCTTCTGATACATTCCACCCTAGGACAGTCTCTCCTAACCTCTAAGGATCATGTTCCTTATATTTCATCCTCATCTCTACTTCTTTTTTTTCTTTTCTTTTCTTTTCTTTGAGATGGAGTCTCGCTCTGTCGCCCAGGCTGGAGTGCAGTGGCGTGATCTCAGCGGACTGCAAGCTCCGTCTCCCGGGTTCATGCCATTCTCCTGCCTCAGCCTCCCAAGTAGCTGGGACTACAGGCACCCACCACCACGCCCGGCCAATTTTTTTGTATTTTTAGTAGGGACGGGGTTTCACTGTGTTAGCCAGGATGGTCTCAATCTCCTGACCTCATGATCCGCCCTCCTCGGCCTCCCAAAGTGCTGGGATTACAGGTGTGAGCCACTGCGCCCGGCCTCTTTTTTTTCTTTGAGACGGAGTCTCGCTCTGTTGCCAGGCTGGAGTGCAGTGGCGCAGTCTCAGCTCACTGCAACCTCCGCCTCCCGGGTTCAGGCGATTCTCCTGCCTCAGCTTCCCAAGTAGCTGGGACTAGAGGTGTGTGCAACCACACACAGCTAATTTTTTGTATTTTTAGTAGAGACATGGTTTCACGGTGTTAGCCAGGATGGTCTTGATCTCCTGACCTCGGGATCTGCCTGCCTCGGCCTCCCAAAGTGCTGGGATTACAGGCTTGAGCCACCGCACCAGACCCTTCTTCTCTATTTCTAAATTTAATTTTTAGGGCTTGAAAATAAGTAAAAACATACAACCCAGCTTCCCAGAAAACCATTTCTAGTGGCTAATTCTATGACACCTCTTGAGCTACATTAAAAACAAGGTTTGGCCGGGTGCGATGACTCACACTTGTAATCCCAGCACTTTGGGTGGCTGAGGATCACTTAAACCCTGGAGTTCAAGACCAGCCTGGGCAATATGGCGAAGCCCCATCTCTACTAAAAATACAAAAAATTAGCCAGGTGTGGGGGACCCACCTGTAATCCTAGCTACTTGGGAGGCTGAGGGGGGAGGATTAGTTGTTCCTGGGAGGTGGAGGCTGCAGTGAGCTGAGATCGTGCCACTGCCCTCCAGCCTAGGCAACAGAGTGAGATTCTGTCTCGATAATAATAATAAAAAAGGTTTATTTAATAATCCATCAGCTGAAACCTCAATCCACCTGGGACCATTCATTCCTTTGTAGAGTATGATGATATTGACAAACATGTTGATAACTCCAAGGCATGGCAAGTTCTGAAGAGACATCAGAATCATTAAAGAAACAGTAAATTATATTTAGACAGATTTTATTGCTAACTATCTTTATTCTAACAACTTGGAAATTAACAATTCAGTTACAGTATAGCTATGACAAGCTTATTAACCAAAATTACTTGTATGCTTACCCTACTATGTGAGCTCACTGTGTACACTTGAAAAATAAATGACATCATGCTCTTCTTACTTGAATATGTATTTATACAAAGTATGTGGCTATTCCAGAGAAACTGTGATAAAATGGGAAAACGTAGGGCTCAGGAGTTACTGCTGATACCAAGATAATCAGATCTGGATGTCCTAATGGTTTTGTGGCCCTGGAAGGTCACCTAGTTTGCAGGACACAACAATCAGATGAATCATTGCATATGACCTGTGATTAAATTGCTTGCAAAGACTATAAGTGCATTGCAAAGTTTATTGATTTCTCAGAAAATAATAATTATCTTGACCTTGTGACTCTCAAATGGGATTAGATAATTCTTCCCAGAAGAGGCAATGAGAAAAGCAAACAAGCTTTCTCTCCCAAAACGAATTTGCTAAACTTTTCTTTAAGATACTGACTGATCCTATTAACTTGTTGGCCGCACAAGTAATGATGTTGAGATGTTATGATGTTGAGATGTTATGATGTTGAGATGTTATGATGTTGAGATGTTATGATGTTGAGATGTTCTTTCCCAGTGAAACTTGACTGGAATAGGATCATCTTTTCGTACAGATTTATCTCCAGAACTACAAATGTTTGTGATGAAATGTTCTCAAATTTTAGTCTCATTCAAACTCTCAGATAATATTGCATGCCCAAGCACTGAGGTTTCACTTAAGGGCAAATACAGACACCGTCCAATCCTCATGTCCTATTGGGGGTGCTGCTCTAAGAGAAAGTGTGTGTGCGCGTACAGGTGTGTGTTGTTGGTATGAGGGGAAAGTCAGGAAGGCAGTTCACAAGCTTGTTTATGATTTCTCCTAAGCAGAAAGAAGAGAGAGAAAATAGCTATCTTTGGAGGGATGGAAAAGCAGAAATAGAGTTTAGTTACCAATACATAGCCCCACCCCAGTGGAGTTAGTGAGAAACACCGAATAATTCTCCAATGAGTATGCAGGAAGCTGCTGACATGAGGCCCCTAAATGAAAGGAAGAGAGTCTTGTGAGCTGCGTGACAAAGGAACTCTGGGGTCAGGACGGGCTTTCCAGAGGGTGTGCACCTTGACCTGGGATCACAAAGAATCAACAGGAGGCGACAGGGTAACAGTGGAGACCTGCTAAGTGTGTGTCCAAGTGTGTGAGTGTGCATGCATGTCTGTCTTTGTGTATCTGTAGGGGGAGCGTGTGCACATGTGTGGACTCATTCTTGCTCATGTGCATGTGTGTGTTTGCCCAGTGTGTGTGTGTCTGTGTGTGTGTGTGTGTGTGTGTTTGGCAGGTGTGGGTGTTCGTGTGTGTGTATGTGTGTGTGTGGCATATGTGTGTGTTTGTGTGTTTGGCAGATGTGTGTGTTTGCGTTTGGCAGGTGCGTGTGTGTTTGGCAGGTGTTTGTGTGTGTTTGACATGTGTGTTTGTGTGTGTGTTTGGCAGGTGTGGGCGTTTATGTGTGTGTGCATTTGGCAGGTGTGTGTGTTTGGCGTGTGTTTGGCAGGTGTTTGTGTGTTTGACATGTGTGTTTATGTGTGTGTTTGGCAGGTGTGTGTGAGTCGTTGCGTCTGTGTAATTGTGTCGTGTCATCGTTGTGTGAGTCGGGTGTGTGTATGTGTGTGTGTGTGCATTGGGTCGGGTGTGTGCATGTGTGTGTATGTGCATGCATTGTGTGAGTCGGGTGTGTGCTTGTGTGTGTGCGTGTGTGTGTGAGTCAGGTGTGTGCTTGTGTGTGCGTTGTATGTGTGCGTTGTGTGAGTCGGGTGTGTGCATGTGTGTGTGTGCATTGTGTGGTGTGAGTCGGGCGTGTGCATGCATTGTTTGAGTCAGGTGTGTGCATGTGTGTGTGCATGCATTGTGTGAGTCGGGTGTGTGATGCGTGTGGGTGTGCAGCAGGTGGGGTACGATCAGGCTGAAGGCTGAGCGGGCACAAGGCTCTGGGGGAGAGCCCTGGTTCCAGTCCTGGGGTCAGAGCTGCAGGGGCCAGAAGGACGGCGGGGGTGAGCATTGCGCCCACTGGGCAGGGCAGGGCCACACTGGGCAGAGCATGGAGGCCACGTGAAGGGCTTGACAGCGTCGATAGATGTCTCCGGAAGCATCTACATGGCCCAGTCAGCGGGATCAGACTTGCATGTGTCAGGGTCACCATGGGTCAGTGAGGAGGACAGATGGGGACGGTGACAGCAGCTGCTTTTACACACATGTTTAGGAGGACAGGAGTCGTAAGGGGAACCTTTAAAAGTAGAGTGAAAAGCAGCCCATTCGGCATGTCTGGTCCCACCGATGAATCCGTTAAAGGGGGACAAGTGCCACACAGAAGCCCACTGGTGTCTCGTGTCTGTGTCTGAGGGACAGAGCCGTTTTGGCCCTGTTGCCCAAGTCTGCTTTTCCCATAACCTCGTCTCCACCCGGTCGTCACCCGTGCATGGGCTTGTTATGGCAGCAGCGTCTCACTGACCTCCTCCGATTCCCTGCTTCTAAAAAGAGCTGCACCCTCGGAGACCAGAAAACCTGGTGACCAGAACCCTCTGTGGAGGCGAAGGAGTGAGGGGTGGCTGGGAGGGGCCATCGCGGCTTGGTGACGTGCACTTTCCCATGCTTACTTTGACTCCCTAGAGGACTTTTTGGCCGGTGTCTATGGGTGACTGTCACAAGCACTGCACACTGGGCAGCTTAAACAACAGAAATGACACACAAACAACAGAAACAGCTTAAACAATGGAAACGAACCCCACAGAGGTGGGTCCTTCTGAGGCTCTGAGCCAGGCTGCCGGAGGCCTCCCTCGGGCTGCTGGTGTGGCCGGAGCCCCGTGGTCTTCCCCCGCTCATGGAGGAAGCATCACCCCGATGTTTGTCTGCTGTCCCATGACTGTCTTCCTGCTCTGTGTGCCTCTCTCCTCTTCTTCTAAGGACACAGTCATACTGGACTAAGAACCCAACTACTCTGGTATGACCCAGCCTGACCAACTGCATCCACAAAGACCCCGTTTCCAAGTGAGCTACTGGGGAGTGGGACTTCAGCATGTATTTTGGGGAAACACAGTTCTACCCACAACAGCTGGCTTTCTGCTGCTGGAATTCAGGGAGCAGATCCTGGAATGAGGACTCTTTACTGGATGATCTTGACTGAGTTGCTCTAGGCAAACATGAGCAGAGGAAACAGGCCCTAGTCCTTGAAGAGCTCACAACTAAGGTCCAGACTTAATTTTCTTCCTCAGCACTGGCTGCAAGGCTCTGCTCTGTGACAACTGAGGACCTGGTGTCCACAGGTGGATTGGTCACCCATCCCCAAAGTGACTCATTACCGTGACTTGACCACAGACGCCCTCCCATGTGACTTCACAAACGCTCACAGGAGCTTCCCTGCAGAGCAAGCTTCGCTACTGTGAACTCGTGAGAACCAAAGGCCGTGGGCAGCCGCGTCTCAGTGGCCAACTGCCGTGCACCTACTGCTATGAGAATTTTAAAAATAAGCATCGGACGTCCCTCCCTGAACCTATCATGGTCCTGGCTACACGACCTGTAATAACAGCTCCAGGTGGCTTAAATTCTGTTTTCAGTGGTGGGTTGATAACCATTCCCTGCCCAGAGATGTACCCGGTGCTGTAATGCCTGTGACCTGCCCTGACAAAGGCAGACACGTCCATGACGTGACTTCCTGTGTCCTTCTCCTTCCACAGAACCTGCAGCTGCATCTGCATACCTCCCCCATTAGATCAGAGTGTCTCCAGAAGGTGTCTGTCTCCATAAGGCATCTGTCGTTAGCTCATTTGCCCAGGGAGTGATGGGTATGGTAACCAGGAGGACAGTTCAATGACAGGGTTCATCAGCTGCAGGAATAAGGCTCGAATCACCAGCAGTGTGGGGAACTGGAGCTCCGGAGCCCAGCGTCTTCCCCGTCAGGTGCTTCTACCTATTTCTTGTCCATCCTGAACCTCCTAGATCTCATTCTTTAATCAAAATTCACAGCGATTAGTGCACAAACTTCATCGCCATCTGCCTGGTAAAGAGATGCCACCTGTCTGCATGTGAGTTTTACAAGCCAGGAAATGCGGGAACTGGAAAAGCACAGAGCTTTTGAGCTGGGGCCACAGTGGCTGAGACAGGTACGGGTGTGCTGAAGCCGTGTCCTTCCCTTCCCTTCCCCGACATGCTGGGCAGGGCCTCAAGCAGCCACTGGCCCCAGTAGTTAGCCGGAAGCTTCTACAGCTCACTCCAGTGTGCAGGGAAATGTGGTCATTTTTATGTGTCTGTGGCCTGCAAAAAAGTGCCTTGGAAGAGAGATCAACATCACTTTGAGATAAATGCTTTTTATTTAATCCCAAGCTCAAGTCTTGGAGACCTGATTGAAAGATTCCCCAGGTTGTTTACCCCCTATTCGATCCACCCGTAAGTTAAACAGCCATCAGGGATCTACTGTGCGCCAGGTCCCACTCTGGATGCAGGTGCTGCTGGGATTCCCAAAACAGAGGAGTTCTTCTTTGGAGAGACCAACCAGTAAACAAAAGATGATCAGAGCTTCAGATGCATGTGGTGGAGCTAAGAAGGGCAGTGAGCCCCCAGCAGCGCAGGAGGAGCACAGCGCAGCTCTGGGCAGAGTGAGCCGGGCGGGTGCCCCGAGCACTAGCGTGTGACCTGAGACTGGAGCCATGAGGAGCGCTGGGCACGGACAGCAGCTGAGGTGACAGCACAGGGTAGAAGCCCCCCAAATCAAACGTCCCGTGGCAGCAGCCAGCTCCAGATGTTGGAAGGTCGGTAATGAGGCCACTGTCTGCTCGGCTTTTAAAAGCTTCTTGATACTCATCTGATTGCAGAAAGACTTGAGTGAATCTATTGAACATTTTTTCCCCTACCTGAGAGCAACAACTGCGCCAGTAAAATGCCTGACACCCACTAAATACACACCTAACACATCCTGGGGGATCAGGTAACTGCCGCGGTCACCCAAGTGCGTAATCCGTCGGCTGGCTCTGGTCAGGTACTCACTGGCAGCATTCCGCCCAGGAGGAAAGCGCCGTTCCGTGACTGCGTAAATAATGTGCTTAGAAATAGGATTTTGAAATATGGAATTGAGATTGACGATAATAATGTGTATTTGTGACTACTTTTCCTCCTTGACCTCAGAATTTTCTCACTGTCAGATGAAAGCATGAGCGTGCTTTACACAACCTCACCACAAGCCCGCCGGGGAAAGTGGCTAATAACGGTAATAGGAGGAATGACGGCACTCGGCATTTGCGGAGCGTGCGACCACGGACAGGCCACGAGCATGCCCGAGGCAAGGGATATTTTCTATTCATTAATAAATTTTAGGTATAGTAGCTATAATAAATATATCAAGCAAATTAATATATTATCATTCAACAAATTGTCCAGCACCTGCTGAGCGCAGGCCCTGCCTCAGGACGCAGGGAGGGAGCAGCGAACAGAACTGGTAAAATCTCTGTGGTCACAGAGCTTCCCTCCCTTCAAATCTCACAACACTCCAGCAAAGAGTTACTGTTCTTATCCCAGAGAGATTTTTCGTCTGTCAAATTATAGTAATAGTAATAGAGTTGAAAAATAAATAACGGCAATTATTTAATAGTATTATCAAAAATAATAGTAGAGTTACTATTACTATTATTTTACAGACAAAAACACAGATCTGGAGACATTAAGGAATGTGCTCAAAGTCACACATTTACTAACTGGCCACTTCACCAGCCAGTCGTGTACCAGGGATCCCTCCCAGCACCGGGGCGATGAGGCTGTGAGTGGAAATTACTTTCGGTGCCTCAGGGTTGCTGCATCCACACGCAGAGAAGACGTGGGAACTCCTGGCCACCCTCCAGCCCAGCCTCACTCCCCAGGGGAGACGGGGACTACCCCAAGGGACACGAGAGTGAAAATGCACCACCCCACGGCCTCACCCCCCCCGGCCCCCCCCCACGGCCTCACCCCCACGGCCTCACCCCCACGGCCTCACCCCCCTGGCCTCACCCCCACAGCCTCAACCCCATGGCCTCACAACCATGGCCTCACCTCGGGGATGCAGGAAGTGTGAACTGCACACTCATTTTATCGCAAAGACGCAGGAAGTGGGCGTGTGCCTCAGTCCAGGGCCCTTCACTTGGACGTGGTGCAGACAGCCCAGGAGTCCAGGAGAAGTGCTGTGAGATTCCACCTGATTCTCTTGCCTCTAGTGCAAAAGCGGCACATTGCACACCCATCTGCAGTGTGAAAAGAACAAAACCTTTCGAGGGAAACAGACACATCAGACTAACATGCCGAGGAGCCGAGGGAAAGAAGGATGGCTGTGTGTCGCTCCCAGGGAGAGCTGCCTGCCTTCCCCTGTGACAGGTGGCCTCTGCCCGTGGACGTCTTCTTGCGGGATAATTCACAACCGTTCAGGTTTCCCTGCCTCATTATTCCTGGTAATTAGATACACAGAGAAAACGTGAGCCTCGTGTCTCACAGGATTCTCCAGGAATTGTGCTTGGGTGAATGGAAGCCATTTCAGCCTGCAGAACGGAGAAGCCAGGAAGTGATGTGGTTGTGAGACACTCTGCTCTCGGAGGCAGAGTGCACGGTGAGACTGGTGCGGGCACTTTCAGGCATCGGGAGCCGGTGTCTTTGTCCTGCAGAGGCCGATGTGGCCCTGCCGTTCTTTCCCAGCAGCCCTTGCCTGATTCCGCCTGTATCTGTGAGCACACACAGGGTGCCTCCAACTGCGCTGCTACTCCACAACTTAGGGGCTTAAAGCAACGCCCATTTATGTAGCTCCACACTCTGTGTGTGGGCAGCGTGGCCTGGGATGAGCTCAGGGTCCGCTGGGCCTGGCTGCCCCTCTCACGTGTCTGGTCAGCTACAGGGGGCCTGGCTCTCTCTGCATCTGCATCTTGGCTGGGACCCCCTGGCTGACTCAGCCTCGGGGCCCTGTTCTCTCAGCCTCCAGCCAGCTGTTCTGGCTATTCACAGGAGGCGGGAAGAAGGTCGCCTGTGAGGAGCAGCACACAGGGCCCTGGGTCCTGGGACTGGCACAGGGGATGACTGCCCAGGCGGTGTTTGCCCAGGTGGGAGCTGAGGCCTAGGTACACTCAGCAGCGGACACGTCCCGAAGCCACACGCTGGAGCGTCCCGGAGGGGGAGTGGGTGCCCGGAGGGGAGTGGGTGCCCAGAGGGGAGTGGGTACCTAGAGGGGAGTGGGTGCCCTAAGAGGAGTGGGTGCCCGGAGGGGAGTGGGTGCCCAGAGGGGAGTGGGTGCCCAGAGGGGAGTGGTTGCCCTGAGAGGAGTGGGTGCCCTGAGGGGAGTGGGTGCCCTAAGAGGAGTGGGTGCCCTGAGGGAAGCGAGTGCCCAGAGGGGAGTGGTTGCCCTGAGGGGAGTGGGTGCCCAGAGGGGAGTGGGTGCCCAGAGGGGAGTGGGTGCCCGGAGGGGAGTGGGTACCTAGAGGGGAGTGGGTGCCCGGAGGGGAGTGGGTGCCCTGAGGGGAGTGGGTGCCCAGAGGGGAGTGGGTGCTGAAGTGGGTGCCTTACGTAAGTGGTGCCTGAGGATGGGTGCCTGAGGTAGTGCCGGAGTGGGTACCTAGAGGGGAGTGGGTACCTAGAGGGGAGTGGGTGCCCAGAGGGGAGTGGGTGCCCAGAGGGGAGTGGGTGCCCTGAGGGGAGTGGGTGCCCAGAGGGGAGTGGTTGCCCTGAGGGGAGTGGGTACCTGGAGGGGAGTGGGTGCCCAGAGGGAAGTGGGTGCCCAGAGGGGAGTGGTTGCCCTGAGGGGAGTGGGTACCTAGAGGGGAGTGGGTGCCCGGAGGGGAGTGGGTGCCCGGAGGGGAGTGGGTACCTAGAGGGGAGTGGGTACCTAGAGGGGAGTGGGTACCTAGAGGGGAGTGGGTGCCCAGAGGGGAGTGGTTGCCCTGAGGGGAGTGGGTACCTAGAGGGGAGTGG
>NW_026652279.1:172596569-172650161 GCF_009828535.3 Hylobates moloch
ATGTGGCCCTGCCGTTCTTTCCCAGCAGCCCTTGCCTGATTCCGCCTGTATCTGTGAGCACACACAGGGTGCCTCCAACTGCGCTGCTACTCCACAACTTAGGGGCTTAAAGCAACGCCCATTTATGTAGCTCCACACTCTGTGTGTGGGCAGCGTGGCCTGGGATGAGCTCAGGGTCCGCTGGGCCTGGCTGCCCCTCTCACGTGTCTGGTCAGCTACAGGGGGCCTGGCTCTCCCTGCATTTGCATCTTGGCTGGGACCCCCTGGCTGACTCAGCCTCGGGGCCCTGTTCTCTCAGCCTCCAGCCAGCTGTTCTGGCTATTCACAGGAGGCGGGCAGAAGGTCGCCTGTAAGGAGCAGCACACAGGGCCCTGGGTCCTGGGACTGGCACAGGGGATGACTGCCCAGGCGGTGTTTGCCCAGGTGGGAGCTGAGGCCTAGGTACACTCAGCAGTGGACACGTCCCGAAGCCACACGCTGGAGCGCCCCGGAGGGGAGTGGGTGCCCGGAGGGGAGTGGGTGCCCAGAGGGGAGTGGGTACCTAGAGGGGAGTGGGTGCCCTGAGGGGAGTGGGTGCCCAGAGGGGAGTGGGTGCCCAGAGGGGAGTGGGTGCCCAGAGGGGAGTGGTTGCCCTGAGAGGAGTGGGTGCCCTGAGGGGAGTGGGTGCCCTAAGAGGAGTGGGTGCCCTGAGGGAAGCGAGTGCCCAGAGGGGAGTGGTTGCCCTGAGGGGAGTGGGTGCCCAGAGGGGAGTGGGTGCCCAGAGGGGAGTGGGTGCCCGGAGGGGAGTGGGTACCTAGAGGGGAGTGGGTGCCCGGAGGGGAGTGGGTGCCCTGAGGGGAGTGGGTGCCCAGAGGGGAGTGGGTGCCCAGAGGGGAGTGGGTGCCCAGAGGGGAGTGGGTGCTGCGGTGTCTCCCTCATGTCCCACTCTGTTCCTCTCCCCGCCATGGTGTCTGAAAACACAGTCCCTTGGGCTGCAGCCATTTTCAGGTGGTTGTGTTATTTACGTGATACCGTGACCTTTGGTTTCCTGGGGCCATCTCGCCTCTCTCGTTTTTTTTGTTTGGTTGGTTGGTTAGTTGGTTTTGTTTGTTTTTGAGTTAGAGTTTTGCTCTTGTCGCCCAGGGTGAGGGCAATGGCACAATCCCAGCTCACTGCAACCACCACCTCCCAGGTTCAAGCGATTCTCCTGCCTCAGCCTCCTGAGTAGCTGGGATTACAGGCGTGCACCACCACGCCCGGCTAATTTTTGTATTATTAGTAGAGACAGGGTTTCACCATGTTGGCCAGGCTAACTCCTGACCTCAGGTAATCTGCCCGCCTCGGCCTCCCAAAGTGCTGGGATTACAGGAGTGAGCCATCGCTCCCGGCCCGCCTCTCTCATCTTGACTGGGTTCAGGACACACTCTGGTGTCCTCAACAGATATTCCTAAAACATAACCTGATTCCAAGTCCAACAGGCTTTGGCCAAAACCCCTGTAGGCCGATGTGTTCAGAATTTGTCAGATTTCAGAATAATGCGTACCTTGGCTACATATATTGCACAGGGCCTGAACGACCCTTCAAAATCAAACATACCAATATTTCTACGTTAAAATGTCGGGTGTGCACATTTACTGGGGTATAGACTAGAAATAGCCTCCACAGTTCAGAGAGGTTCTGCTGCCCAGTGAGTGGTCAGCTGGCGCAGACCCCAGACGTGCGACACCCCATCACCAGCCACCGAATGAACAGCAAGGCCTTTGTTCTCAGGACCTCCGGGCCTCAGAACTGCAGATAGAGGGTTAGGACCTTTGGAGATTTCCGAAACAGACTGTCAGCTCCTCGAGGGCAGAGGCCGGCTGCATCCTGTTCCAGCATCTCCTCAGTGCTAAACAGAGAGTCTGAGGCAGAAACACCCAACAGAAGCTTGGAGGAATGAACCAGCTTGGCTTTGCCTGGAGGGAGCTCTTTCTGCGGGGGGTCACTCTCCCCTGTCTGAGGCCGATTTTTATTAACTTCACTTTCAGCAAATGACCCTTGTCAGCTGGCCCTATATTCTCTTCCTTGCTGAGGGCTTAAAGCCCCCTCTGCACATCCCTAAACATCTGCAGACAGCCACAAAATGAACAAATTGCATGGGTTGTTGCATGGGAACGTGGGGCAGGCAATCCAGGGCTAGAGAAGGAGCTGGGAGACCTGGCAGCAAGGAGCTCGATGCCTTCTGGTCTTTCCCAGACCTCACTGATGACAGTGCCACCCTTGGGCCCCTGCTGGGCTGTCTCTGAACTTCAATATTCAATATCAATCGTTCTAAACATCTCCTGAGTGGCCACGGCGGGATGGATACTATTCTTAGTTCAGGGATTCCCAGTGGAGGGGGAGAAATGCATGTAAATTGATACTAATGATGCACGTCATTTAAAAGCAGCTTGAACAGATGCTATAGGAATATTCCAGAAGGAGCTATCCCTTCTGCCTTAGTTAATCAGAGATACTTTCTCAAGGAAGTCACTTTAGAACTGAGCTTTAAGGCTTGTACAGGAGTTTGCAAGTCAGGTAAGGGTTGAAAAGTCTTTCCAAGTAGAGAGAAAAGCAAGTAGAAAGATTTGGAACCAGTGTGGATGTTTGAAGCATGGCAGGTACATAGAGACAGTAGCTGGAGGTAGCTAGTTTAATACACAGATTGGAGACAAAATTAGATAAAAATATAAAGCATGTCTAAGGCTAAGTAAAAATTATTTTTAAGTAATCTGACATCGACTCAGTAAAACTGCCAAGCGACATGAAGAATATAAAAAATATGGGATTGAGTCTCTGTCCCAAATAGCAATAAGTAAAATGCATTCCATGACTCCTGTTTGCCAGGAGCTCTTCTATTGCCTGGTACATATTAGCTCACTTAATCCTCATCACAACTCTAAGGGGTGTGTATAAAAATAATGACAAGCCCTGAAGAGCAGATGAGGAAACCGAGGTTCAAAGAGGCTAAATAGTTTTCCAAGGTCACATAGATGGTGGGTGTCTGAACTGAAGCCTCTGGCTCCAGAATGAACATGATTCTCACCAGGACGTGAGCACGGACACCACACGCAGATCCTCCAGGAGGACAAGACCCACCACGTCATAGATGCCCACTCAACCCCACAGCAAGAAGACCAGCGGTACCAGAGGTGGGGGAGGAAGGAGGGGAAAACGGCGCCGAACCCCTCAAGCCCGTGCGGGCCATCCTGTTCCAGATAGAATCACTGTGTCCTGTTAGTGCAGGTGCGTTTTCCCAGAGTCACATGTGAGGTATAAAGCCATGAGAAGGTGGTTTACATAAACCATATCATGCTTTTCCTGTGGCAATGTGTGTGTCTGTGCACATGGGTGTGTGGATTTGGGGGGTGCTGAGGTGTGTGTTCAATTGGGACGTAGCAGTAAAGAGTGATCCCAAAGAGGGTCCACAGGGGCCTTGGGGAGGCACGGGGAAGCATCCGCAGTGCATGGTGGTTTCTCTGCCAGTTTTCCTGGTGGCTGAAAACACACATATGCTCGGAATCGTGCCATCTGATGGAACGTCCTGTGACAGTGGGAATATTCCTGTTCCGTGTCTGTCCTGGTTAATACCACACCCACGGGCCCCGGGTGGGTTTTTAGTACTTAAAATGTGGCTACTCAAAATGAAGAATGCATGTTTCATCGAGTGAAATTTTAATTCAGATTTCAGCGTAAATGATCACCTCAGGCTGCTGATTGCCACACTGTCTGCCTGACTCTAAAAAGGACCCTGTGACGATGGGACTGTGTTTCCTTCCCCTCTTCATCCAGCCCGGGGCTTTCAAGACATATTTACAATAAATGAAGAAATCAAAGGACAAAGCCTAGAGCAATGTTAAGAAGTCCCGAAGCTGTCCCCTCACAACCGTCCGTAAACACCCTGGAGGGAATCTTTCCCGTATTGAGAATTTACTTTCTAGAGAAAGAGATCGACTCAATGGCGAGGAATATTGTTGTTGCTTGTGGTAGCAGGTGGTGACCCTGTCCCTCACACGTGTCCCAAAGCCTTTCAGATCCGTGCGTATTTCCTATCTGTGCAGCCCCTGGGGGCCAAGAGGTCCTCTGGCTGTTCACCAGCGGGAGAGGTGGCATCCTGCACATGGTGTCTGCCCTGTGCTCAGAGTCTCCTGGTGGCCGGGATCTGCCAGCCAGGGCTGCGGCCACCCTGTTCTTGCAGGTTAGCTGCTTTCCACACACCTGCCTCCTCCCTTCCCACCTCTCCAGGACGAGGCTGCATCTTTCGCTCAGAGAGGGGCCCCAAGCATCTCTGCCACCCTCGCCCTTTCAGCCACTCCATGCTTTTCTGATTTTATGACATCTGCTTAAGACGTGGCAGCCCAGTTGACGTCTGTCATTGTGGGTAGAACTTACACTGTCATTGTCATTGCTGTCACAAGAGAAATATGGTGTTGGTTACCCTTTGTGATAAGACCTCGCCTGTGTGTGGGGTTGTTTTGGCCACTGTGCACCAAGGAGCTCAGGCAACAGATAGGCCCCGAGCAGCTCGGCCCTCCCTGTCTAGTTGGAGCAGCGGGAGATGGCATGTGCCTCGCAGGGACGGAGTCACAGGGTAGGCCATCCAGTGCTTGACATGGAGAACAGCCAGAGCATCGTCATCACTGGAAGGGCTGGGCAGGCAGAGCCCCGTGGTCCCGCCAGTCGTACTTAAGTGACGATGGGAGCACTATGTTCCCACTGAAAACTGCCAGGCAGGCTGGGCAGATCCCACGTCTGGGATGCCCGGGTGAGAAGGCGGGCTTGGCGCACCCTCACATCAACCAGCCTGGCCCACGTGCCCACCGGCCGCCCTGATAAGAACACCTGGCCCACGGAGCGGGATAAACAGGCCCAGCTACGCTGACTCTCCCAAGCACGTCTGTGATGGGCCACCCTGCTTGCGTTTCCCCAGAAAGCCGGGTCTCCTCGGTGGGGTCTGGGGGGAGGAGAAGGGAGGTGGCATCTTCGCAGGGCATTTCCGGGGCCTCCTGCCTGCCCAGGGCTTGTCCCTGCTGCTGGCGTGGCCCAGGGCGTCCGGGCCTCACCTCCCCTCTTCCTGTGCTGGGTCCGGCCTCCCCCTCCCTCACCGCAGCCCCCCAAGCCTGCAGAGCTCTGCAAGGGACGGGGGCTCCGTCGGGGTGCTCTAAGGGCCCTCATGCTCACAGTGGCCTGGGTCTGGTGATGGCAGCTACTTACCCACAGCTCCCCACTGAGCTATTGGCTAGTGTGCTTGCTCTCTACAACTTTAAGCTGCTCCTGGACTGAATATTGATAGGTAAGGTCCAGTATGTGGAAAAAATAATGGCATTTAAACCCCTGAACATTGAACCTGTATACAGTGAAATGATTCTGAAGTCTCCACAGCAAGCTCTTAATTTAGGGTTAGCTGAGGTGTGAGGGTGCAGGTGGTGGTGTTCCCCGCGTCTCTGGGGTGAGGGTGAGGGTGCGGGTGAGGGTGAGGGTGCGGGCGGCATTGTTCCCCGCGTCTCTGGGGCGAGGGTGAGGGTGCGGGTGAGGGTGAGGGTGGTGTTGTTCCCCGCGTCTCTGGGGTGAGGGTGAGGGTGCGGGTGAGGGTGAGGGTGAGGGTGCGGGCGGCGTTGTTCCCGCGTCTCCGCCGTGAGGGTGAGGGTGAGGGTGGTGGTGTTCCCCATGTCTCCAGGGCATATTCCTGTTTTGTTAATTTGGTGTATATTGGGCTTCACGTCCATGCAGAAGCTGGGAAAGGCCTCATTCTCATTCAGAGACAACCTGATCACTGTTCCACCTTTTCTGTTTATGCTGGATCTGGATACATTCAGGCTATTACGAGACTTTTTTCTTAAAGCTTGTCATGAGGGAGGGACAATTTGGAGCCAATTATTCATAACAGATCATTTCACACATACATATACAATTATACACAACAGATCAGTTCACACACCTCCACCTGAGATATAAAACAACTCTTGCTTTTATTATTATCTCACTGTGTAGTTTTTTAAGGTAAATTATCCAGAATGTACAAAAATATATTTTGTTTTTTTCTGGTTTGAATAGATTAGGTCTTATCTTGCCATCTGCATCATTGATAGGATTAAACTTCAAATGACAGACATCTGTGTCAGGGCAAGGGTGCAGAACGAGACAGAAGCCAAGGCTAGCCCCCAGTCCCTGCAGTTGAACCTGAGGGCTTCTCCTAAATTCCAGCTTTATTTAATCCTTAAGAAAGTGAATCCCTGGGCCAGTGCAGTAGATCACCCCTGTAATTCCAGCACCTTGGGAGAATGAGACAGGTGGATGACTTGTGGCCAGGAGTTCGAGACCATCCTAGTCAACACGGTGAAACTCCATTTCTACTAAGAATACAAAAATGAGCCGGGTGTGGTGGTAGGTGTCTGTGATCCCAGCTACTCAGGAGGCTGAGGCAGGAGAATTGCTCGAACCCAGGAAGCGGAGGTTGCAGTGAGCTGAGATCACACCACTGCACTCCAGCCTGGGTGACAGAGCAAGACTATGTCTCAAAAAAAAAAAAAAAAAAGTAAAGCAAAGAAAGTGAATCCTTGGATTCCTTGGTTGCATCGGGGATGCACACATCAGCCAGACTCATCCCTGTGGATGCTGGCCTCCGTCCCCCAGCTGAGGGGGTTGTTAGGCCCCCCTTCTCCCTGCTTCCACCCTCCACCATCCTCCACTCTTCAGAAGGAAGCCGCTGTGCACAGCCCACACTCAAGGTGGAGGATTCTGCTCCTCTCCTTAAAAGTGAAGTAGCTACATAAACTGTTTGGAATTCTGCATAAGACATTTGTCTCTTCTCCAGTTTATTAATTTATTCAATCACTTCTTTATACCCAGTCAGACTTATGGACCTAGGGTCGTTTGCTTGTGATTTCATATCTTAAAACAATTATCCATAAATACTCCCTACGAGGTGTGTAACATACACTTTAAAATCATCTTTCGTTCACTGAAACACGGCATCAGTGTGAGAAATGTTTCCTAAATATAGGTATACATTGATTGTATTAAGTTCTTTAGAATGAAATAATATGTAGTTAATGCCACGTAGCCCCTTCCATCATTTCTTTTCTTTTTATATTTTTAATTTAATTGTTGCTTTTGTGACATGGGATCTTGCTGTGCTGTCTAGGCTGGTCTCAAACTCCTGGGCTCAAATGATCCTCCTGCCTCAGCTTCCCACAGTGCTAGGATTACAAGCGTGAGCCACCATGCCCAGTCCCTTCCCATAATTTCATTTTACTCTGCTCACTAATTTATTCGCTCACACCATTAAAACTAATCTTGGGGATATTTTCTTGATATTTATCTTTTTCTGACCTATAATTCAGTTGCTCACGTTGGCTCTTGACACTTCTATAAATTAGAAATATATTGGCAAGACAACTTTGTCAGCCCCTGACTCCCACCCACGGTAACGCATTCTCGATGATAGAATTCAGGAAGGAGCAATCCAGGTGACTCGTGTCTACCTGGGAAGCTGCACTCCAGGCCAGGTGGACCAGCCATCCCGGAACTCACGAGCAAAGAAGGAAATATGGTCATTTTCAGCAGGAATAATTGCCAGAGAGAAAGCGAAACAGTAATGAGATGGCACTGTGGGAAGGACGATTTTGATGAGGGCAAGGAAAGGTCTTTCTGAGGAGATATTTGTGCTGTTGTATTAATCTCAAAGCCATCATACTATTGAGTCCCAGCAGCAGGTATTAATATATGATTTCTTTATAGTGGCAATTGTAGAAATGCACATAATTTGTTGGTATAGCATAAGTGCTATAGATATTTTCCAGTTATATAATAATTAGCAGCTTTGTAGAGTTTATAGAACTATAGAACTATTCACAGATCTTATACACGTTATCATGCTTCCTCCTTCACTGACCCTGGGGAAGCGTTCACCCGACTGTTGTCCAGTCTGGGATCCTAGCACTAACCTGAGAACCTTTGTTCCTTGAGTCACACCATCAACAGCACCAGTCAGTCCATCAACACAAATCAGCCCACTGATTTCAAGTTCTGGAGATGTAGAGGTGGACTAGAAGGGCCCCTCCCCTCACAGAGCTTGCAGTCCAGTCAGGAAGGCAGAAATCAAGTAAATGATCCCCCGTCCACCCATTCATTTGCCCATCCACCTGTCTATTCATCTGCCTGTTCACCCGTCCATTCATCCACCCATCTACCCATCCACTTGTCCACCTGACCACCTGTCCACCCACCCATTTGTCCACCTGTTCACCTACCCACCCGTCCAGCTGTCCAGCCATCCACCCATCCGTTTTTTCCACCTGTCCACCCACCCACCCATCCACCTGTCCACCCACTCACTCATCCACCCATCCACCTGTCCACTGGTCAACCCATTCATTTGTCCACCTGTCCACCCACCCACCTGTCCACTCGTCCATTTGTCCACCTGTCTACCTGTCCACCCATCCATTTGTCCACTTGTCCACCCATCCACCCATCTATTTGTCCACCCATCCACCTGTCCCCCATCCACCCATCCCCCATCTACCCATCCATCTGTCCACCCATCCATCTGTCCACCCATCCATCAGTTCACTCATCCATTTGTCCCTCCATTTATTTAGCATATGGATAGAGAGCTGAGAAGGAGGCATCCTGACTGAGACCGTGTAAAGCAGGAGGACCACCCTGAGGGGGAGATGGGAAAGGCCTTCAGGAAAAAGGGATGCTGGGTGTGAGCCAGACAGGATAGCAAGAAAATTCCGGGAAGCGGGAACCCCTTTGGGAAGGCTTTTCACCTTTAAGAAACTAAAGGGCCAAGATGGTGAAACGTAAAAAGGAGAAGAAAATGGCAGGACCTGGAGCTGGAGGCCACATCCCTCATCCCGGGTGCAGGCCCTGAGTAGCTGGCTCCTTGCTTCCCCTCCAACCACATCTCCTCTCACTGCCCCGACCCGGCTCAACATCCTCTGGGAGCCACGTGGGTGCCACCTTGGTTTTCACCTGCCATCTCCCCAGACACACGTGGGGCCATTCCCTCACTCTCCATCCTTGTCCAAACGCCACCTCTCAGGGGCGTCTCCACTCTGCAGTGCCCATCCCCTAGGCCTCCGGGTTCCCGTGTCCACCCTCCCACTACATGAGTCTTCCAACACGCCCTGCA
This sequence comes from Hylobates moloch, assembly GCF_009828535.3. Classification (NCBI taxonomy): domain Eukaryota; kingdom Metazoa; phylum Chordata; class Mammalia; order Primates; family Hylobatidae; genus Hylobates; species Hylobates moloch. The sequence goes on from NW_026652279.1 coordinate 172,605,709, forward strand.
GTTTTCTTATGCCTTGTTTGGTGTCTGATTTCCCTGAAAACGTCGTCTCTACAAGGCAGGGATGCTTTTCTGCTTTGTCCACCAATGTATCCCTGCTGGCTAGAACAGTCATGGTCTCCAATAAATATTTGTTGACTTAATGCAGTGGAGAACCGTTGCAGGATTTTAGGCAGGAGAAGAACGTGGCAAAATTTGCATCATGACAAAGTTCACCATCTGCAATGAGGTGGAGGCTTTGGTCTGCAGTGAGGTGGGCTTAGATGACCATCTGCAATGAGGTGGGCTTAGATGACCAGGCAGGCCTGGAGGCTGCAGAGATAGAGGTGGCCATAGTGAAATTATCGCTGTAAAAGGATTTCTCAGGCTTCCAGGCAAAAATAACTTGTGATAAATTAGGTGAATTCTGGGAAAGAAGGCCGAGAATCACAGCAGGAGGTCCTGGCCCCATTGGCTGGTGTGGACCAACTTCTGAAAATGCAGCTTTTCACAAGGAGAGGCCATGCATTCAACATGGAGTCCTTCCTGGAGAAGCAAGCCCTGGAAAGCAGAAGCTGAGGACCGTGAGTGTTACCGGAGCCCACACTCACTCAGTCTCCAGCTTCCGAGACCGTAGTCAGCAGAGGGGCCCATGCCTCACCAGGAAAAACTGCTGGATGAGGAATGTGCCCAGAGCCTCTTCCTGGGAGGAGGCGCAAGCTGTCCCCAAGGCTCTGTCACCTGCTCCCAGCATAAAGGGAAGGATAGGAAGCCTTGTTGAGGTGCTGGAAGAAGAGTCCCCTTCTAGTCCTGGAAGACTTTCTTAGGATGTGCTTTCTCTAAGAAGGCATCTTCTCCAGAAGCCAGGGAGGTTTTCTGGGACAGTTTCACATTAAAATCCCCTCCAGGAGTCATGGATGGGGTAATTAGCCTGAATGCCATCATCATTTTGCCATGTATATGTGTTTCAAAACATCATGCCATACACAGTAAATATATACAACTTTAACTTCTTTAAAAATTAAAATAAAAACAAAAGAGAACTTAAAATTTAAAAAAATTAAAATTCCCACCAGCACAGCAGCTGCTGTCACCCTCATCTCTGGAAGCCACAGGGCCAGTGTTGGGAGCTGTCCTGAGGATGGGGATGCTCACACAGACCCCGGCTTCTGAGACCTGGGATTCATCACAAAAGATCTGAACTTGAGCACCTGTGTCATCGAGTCACTGGCACAAGCCTGGTCTTGGGGGAAATTGTCCTGTTCTATAGGGAAAATAAGAAGGGACTTCCGAAAAGAGAAGGGCCAGTGATGTCTCATTGCTGCTAGAAACTTCTTAGACTTCCTACATGACTAAGGTCAGACAAATGTCCCCACAGACAATTATTGAGCTGCTTTGACTCGGCAGTTCTCCAGGACGGCCCACAAATCCCCCAGGGTTTTTGGGACCTTTTAAGGTGTCTGCAAGACCAAAACTGTTGGCAAATTAGTCAGGGCCAGGTTCATCAGCCTGTGACCCGGTCAGACATCCAGGATCCTGGGCGTAGAAGGTGCTATGCTTGTCTTAATGCTCGGCTGTTAGTCTTCAAGTTCTTAATAATTTTTGAAGAGCCCCCACATTTTCATTTTGCACTGTAGCCAGTCCCGATGGTAGTATTAAGACTTAAAGCTTGCGATGGGCAGGGTTGTAGGAGAGCCCTGCGATTCCTCCACCCTCACCCTGCGGTAGGCTCCCTATAGAGTCCCTTCCCTTTGAGTCAGGGTTGGAATGATGAGCTATCACTCCCGTGATTATGTTAAGTGGCAAAATATTGCAAATGTAATCAAGGCCCCAGATCAGTTGACTTTAAATTAATCAAAAGAGATTATTTGGTATGGGCCTAGCCTCATCGGGTGAGCTCTTTGAAAGCAGAGCTTTTCTTTGGATTCTCTTGGAAGGAGAAGGTAAATAGCCATGGTGTGAGCCATCTACAGGGAGGGGCATCTCAGAGCTGGGAGTGGCCCCCAGACCCCAGCTCTCAAGAGGACAGGGTCCTCAGTCATCACCCCAATGAGCTGAGATCTACCAACTGTCCATGTGATCTTAGAAGCACACCTCAGACCTGATGAGCATTACAGCCCCAAATGACACTTTGATTGCAGTCGGGGGAGACCTGCAAAGGGTATGGCTAAGGTTCGGCCACCCACACAGAAGCTGTGAGATGGCAACTGTGTGTTGTTTGTAGCCACTACATTTGTGGTAATTTGCCATTCAGCAATGTTACTTCAACATGCACCCTTTCATTGAATTGACATTCACACTGATGGCACCTCAGCATCCACCAAGTTGGTGACGCCCAACCATGCCGGGAGCCGCTGCATGGGTCCCTACCACACACTTGCAGGAAAATAGCCACTTTCACGTAGGGCGTTCTGGATGAAGCATTGAAAGCTTTTAAAGTATTAGACTGGCCCTTGTGTATTTGTCTCTCCCACATCCCATGTGAAGATGGGGAGTTCAAGCTGCTGCAAACTGAGGGATGGAGGCACACGTGTGATTGTTCCAGCTGGATCCTGCCCTGTCCACTCTCCGTGAAACACCATCTTTGTCTGAAAGAATGCTTAACAAACACACACTACTTATTTTCTCCAAAACATCACTTCAAAGAAAATAACTGACAGTATTTGTTGCCAATAATAAATTTCAGCATTCAAGTGAAAATTAGAATTTTTGAAAACATACCTGCCACGATGAGCTTGAAATGTACTCGAACTAAAGACTTTTCTGATGAGATATGTGGTATTAACAAATGTAATTTTCAAAATATTGTCTAGGCTGGATGCGGTGGCTTACACCCATAATCCCAGTACTTTGGGAGCCAGAGGCAGTAGGATCACTTGAGCCCATGAGTTCAAGGCTGCAGTGAGCTATGATCACACAATTGTACCAGTGCACCCTAGCCTCGGCAACAGAGAAAAACCCCATATCTCTCATCTCTCTCTCTCTGTCATCTCTCTCTCATCTCTCCTCCTCTGTCTCACTCTCTCTCTCTCTATATATATATATGTGTGTGTGTGTGTGTGTGTGTGTATGTATACAATTTAGTGAAGCAATATTTTTTAATGATGGTGTCCAAGTACAAAATCGTGCATGCAAACAGACGGATGACTTGTGATGTAACAGATTGAAAAGGGAATTGGTGTAGTTTTAGATTCCACAGCTAATCTTATAGCACTGCCATTTTTCGAGTTTTGTTGTAGCCACAAGGAATATCCATAATGATTGGAAAAGGCTATAAAAATTATCATTCCCTTTTCATGTACATCTGCCAGAGGCTGGTTTTCTTCCTATACTTCCCCCAAAACAACGTTTTGCAAGACATTGAAAGAAGCCGTTATCATAATTCAGCCAACTTCTATTAATCCAGATATTAAAGAGATTTCTAAAAATGTGATGCCATGCTGCTCTTCTCACTCCTTTTCAAACAATACAGTTACTTCTACACAGACGTTCACCAACTTAACAATAGTTCAAATTAAGATTTTTCGACTTTGGGATGGTTTCAAGTGACACGCACTCAGTAGAGACCACAGCATGAGCACCCATAGGACCATTCTGCTTTTTTACTTGAAGCTCAGTATTCAACAAATTATTTGAGCTATTCAATACTTTATTATAAAATAGGCTTTGTGTGAGATGATTTTGCCCAACTGGAGGCTAATGTGGGTGTTCTGAGCACCTTCAAGGTAGACTGAGCTAAGCTGTGATAGTCGGTAGTCTAGGTGTATTAAATGCATTTTCAGCTTACAATTTTAATTCACAATAGTTTTGTTAGGACATAACCCCATGAAAAGTCAAGGGGCATCTGTAATGGGTATTATAATTATTTTTAAATTAATTAAAAGTGAATATTTAAAATTTTTCCTATTTTTAATTTCTACCCTGGTAAATATCAATAGATCTATCCCACGGGGGAAAAGCTAGCTTTGTGTTTCTCAGTGATTGTTAATAGTGTAAAAGTTCTTCAGACAAAAAAGTTTGAGAACCACTGACCTCACCTGACCTCACAGTGCACAGTGTTTGGGGTAGGCGGGGAGAGGAATACATCAAGTTTGGTCAGGGAGCCAATTGTTATTTGTTGAACTGCATCCCCTCCCAAAAAGTTATGTTGAAGTCCTAACCCGCAGAACCTGTGCCTGTGACCTCATTTGAAAATACTTTACAGAGATAATCAAGTTAAAAGGTGGTCACTAAGGCAAGTGCTAATTCCATGTGACTGGTATCTTAGAAAGAGGGAAATTTGGACACAGGAACACAAAGAAGACAATGCGAAGACACAGGGAGAAGACACCGTCTACCAGCTGAGGAACGCCAAGGCTCGCCGGCCAACACAGGAAGCTGGAAGAGGCAAGACAAAATTATCCTCCGGGGGTTCAGAGAGGGCATGGCCCTGCCAACACCTTAATTTTGGACTTCCAGCCTCCAGAACTGTAAGACAATAAATTTCTGTGCTAAGCTACCCAGTCTGTGCTTTGATAGGACAGCCCGGGGAATGAAATCCCCACTGCACGTGCGATGGGTACCTATACCCATGAGTCACTGAGCACTCCACTCCAGTTACCGCTTTCCGCCCTCCAGGATGGACAGGAAAGGTGGTGTCCTATGCAGCCTGCATGTCAGGAACCTGAGGATGAGAAGGAATCTCTATGCCAGTCTCCATGATTTCTCTATTTCCCTGTGCAGCCTCCCAGGAATGGGGGGCGGGGGGCAGCCTGCCCCAGCTCCATGGGCAGTCACAGGTCTAAGACTGACTTTGGCTGAAAACACTCCATTTGCTGATGCAGTTTATCCTTTAATTGTGGTGCACATACAAAGGAGGAAATTATTATTTAATCGTATTGGCCAAGTACCTAACCATAAAGTTAGTAATTTTTCATTTTACTGCTGATCATTGAGTGTTGTTGCTGTCCATCAATTTCATTGTTGCTGTCCATCAGTTTCATCATTGAATACGATAACACAATTCAACAGGCATCTAGAGTTCCCACTGCACAAGGGCAGAGGGGAGGGGTGGCCAGACAGAGAAGGTGACTGCCAAGATAGAAACACAGATGGGAGGCCCAGGGGATTCGGCAAACGGGTCTGGCTGGAGAAAGCAGGAAACCCGAATGGGAGAGGGGACTTGAGCTGTGCTCAAAGCCGCAGGTGCAGGGTGCCAGGAACTGAGAGAAGAACTGACAGGGTCCGCCCTGCTCCGAGCGGCATCAGTGTGGCCTGCAGGCATGTAGGACTGGCCCATCGTCAAGCCCTTCACTGTTCTCGCCATGGATACGTACCAAAGAGCATCCTAGTTAAGGTGTGTTTCCCTGGAGGTGCACCGGCGTCTCTTTTTCTACTCTTTCACCTTTTGGGGATGCCATGCCCCCTCCTCCCAACCCCCAACCTTGGAAACCCAGAATTTTCTATTTTTTCCTTTTCTTCTTCTAAGAAAATCTGCCTTTCAAGCAAGATTCTGAAAATCTTTTAGATTAATCTGTTAATGATTCTCCCCAGGGGAAGAGAAAATCTCATTTAAAGTGAGTCAAAGGCATGGTTCTCTGAGGACAGACTGCAGCAACCTGGAAGGGGAGGCGCTCCCATTTCATGGAAGGGGGCTTTTTTCCATCCACAAAGCCACGCAGCCCACCCACGCTGGACACAGGCTGGGAGAAGAAATGCTTCCCCAAGATACGCACAGCTCCTGGGAAATCTACCTTCTCCACTTTATTCTCACAATTTAGCCTAAGTAGGTAACTCCTGGAATGAAGGTCTTTGGTGCAGAATGACAGAAATAGCCTGGGAAGCGGAACCCGGAGGAGAACAGGAGGGCCACCCAGTGTGAGTCCAACGCCGGCCACGTGCACTGAGCAGGGCCACGCCCACCCCTGTACGCTCACCGTGGGACCCTCCATCTCTATTTCAGAACACGTGAATTGATTAGGAATCCAGAAGTTTGCTCTTCTCCACTTAGCTAACCATGCTCACATGACCTGATCGCGAGGCCCCCAGAGCTTCTCGCAGCGGTCGCCAGCCCTCATGCTGCCACCGGTCAGGGCTGGGTTCTGGGGAGACACACACCCCAGGTCCCGTGGCACGTGGTCTGCACAGGGTCCGGGCTAGCCGTTCCATGTGCTGCCAGGCCACACGGAGCCAGGTGTTCCGTGATTCTGTCACAGAGTGGAACGTATGGAAGTAACTTGGCATGGGGGAAATAATAAACAATTGATAAAATTGGAGAAGCTGGTGGATGAGATGATTCTCCCTAGTGATTCGTGTTAAGTGCAGGAAATCAAGCCGTCCTTTTGTGCCGTACGGGAGCTACTCTCACAGTGCGCAAAATCTTTCCACACCTGACAATTAACTTACAGAAGATTAGTCACCTCTCAGTTATCCAGAGGGCAGGATAGCCTGGAGGATTACCCAGGGTTCCCGTTCCTCCTCATGCTGGCGCCTGCCTTCACGCCACCGTCAGTATGAGAGCTAATCCCTCCTGCCCGTGTGCTCCAAGAGCGCTTCATTAATGCCCTGCGAACTCTCTATCCAACAACCCCTCCCGTCTCCCTCCCAGGGTGGCCGTCTGGATAACAGAGGCTGGGAGAAATTAGGGAAACTGCCGAGGTTTACACAGGCCACAGGTTGTCCCCTGAGAACTGACCCCAAATTCTCATCTTTGAGGTTAACAGACATTTCTCTTGTCTGCTTCCTCTGCACTAAAGACAAGAAAATGAAATTCAAGCCCTGTAATCCGGGTACTTAAGAAGCGTTTGCTTTGGAACACATCCATACTCTCTGTGTTCTAAAGTTTGCCTTTTTAGATTATCTGTCCATTTCGGCCACCCATCCTCGTTTTGCTGGAGACAGAATTCAGCACTGGCTATTGGCGTAGCTGCCACATTTTCATCTCGGTTGAAGGAAAATGTTTCCGACGTGCGTGAAGAGCCACAGAGGATGCCGTAACAGCCCAGGAGCATGTTGTCTGTCTGTTTGGGGATGAGCTGAAGTTTTGTTCACCGTGAATGGATCCTTCACAGATGACAAAGTCACTACAGGCTTCATTCAGTCTGATGGCTCAAAGGGCTTCACGAACCTTCGACAGCCTCTAACCAGCCCGGGGATGACACTAAGTGCAGGAATACAGGGTGTGGGCCCCTCTGGCCTTGGAGGGCCTCTTATGGAGGCCAGAGTTCAACTGCTGAAGCCAAAATCAACAGAAACGTCAAACCGGCCCAGCACCCTGTGCATCCGAGCATGGTGGTGCTGCCGTCTCTGATCCAGGCTGAACGCTGAGCTCGGTGTCTATCGCCAGCTCAAGCGCATGACTGCCTTGTCCTCAGTCTGTGGATCTTGGTTAACAAAATCATTAAGCTCTTAAGGCTTGGGTTCAGCTGGTTTGCTGTGAGTTGAAGTCTGCATTCCTCTCATTTGGCTTGGCCGTGGGGACCCTGGTTAGACCCTGATGCTGTGCACACCTCGTTGCAGAGGATGAGATGAGCCCTCCCGTGTGCTTTCCGTATCATCCGAAAAGTCAATAAATTCTACCCTCAATGAGAAATCTAATTTTAGTTAGTACAAAAGAAAATTAAATAACCAGGGTGTGGGAAGGCAGCATGGCTTCTGAGGTCAACCACATGGCTCTGCCCAGGTGTATTTCCCGAGCGATAAGCTTCCTTAACGATCTCAGCCCTGGTGTCTTCCCATCCAGTGACTCAAAATCAGTGCAGATCATCTTACCCCAACCCAGCCTCTCATTGACAAGCAGGAACTTCACAGTGGGATGGGAGGGCGCTCCACGGACTTTCCACATGGGAGTTTCATGGATGGGGACTTTCGTGGCCACTGGTGATACTGGGGAGCCTTCACAGAGAATAGGATTACACGTAGATGTTGAAGTAGGGCAGAGAATTCTGTTCTTGATGAAATCTTCTAATGCTATTTCAAACCATTGCTGGAAAAATAGCAAAAGCCTGTAGCCAGGAATGAGAGAAGGAAAAATGTCATCAAAGACCGATCTTGAGCCTTGCAGGAGCCTCAGAAGAGCAGGTGAGGGCAGCAGGAAGTGAGGCGCCAGGAAGCCAAGCGTGAACTGGCATGTGGGGCCCGCCACGTGGTGACGTGGGGCCCCAGTCAGACCTTCCCAGGATGGAAGGGCACAGCCAGAGGGCGGCACCCAGGACACCAGGGGAAGGACTTTCACGGGGACCACAGCCCAAACACAGCATGCGCAGCTCAGCGTCCTGATGTGGGGATGACAAGGGCCACTGGTAATTGTAAGGCAGGAAAAGAGGTGCGGGAGGAATGTGATATGTGGGGCCTATGGTGCAAAGGAAGGGAAAAGCTCCAGGAAACACCAGGAGATTCGCATTTACAATTAAGCCTGAGAAGTTAGGGAGGAAAGTGGTGGCCACACATTTGCTGTGAATAATGAGAGATGTTTCCATTTGTTTGTCCTAATACCAACGAGCAAACGAAAATCCTGCCAGATGAGATACTGAGTCTTTTTCACGGTCCATGAGTCTTTGGGGGAATCAGTACACACAAGTCCTCCATATCCAGAGACTGGGATGCCAGCGTGTTCCTGAGTGCGGTCCATTTACCATGTCCTAATAAGACTCCAGCTACTCTTTCAGCCCAGCATCAGCCGGATTTCACCCTGTACCTGAGGTCAGGGGTTGTTTCTTCCCTCTGGTGTGAGGGTGGTGGGCACAGGTTGGGGTGGAAGAGGAGCTGAGGCTGGCAAGGGCGGGGCACAGCTCCAGGAACACAAGCCCCCAATAACTAGTCCTCGAATGAACAGTGTATGACCTAGGAGATGTTGTGAATATCAAGCTCCGGTTCCTGCACAGTGAGCCGAGACCTGGGAGCTGACGCACAGCACGGACCTTGGTGCTGTTCAGACTCATTGCTGGGCCTTGTCTCCTGCATGCAGAGAAGAGCTGCATTTCTCAGCTAAGCCAGGCTGGGCCGGTGACTGGGGTGTGGACATGTGTGCCTCCTGCATGGACATGTTGAGGACCTGGCGGGTCTGAGTGCCCACACCGCCTTGCTTACCGTCTTGATGATCTGGGAACCATCGGCTGACACGGGGCGGCCATGAGACCAAGGCTTCCAGGGGCTGAGCCAGTGTGGGAAGCACAGCTCTGACGCTTATCTCGGTCCTGAGATTCTGACCTTGGGGTCACCGCAACATAACCAAAACTACCCTCACCAAAACTACCCTCACCAAAACAAAACACCTGTTGTCATTCTCCCTTTGGGGAAGACACATTTGCTGTGAGTTTCTACCGGGCCCATCTGGGGACCAGCCTGAGAGTGGAGGCCTCCCAGAGTACGGTGTTCACAAAAATCTGCAAAAAATGTCTCTGTGGCCTCCTGTGGAAACGGCATTAAAGTCACAACCACCTGCACCCGGTTCGTGGAGAAACTTGCATATTTCCTCCTGCCTCCACCATGCGTCATGCGTGCACCCAGGGCTTGCATCGGGCAGAGGGCAGGGGCATTTCACAATGAGGCAGCACATGACTCACACTGTGGCTCTGGGACCAGAGGGCCCACAGCCCAGGCCACCTCATGCATTCTCTCAGACGGCACTAGCTGCGTGGGCAGAACGCGCCTGGGCATGACCGCTTCCCAGCCCACCGGCCCTGGCACTCTCTGGGCCCGCCATGGGCATGGTGGGAAACAGGATATGGGCACATGCTGCTCAGACCCTGAATACAGCAAAGTGCATTCTCACCCGGGGAAACGGGGCTCACGTGGAAGAAAGCAAGCCCAGGGTGCCAGCTCTCTGTCAAGCTTCCAAATATCGGAGCATGAAGCCAAGTCCCCACACAGCCAGCCTGACTGCCAGCGGCTTCCCAAGGAGAAGAGGCTTCCTGCTGCCTGGACTGAGAGGCGCTCAGTCAGGCGGAGTGAGGGGCAAGGACAGGGCTATCTGGCCCCCATGCTGGCCCCACCGGTGTGCCTTTCTCTCCAGCCTCTGAGGCGGGATCCAGCGCCACTCAGTTCTGCAGGCACCAAGTGTCGTTGCTTTTCTTTGGATGAGGCTATGGTGAGTGTTTCAGGGCTGTGGGTCACTAGAGGACACCTGGGCTTGGCTCTGCCTCCTCTCCCTCTGGCCCTGGACGTGGAGATGGGACACCCGGAGCCCCAGGGGACCCGTGGGGTGATGCACACGCACGTCTTCAGTGAGCTGTCAAGAACACCCTGCATCTGTGCTTGTGGCACTCTGAGAGCTCCAGACAGGCTGGAAGCTGCTTCAGGACCCAAGTGGCTACCGCCTCCATGAGGCTCCACGTGCCTGCAATGGCTTCATCCACCCCTGCAGAGCCAGGACGCTCTTACGCCCTACAGACAGTCCGACGCCGCCTGCTTGGAAGCGGGGCATGTGCTGGGCTGTGACACCAGGCAAGCTTGCGTGGCGGTCCCCAGCGACAATTCTCACACCCTGCAGTCTGGTGACACCCACGCTTGGCCAGGCCCTCCTCTGGGGTCCCTGTCATCTGTCCTGAAAAGCAACCTCTATGGGTCCCTGTCATCTGTCCTGAAGAGCCACCTCTATGGGAGCCCTGAGCCAACAAGTGGGGGCCATGACGGGACCAGGGGCAAGGCTGTGATCAGCCCTTTTATTCCCAAGTGAGCTCAGGGCTTGAAGCGCGTCACTGTCCAGGACCACATGCTCCGGAGGGGCCCGGGCAGCCGTGGGCACCTGACCTGTTCTGGACCCACGGCCCTCACCCTGCACCCAGCTCTGTGGGCTCTGGCAGGGTGGGGGTAGCTGTGGGTGGGGTCAGCGTGCTCCCACCCTGTGCTCTTTTGTTTCAGTGTCACAACGTGCAAACAACGCTGACTCTTGAAAGCTTTTTTTTTTTTTTAATTTCTCTCGTTTCTGTTGAAACGTGACACTCAAATTCGAGATGGGAGCAGAGATCAACAAACCCTGTCAGCGTTGTCAACCCAGGTGTGACAGAGCCGTCTTCCTAAATTGCTGCTAATCTGCCAAAGGCCTCTCTCTCTGCAACCTCCATTGCGCTGTTTGCTCACATAATGTTAACACTTTAGACTTCGCCCTCCGAGGTGTCACTGTGTGCCACTTAGTGCGTAAGGAGAGCCGTGTGAGCAGCCTCCAGCACGCGGATCTGGGGAGCTGGAGAAAGCTGATTAGCTATTCAGGGAGAATAATCTTATTGAGAGTAGTAAGAGCTGCATGAAGAACGCGCTTCCCTTCCCAGGAACAATCTCCTCATTATGTTGTCAAGCTTGCTGTTGAGTTCCCCCCTGTGCCATTAAGAAACCGTTTTCCATGTTAAGAAAGAGATTTCCAGATTGTGATGCTGTTTCCTGATTTTTTTTATTGTTTAAAGAATCTGTATGTATCAAACCAAACATTAAAAAAAATGACTCATGTGCAGCATAATTACTTCCAATGAGGCACGCCGGACCGGGTGGGTGGGGAGGAAGGGGTGCGAGGGGCGCCCGTGGCCAGGCGGGGAGCAGGCGGTGAAGATTAGAATTCCACATCAGCGCGCAACACTTTCACCTCCGCGCGAAATGCAGTTGCAGATCGATAAGGCTTGATGGGCGAGGAGCGGGCGGAGAGGAGAGGCAGCTGCAGGCTTCTGAGTGTTGCAAACATTTCCGCTCCGTCGATGTTCTCCGTGGAGCAGGAGGAACAAGAAGTTGGAGCTGTGCACACATCTGCCCTCCTGGACCCCTCTCCTGGCTGGAAAGGGAAGAATCTCCATAACAGGACATGGGTCCTTCACCGAGAGGGGCCCCCAGGGCTGTGAGCGGCCCCCCGAGGCCCGCCCTGCCCCCAGGCCCACCTCTAGCGGGAAGGCGTGAGGGCGGCCGGGCGGGCATTGTTCTTCACTGGCGGGCACGGTGTCTTCCAGCCGTTGCCGACCGGCTAATTTAAATAATGAACAGGAAGGAGCTTTTTCTTAATCTCTGCATGAACCAGGGCACAAGGCGTGGGTGTCACAAGATTTCGTGATAACGATTCCCATCAAAACGAGCCACGCTGACGCCAAAGCCTGTGCCCCACGCGGCGTGCACAGCAGTCGGGAGCGGACGCGCCTGCTAGGGCCGCACGTGCTCCTCCTGGTGACTCGGTTGGCGTTTCCTTCGCCACTGAGGGGCTGCCGGCTGATTCTGGCAGATCCTGTAGTTAAGCAATTTGGAATGCATGTGTTAGGGAGCTTTGTCGTGAAACCTCAGGTGTGTTTTACAGAAGTGGGGATTATTGAAGGGGCTTCTTTCTTAGGTAGCAACCTGCATGATAAGGTGACTCCATCTTATCCAAAAACGAAAGTAAGTTTCAAGGCTTAGACTACATTTGCTGGTAGCTTCTGCTTTTTGGAATGTTCCACCAAATACCCAACAGCTCCGAAACAGGCCGTCAGTGATCTGCCCCTTACGGCCCCTGCTGGGCAGGTGACTGGCCACAGCACAGCTTCACCAGCCTTGGTGTGACTGGCGGTGGGAACCCTCAACCTCCAGCAACGGGAACTCTCGTGCTCCCTCAGCCAGCATCTACATCACTTCACTGTAGACACGGTGCCGGGTGCCCTGCACACGGTAGTGATAAGGCAGGTGTGTCCCTTTCCTCGTGAAGAGCTTATCTACCAGTGGTAACAGCACCATGAGGGAGCGAGTATGCCTGCCTGTGTCTGCAGGGGTGTCCGGGCGTCCTGGGGAAGGGAGGCTGCCTGGGAGACAGGGATGGAATGTTCTAGCTGTGGAGGCCAAGCGAGCTGCTTTATAGGACACTGGAGAAGATGTATGTGGCCCAGTGCCTCATCTGCACTTCCCCTAAGTGCTGTAGGAAGCCCCCACAAAGAGAGCCTTGGATAGTTTTCATTGGCTTAGGATGTTGGTGCTTGAGAGGGAAGCCTGGGTGAGGGGCCTGATGACCCCCAGCCCAGCCCAGGCCACAGAGATGGAGCTCCTGGTGCTGCCCAGGGAAGGAAGGGGGTGGACTCTGGAAGAGGATGGCCCCGACGTGGTGCCGGGCTGGGTGTCCAAAATCAGGGCCCAGGCAGCATCTCCAGTCTCTGCCCAGAGTAATGTGCAGAGCCTTTGGCTGGGGCGCAGCAGGGCACCACAGCCTCGATGTGATGGGATGAGAGACTCACCAACAGTGACCTCCTCCGTGTGACCCTACGAGAACCTACTGCATGATTATTAGGGCCACACCCTGCAGCAGGCATTAAGGAAACAAGTACTAATAAAGTGTGTTTTTGTGTGTTCAGGAGGTTGGAAGTAAAGCTTCCTAGGCAGGTGTCAGCGGAGGCAGAACTGAGCCACCTCGAGCAAGGGCTCTGCCGCTCTGAACCTGGGCTCCCGATGATAAAGAATAATAAGCATTTATTGCAGGGTTGTTGGGAGGCTTAGAAGAAAGTGCCTAGCGCATAGTAGGTGATGAATAATTGTGCATTTTCTTTAATGATTGTGCATTCTTCTCTCAGCGTGCTCACCGTCTGAAAGCATTGCCTAAATGCTGATTTCCATTTTATTTCTTCCCTCTCTCTCTCTCTCTCTCTTTTTTTTAAGACAGGATATTGCTCTGTCACCCAAGCTGGAATGGAGTAGCACAATCATAGCTCACTGACACCTCAACCTCCTGGGCAATCCGCCCACCTCGGCCTCCCAAACTGCTGGGATTTTAGGCATGAACCACCACACCCAGCCAGTTTTGCTTTGTTTTGAATGACAGTATATGCATAAAACCAAAAGGTGCAGGAGGGAACCTCCTGGAAGTGTGTCTTCTAATTTGTCATTTGTGAAGCTGAGCCTCTTTCTCTTTTTTAATTGGAGGTTGGGACAGAAAACCAGGCAGGCGGCTTACTGCACATTGAAACCTGAACCTGGGTAGCAGAGGACACTCCCCCAGCAACGTCCCATTGTCTGATTGTATGAATCAGCCATATGCTACCTGATCAGTCTCCTGCTGATAGATTTCTTTCAATATTGCACATTTACCCAATATTGCAATGGGTATCTTTGAACATGTGTATCTTGCACATGAGTCAGTATATGCAAAAGACAAATTTCCTGAAGTGCAATTTTGGATGAAAAGGAGTGCTGCATTGATAGGTAATTGATGAATGGCTCTCTGTAGATTCTGTTCTAATACATGCTCTGTCAGACACTGTAAGAAAGTCCATCTCCTACCCCCCACCTCCTTACCAACCCAGTGGCCACCCAACTTTTTGATCTCTGCCCACTGGAGGGTTAAGTCAATGAAATCTTGCTGTAGTTTTAATTTGAGTTTCTCTTTTTATGAGTAAAGTTGAGTTTTCTGTGGAGGAGACATTTGTATTTCCTTTTCTGTGAACTGTCTGCTTGTATTCGTTGGCAATGCATTCTGTTAGATGGCTGGCCTTTTGCTTATTGATTTGTGAAAGTTCTTTATCTACTAGACAAATTAGCACTTTATACTATGAATTCAAATATTTTGATCTAGTCATTTATCTTTTCTCTTTGTCTCTATTCCTTTTCGTAATTCAAAAATTTCAAATTTTTATGTTAAGTTAGGCAAAGATTTCTTAGACATGACACCAAAAGAAAAAAAAATGATAAATTGAATGTCATCAAAATTAAGAGCTTCTGGCCTTCAAAAGATACTGTTCAGACAATATAAAGACAAGCCACAGCCTGGGAGAAAATATTTGCAAATTCGTATATCTGATAAAAAAGACTGGCATCTAGAGTATGTTAAAAACTCTTAAACTCAATAATAAAAAGACAAATGAGCCAACAAAAAATGGGCAAGAGATTTCAGTAGACAGTTCACCAAGAAAGACGTGATCATTGGCAACGTAGCCTTCAAAGGATGCTCAGCCTTGTTAGTCACTAGGGAGATGCAGATAAAAACCACAGCAAGATACCACTGCACCCACCAGCATGGCCACAATAATATTAATAAACATGAAACAGTAACCGTGTTGGTGAGGACGTGAAGAAATTAGAAACCTCACAAGCTGATGGTGGAGATGGAAAATGGGGCAGCCACTTGCAAAACAATTCAGCAATTTCTCTAACAAGTTGAACAGAACTTATCACATGGCCCAGCAATTCCAAAGGCCCCCTAGGCGTGGAGTTCAGACAGAACCAAGAGGAATGAAGACACATATCCATACAGTGACGTATGCATAATGTTCACAGCAGCCCAAATTACAAAGCACCCAAATGTCCATCAACAGATAACTGGATAAACGAATGGAGGTATATCTGTACAGTAGAATGCTACTCAGGAATAAAAAGGAACATACTAATGATACTCACAACAACATGGATACATCTGCAAATAGTTCTACTGAGCAAAAGAAATATGACAAGATAGAGTATACACTGTGTGATTCTGTTTACAGAACATTCTAGAGAAAGCAAACTAGTCAGTAGTGACAGAAAGCAGACCAGAGTGGGCCTGGGATGGGGGAGCAGGGTGGGGCGGGGTTGGAAGGACAGGTTATGAAGGGCAAGAGCCATGGAGAGTGGCAGATGTGTTTGTTATCTTGATTGCAATGGTGGTTTTACAAGTGTATACATATGTAAAAACTATCAAATCATTTACTTTATATATGTAAGGGTTACTGTATAGCAAATACACCTCAATAAAGCTGTTCAAAAAATGAGAAATATATATATGAAGTAGCAATCTTTTGTTTTATGGATGCTAGGTTTTATGATTTTTTTCCTCACTCCAACTATGAAAAAAATTCTACTCTTTTTTCTTCTAGTGTTTTCTGTAAGGCTAGGCAAAGATTTCTTAGGTATGACATCTAAGATTATTTCATTGTTCACATGTATAATTGTTTCCTCTAAAACTTGTTTGGGTATACAGTGTAAACTAGAAATCCAGCTTATTTTCTTCCAGTTGGGCTGACATCACTGCTTGAAAACATTGATCTTTTCTTCACTTATTTAAAATGTCATCTTTATCAGATAGTAAATTCTTGTGTATATTTGCTGCTGTTTCTTGACTTTTTTAAGACTTTTGTCTATTTTTGTTCCAATACCACATTGTTTTAATTATTGTAGCTTTTAAAATATGCTCTGGCTGGGCGCAGTGGCTTATCCCTGTAATCCCAGCACTTTGGGAGGCTGAGGAGGGTGGATCACCTGAGGTCAGGAGTTCGAGACCAGCCTGGCCAACATGGTGAAACCTCATTTCTACTAAAAGTACAATAATTAGCCAGCCATGGTGGTGGGCGCCTGTAATCCCAGCTACTCGGGAGGCTGAGACAGGAGAATTGCTTGAACCGGGGAGGCATAGTTTCCAGTGAGCTGAGATCACGCCATTGCACTCCAGCCTGGGCGATAGAGTGAGATTCTGTCTCAAAAAATAAAAAATAATTATATATGTATATATATGCTCCAATGTTTAATATGCTAAGGGAAAATCATTTTACTACTTTTAATTTTCAGAATCTCTCTATTTTTGCTGACTTACTTTTCTATGTGAAATTCAGAAGCAACATATTTTAGTCAGAAGCTCCTCATTGGCTTTCTTGAAAGGTCATATTGCACTGAGTGCATTAAATGGTATAGATGATCTCACAGACAACAGACAGCTTCATAATCTTGTTCGTGGTGAGAAGATTCAAAGTCCTCTCTTCTGGCTGTTTTGAAGTGTGCAGTGCGTCATTGTTAAGTGTCACCCTAACATGCCACAGATCCTCAGGACTCGCCGCCCCCACATAACTGCGACTTCGTCCCCAACCAGCAGCCTCTGTCACACCTCCCTCCACCTCTCCACTCTGTGTCACCTGGAACCTCAGATCCCAACAGCAGCTCTTGCTTTCCAGGGGCCTCGTGGTATGAGGAGCGGTAGAAAGTGGCTGTAGAGGAGGCCCTGGATGCTCAATGTTGGAGCTGGAAGAGACCTGCGTCTTCCAGAATCGAGAAGAAGGGGAACCAGGGGAAAAGAGATCCTGACCTCAAGTCGTTCCATCCAAGTCAGGGCCAGGCAGAGGGCCTGGGCCGTAGGGGACAGTGGTGGGCAGGCATCCGTCGACCCCTCTAGTGTCTGGGCTCTGGAGGAGCTTCAGAGCAAACTGGCCTCATCCTTGGCCGAGCCATCCACCACTTCCTCCACCACACTTCCCTCCCTCCACCGCACCCCCCTCCCTCCATGACACCCTCCTCCCTTCACCACTTGTGTGTTGTTTTTCTGTTGTTGACTCCCTGGGGCACTGTCCGCACCCACTGATGGAAAGCCTCACAGTAAGGGCAGTTGGAGGTGACTTCCACTGGGCCAGAAAGACCGATCCCAGGGCCTTCTTCTGTGCTTACAATAACAGCCAGCATTTATCCACACCTGCCTATATGTGAGTCATTCTCTCTAGCTCATTCGATATCTCGGCAAGTCTGTGAGGCGGGCACAACCGCTGTCCTCATTTTACAGATGAGGAAACTGAGACACAGAGAGGTGAAGTGGCCAGTAGTTGAGGTGGATTTGAACTCAAGCATTTTAGCCCCAGGATCCACTCATCAGAAAGCTTTTTGATCCATTATCACCATTTAAAGTAGCAGAAGGAAAGGTTCTGAGGCTGACCAGGAGCAGGTGAGCATGGCGGCGAATGTGCTGGGAGCTTAGAGTCTCGGAGGCGGCCTTTCTGGGGGAGGTGGGGGAAGCAGCAGCGGGTGGCCTGCCCCTCACAACTAGAGTGGTCTGGTGCTATGGCTCTGCAGGGCTCATGGCAGCCTCTGTGTCCCTGTATCCTTCTTCCATTTATGGATTTATTTTTCCGATGCTCTAGGAATTGACCTGGGAGTGGATCTGGTCAGTAATGTAATGACCAACGAAATGAGCCAGCTATTTGCTGCAAATGGGGATTCTATGGGGAAGAGGGAAAGGGTGCAGAAGCCAGGCAGGAGTGGATGGGGACCAGCTTGATTTCCCTGCGTGCTATACCGTGTGGACCCAGCCTGGGATGGGCGAGCAGGATGAGGTGGGGAGACTATAGTAGGGAGAGAAAGAGGCCCCATTCACCTTTGCCAGGGCTTTGCCTGTTCTAAGAAGTGGTCTTCCTGAATACAAAAGCTAAAAAGAAAGAAAAGAAAAGAATTGGACCAGAGCAAAACCAGACCCTTCTAATTCTCAGAATTGCTGAAACGTCTCAGAAGGTCTCACCAGGCACAGTTCTAATTAATAAGGCATTACACATCATTTGTAGTAGTGCTAATCTTGCCCCATGCTATGAAAACCCTGGTTATATAAAGCTCTCAGAATAAGAAGAGGAGGAGAGGTGAAAAGCTCCATTTTCGTACCCTGTCCTCATCACCCATAGAACGCAGATGCTCCCCGCAGCCGCACTCGGCATCACGGAGGCAGAGCATGGCTTCTCCAGGGGCTAGTGCCCTCCTGCCTTGCTCTGGAAATGTTTGCTTTGAAAGCTGCAGAATCTGATGAAGTGAGGCTTTCCAGATGGTCCAGCCCTCATTCCCTCTGTCCCCGACGCTCTCTGAAGCACACCCACTCCGTCATGTCTCTATCCCTTACCCGGAGGAATGAGGGAGTGAATTAAGTGGATGCAGTGTCTGTCTTTTGTGAGCTGCCAAGTCGTGGATCCTGGTTTCTCCTCTGTGGGTGAGAACCATAGGAAGATAGAGGTTGGAGGCTCACAGAGACCTTGGGAAGTCCTTAGGCGCCGCCTCTTATTGCCTGGAGCAGAGGGAACCCACAGAACCTCCAGGCTGTGCTGCACCAGGCGCCGTCCACTCCTCCCACCAGCTCCTGGGCGCTGTTGCTAGTCCTTCCAGCCCATCAAGTCTTGTTCATCGAGAGTGCTCCACGAAGACGTCACTGGCTGGGAGGACAAAGGCCTTGGCCGTGACCGCTGCCTGTGTGGCTTCACTTCTTTGAGCTGATTCTTCTGTGGAAAGGCTTCATCCCATCCACCCTGCTTTTCTCTGCAAGTCATGGGAGCTTCCACCAGGCTGGGGTGGGCGAAAACACTCCATAAACCAGAAGGTTCCAAACGAGGCCAAGGCAAGCTCCCTGTCTTTTGCCTGAGGCGTGTACTGAAGTTTCCTGGGAGAGCTCCTGCGTCTCCCCAGATCTCACGAGAATTGACTCACTATTTCACAGAACCAGGGGGATGGCGCTAAACCATTCATGAGAAATCCAGCCCATAATCCAATTACCTCCCATCAGGCCATGCCTCCAACACTGGGGATTACATTTCAACCCAGGTTTTAGAGGGGACAACATTCCAAGCTATATTATCAGTGGCCCTGGTGGCTTTCGTGGGTGAAATGTCAGCGTGGAAGCATCTGTGCTCACATGTCTGCTCCGGCGACTCCTCCTCAGTCAGTTCCACCAACCCCCATGACCCGTGTGTCCTTGCCCTTCTCTGCTTTCCTTCCCTGTGGAGTACCCATCCCCACAGGCGAACATACCTGTAACTTCTCTACAGGGAAGGATGCATTTCCTGGGCAGAATGTAAGCTCCAAGAGGGCAGGGAGTTCTGCTGGTGTCCCTGGAAGTGACAGGATCACTGGTATCTGCAGGCGCCTGATAAAGATTGTTAAAAAGATGGAGGCAGGAATGGGAGGCAGAAGAGAGAAGGAAAAAGAGGGAGGGATAATAAAGAGGAGGGAGGGAGGAAGGAGGGAGGGATGAAGAGGCAGGAGGAGAGGAGGGAGAAGAGAGGAGAGAGGAAGGAGGGGAGGAGGGCAGAGAGGAGGGAAGAGGAAAAAAGGGAGGGAGGAAGAAGGGAGGGAGGGAAGAGGGAGGGAGGGAGGAGAGGGGGGAAGGAGGAAGAAGAGGGGAAGGGAGGAAAGGAGGGAGGAGGGAAGAGGGAGGAGAAAGGGGAGGAGGGAGGGAGGAGGGAGGGAGCAGAAGGCAGCATCTCAGGGGCCAGGCCGGTGGCACCACACACAGGGGGCTCGTGGGAGCAGCTACACATCAGCGCCCGGCATGTCAGCCCATTTCAGGGTTCAAGTTCATCGACTCCATCAGGGGACTCCAGTGTGCAATTACAGTCAGAAGTGCTTTTCACTAAGGTACATAATGATTCATGCTGAGAATGTAATTAAAATGTTGTGGTAGTTTAAAAATAATACTCTATTAGGATAATACACCAAAATGGCTAATTCAGAATGAGTGCTTCCTGCTTTGATTGCACTACGGTGAGTTCTGTGCATCAAATACTTTCATCTAAAACATGATGTATATAAATACATCACTCGGCTGTGCACTGGACTCTGGGCAGGTGACATTTGAGAATTTCTTTGCACCACAGAAGTGTCTGAGAGCAGTAGCTCGTGCTGACTCTGGTTTTTGAAGTTCCAGCCTTGGATGCTGCAAAGATCCTCTAAATATCATCTCTGGATGGTCCCTGCAAAGATCGGGGCTGGACACCTGCCTGGCAACCTTTGCCTCTGTCCTTCTGCAAATCATGTGGGTCAGGATTCTGAGTTCTGAAAGTGCACAGAGCCCGCCTGCGAGGGTGAGGAGGGGTCTCCAAGCCCCTCTGGAGCAGCCCAGAAAGCAGAAGGGGAGTTAGTGCCCAGACCCCTGCCTCCCTCAGGCCCAAGCAGGACGAGTAGGATCTGTCCTATGACATAAAGACCTGACATTTGCTTCTCTTACCCCCTACGAGGTCTTGAAACAATGATTCTCTGGCCAGCACTGGCTGTAGTGACCAACACGCGCTGAGACCTTACTGGAATCCAGGCTGTGAACTGGCTGCATGAGCACTGTCCTGTGGCCGGGTTCAGGCACAATTGCTGTACCCTCCTGGGAGTTTCTGACTGGGGAGGTCTGGAGAGGCCAGGGGTAGGGGCTACAGCTCCAGTGACCGCCCGACAGAGGCCCAGGCTGCTGTTCAGGAGCCCCTGGAGAACCTGCTGCCCACACAGCCCCTGTGAGACTCCCTCTAAACCGAGGATGCACCCAGGCCTTGTAGGGCCCGGTGGAAGTTAGTGTTGTTGTTCCTTTGTGCTAATAAAAAAAAATAAAATTAAAAGGACAAAGGGTAGGTTGGAAACGTGCTCTGGCTCCCACACTGCACGTGACTCCCGGGCCCGAGCCCTCACCTGGTACCCTGCACATGGGCTGAGCATTTCACGTGAGCCGAGGCTGCGTCCTGGGCCAGAGCTGCACGGCTGCTGCAGGGGCTTCCTAGGGTGGCCGCCCCAAGGCTCCACAGGCCAGGAGGCCGAGGCAGCAGACACGGGCTCCCTGCAGTTCTAGAGGCCAGAAGTCAAACTCCAGGGGTAGACAGGCCTGGTTCCTTTTGAGGTCCTACCAGGAACCTGCTCCAGCCTCTGTCCAGCCTCTGGAGGTGCTGACATTCCCAGTGGTCCTCAGCTTGTAGGAGGGTCACCCCCTCTCCGCCTCTGTCATCCCGTGAGTGGCCTCTCCCTGGGTGCCCATCTCTGTGTCTCCACCTCCTACTCCCATGACACCAGTCCTGTGGGGCTGGGGCTCTCCTACTGCAGGATGACCTCATCTTCACTTTTCTAATGATAGCGGAAGCCACCACATCACCAAATATGGGCGCATTCTGAGGTGGCGGAGAGTACAGTTCACCCCAACACACCACTGGCCCCTAAGCCCTCCTCGCCTCCTCCACCTGCACCCCCACTGGCCCCTAAGCCCTCCTTGCCTCCCCCACCTGCACCCCCACCGGTCCCCTGAGCCTTCCTCTCCTCCCCCACCCGCACCTCCACTGGCCCCTAAGCCTTCCTTGCCTTCCCTGCCCATGCCCCACCCACAGCACTGCACAGAGAGGAGGGGTTGGTGCCCCTCCTCTGGTGCCCTGGTTTCCACATCAGCTGGTCTGGGCCTGCCCTTCCTCCCTGCCCTCCCTTCCCCGCCATGAGATTCGGAGCCTGGGCTCCAGGGAGGGGGCTTGGTGGCCATGCCCTGGCCTTCCCCTGTTTAAGGCCCTGCTGAACTACCTCCTGGGATCCAGGAGGAAGTCAAGGAGAAATCCATGACCTTGAAAATCCTCCTGGCGCCCATCCTTTCCTTGGTCAGGGCGAGTGGGCAGCCCAGGATGAGGCCCGGAATCAGGCCGAGGGCGGCGCCGGCTGCAGTCTGGTGTCAGTCCTGGTCTCGTCTGGGCTCCAGGGGATTCATCGTCCTCAGAAGCCAGCTCCCTGGGGTTGCAGGACTGAGATTACTGCTTCTCCTCGCTGACTGCCAGCCAGGGTCGCCCTCAGCAGCTGGAGGCCGGGAACGTGGCTGCCACAGCTGGGCAGCCTCCCCACCACCCAGGAGTCTCTCCTCATGTTACATGGAGGCCGCCCAGCTCGATGCACACTCAGGATCTCGAGAGTCACATCTGCCTGCAGTTCTCACAGTTCTGCACGGGGGGCTCCTCATGGGCACCCTGGAGTCCTGCCTCCTGGTGCTTGAGCTGTGCTGGGAAGGAAGGCATGAGAGTGTCCTGGGAGGGGCTGGGGGAGAGCCCAGGAAAGCAGAGGAAGGATGGTGCCTCTTCTGTTTCTTCATGTAGTAAGAAGCCTCCAGCCGCTCTCTAAGCAAGCTGCTTCCTCTTAAACTTCAGTCTCCTTGTCTGTGAAAGGGGGCGTGACTCCCTCGGGGTTGCTGGGAGCATGAGATCATGTCCCATGAATCACGGGGCTCACGGTGGGACTCACGGAACACTCACGGCTGTCATTTCCATGAACACCACTCGGTGCTGCCCTGGGCCTCAGCATGAACGAGGGAGCAGAGGCACCCACGTGAACATGAACGCGAAGGTGGTGCCCAGTGTGGCTCACGTGTGGCCAAGGCCACAGGGAGCACAGGAGCTGGAGATCACCTTCCCAATTTCTCTCTGGAAGTCCTGACTGGATGCCAGCGTTGCTGACCTCTTGGCTGTGTGTTGACTGCATTACTGCGGGGGTCTTGCGCGGGCGCGTTCCTCGTGCCTGGGGCTCTGCACACCAGGTGGCCCCTCAGCACCTGCTCTCAGACTGAGCTTCCCGCATAAGCTCTCCGGCCCCACTGGTCACCTGCTCCCATGCAGCCTTCACAGCAGAGATGTGGCCGGCGTCCAACCTCAGTCTCTGATGACCACGTCCGCCACCAGCATTTTCCATCACCCTGGGGCACTACGCTTCACCGTGCCCATTGGTGACGGGCGGGTCCATGTCCACAGCCCCCTTGCTTCTCCCCCCCACCCTTTTAATTTTGATTTAATTTCCACGCTTCCTCACCCGCCACCTCCACCACACGCCTGTGTGTGATTGGATCATGGGCCCGTTCCACTGAGGTTTCTGTTTTCTTTGATAGGCGCCCAACACACTATCTTCTTTCTTGTTCTCTTCAAGTTAAAATGTACACATATTGAAATAAATCTTAGCTTTAAAGGTTTTGCAGGAGACATTCCTGCAATGTGTGTCCCATTGTGACACAGAACAGTTCCATTGCCCAGGAAACGCTTTGTACTTCTCACTCACGGGTCCCTGCCCGCCCCAGGAAGGCTCTGTTGTGATTTTGTTCCCTCAGAAGAGTTCGGCCCCCCTGGACTGTCATGGGAATGGGACCTGCCCTGCATGCCCCGCGGCTGGGTCCTGATGCTCTGCATGTCTGGAGTTTACTCCAGTGGTTAGCGGAGCAGTGGCTTGAGCTGCTTTACTGCTGAGCACCATCCTGTCACTCCCACACACCACCTTCTGTTCGCCATTCTCCTGTTTTGTTTTGTTTTGTTTTGTTTTGTTTTGTTTTGTTTTGTTTGAGACAGAGTCTCTCTCTGTCACCCAGGCTGGAGTGCACTGGCAGGATCTCAGCTCACTGTAACCTCCGCCTCCCAGGTTCAAGGGATTCTCCTCCCTCAGCCTCCTGTTAACGGACAATTTGGTTGTTTGGGGACTTGAGTTATCGTTCAGAAAGCAGCTCTGCCTCTTCGTGCACAAGCATTTTATAGACCTACATATAGACCGGTATTTTCCTTCCCTCAGATGACACCCAAGAACAGAATTGTTGACCAAGGCCAGGCACGTGTTGCCTTTGTGCAAAACCGCCCAAGGGGTTGCCCGCTGGTGCTCAAACTGGAGGGTTTTGGCCCCTCCACATCTCTGCTGATACCTGGTGCTTTCGGTCTTTTTAATTTTAGACATTCTAGAGGCTGTGTGGCAATGTCTCGTTCTGGCTTTACTTTTCATTTTCTCGATGACATATGATAACAGCAGTTTCTGAAGACCTTCAAAAGCATCTGACAAAAGCTATGACTTAAAATCTCTAAGAGGTTTGGAGCGTGTGTGGGTGGAGAATCGAGGCCCTGGGCTGCACCCCCTCTCAGTGCCCACTCTGGGTGCCCAGGTATGGACAGGATTCTCCCCTGCTACGGACACTGATGGCTCAGCCAGCTCCTCTGTGCCAATATTGACCAGAGAACTCCGTGTAGCGGGCGCTGTGTCAGCCCCACACTCCTGACCCACCAGCATTGGGCCCATAATCCAATGCTGGTGTGTCAGCACCATTATCTTAGCCTCTTTATTTCAGTGCTTCTTGTTCTCATACTGCTGAATTCTCTCAGAGAAAAGAAAGAAAAAGTCCTTGCTAGGTGGAAGGAGCCTCCCCAGAACTAGCACCCTCACCGGCACCCTCGTTGGCAGGCACTAATGAGCTCCCGGGGTTTCAGGCTCAGCAGAGCAGAGGCAACTAAAGAAGGGGTCCCATAGGGTCACGGCCACCCTTCTGCCAGCAAGCACACCAGAAGAAGAAACCGTGAGGCCGGTGCCAGAGCCAAGCCCACCTTGCGGTTCCCTGGCACCCCCTTCTGCATCTCCCTGGCACCCAGCCAGCCTGGTTGTGGGGTGGGGTGAGCTGGGCCTAGCCTTGGGCATCCAGCATGGCCTCCTCTCCAGCAGTAGCTGGAACCTCTGGAAGAGAGGGGAAGTGCTGTGTTGCCCTGTCTCTGCACTCACGGGGGATATTTTCATAAAGCTGTATTCAGAGACAAGAAGGGCAGAAGTGAGACTGGTTTCTTTGTTGTTGTTGTTTTGTTTTTTGTTTTTTTGAGTTTTTTTGAGAAGGAGTCGTGTTCTGTCACACAGGCTGGAGTGAAGTGGCATGATCTCGGCTCACTGCAACCTCTGCCTCCCGGGTTCAAGCCATTCTCTTGCCTCAGCCTCCCCAGTAGCTGGGATTACAGGCATGTGCCACCAGGCCCAGCTAATTTTTGCATTTTTAGTAGAGACGGGTTTCACCATGTTGGCCAGGCTGGTCTCGAAATCCTGACCTCAGTTGATCCACCCGCGTCGGCCTCCCAAAGTGCTGGGATTACAGGTATGAGCCACCTTGCCGGGCCGACTGGTTTCTTAGAAATCATTCATTCACACACCTGAGGTAGGTTGAGAAGACTGATGTTCTAGGAGGCATGAGTAGAAATCACGGGGTCCATGGGCTGTGACCTCTGATCATCTGCCTTGCTGCAGGCCTGTCATGGCGGTGGCGCTGACTGTGTGTGAGAGGAGAATATGCTCAGGATGCTTCCCTCCCAGACAGAGAGAAACAGAACCACGAGAACATCCAAGCCGGGGCCACGGCAGTCAGTGCACACGCCCTGGGGGCTGAAGGGCAGGGCATGTGGGGTGGGTCCAGGGAGGGTATGGTGCAGGGGCTCGGAATTACAGAGGGGCTGCCCTGCTCTGCCAGATAGCTGGGGGAAGGGAGGCAGATTCTCGGTAAAAAGTGATGTTTAATAGCTTCATGGCCCAGGCACTTCTGTCTAAAGGATGGAAAACAGTTTGCAAAAAAATAGCCCTCAGGCCAGCGGTCACCTCTGAGCTGTCAGCAAGATTCAGTTCCCCACTGTCCCCCGCCCCCACCCTGCCCACACCTGCTGTGCTGTCTCCAGACTGGCCCAGCAGGCTCCGTTCCTCTCTGTTTCTTCTCCGTGTGTGTCTGGTCTTATCCCCTTGGCCTCCCTGGAAAATGCCACCAACCCAGCCTGACACTCAGATGTCTGTAGGCCCATAGTGGAGGGACTGGGGAATTGTTGCCAGGCTCGTTATTTCTGAAAAGAGCTTTCACTCCTGGGGCGGCCGGGCTGACCACAGAAGCCTGTGTGTGGCACGGCGGAGCAGACCAAGACAGAGGACCGCGGCCACTCTGCCATCCCGGCCGGTGCTCTGCGGATACAGGGGGCATTCGTGTTCTATTTCTGTCTGCTTTGTCTTGGACGGAGAATTTCTGGGTTCAGTTTTGGTTTGTTTTGAAGACGAATGTAGAAAGAAGGAAAAATCAGAGGTCAGAAAAGATGGAGGCAAGTCTGCCTGCCCACCAGGCAAACTGCTGTGAAACTTATAAATATTGCACCTCGTTCTCTGTGAAGCGTGCTCTTCTGGGAGGGGGCCGTGAGTTCACATGCACTTTCTGTGCAGTGGGGGACCGGCTGGTGCCTTCGGAGAAATCCGTTGTTAAAAGGGAGCTCTCAGAAACTGTGGAGAAATGAGCTTTTTCTACCCCTTCGAGCCGATGTAACATTAAAGAGAGTTTGGGGGATAATGGAAGAGCCTTGACCTCTCATCATTTACCTTGAAGGAAATAGAGATTTCTGTGCAGGAGCCAAATCTTTTCAACGAGCAAGTTGACCTCTTTCCTCCATGGAAGGGAAAGACCATTTGACTCCAGGACACAGCCTGGAGCAGCTGTGTTGTTTCATGGGTAGAGGGGGTGGCAGGGGTCATGGGGGCACCTGCAGGGTCAGCGTGGTGTTCAGAAATGCCATGATATGCCCACTGCTGAGGACAGGTGGAGTCAGAGCCACACACCAGGTTGCCCTCACCTCTGAGCCTGCCCTGACCACCCCCGCCCCCGCCAGCCTGTCTGTCCTGTTCTCTCAAAAAAGAAAAGACTTTGCCCAGTGCAAAGGGTGGGAGCCCAGCCACCTGCTCTTCATTAAGACTAGTAATGACCGTCGTCATTGTCCTCACCATTATCATCATCTGCTGAGCCATGCCTGGGCTGAGCACAGCTGATCCTCACCCCAGCCAGGAAGCAGGTAGTGTCAGCCTTATTTTACTACAGAGAATTGAAACTCAGAACCTTGAAGTAACTCTCCTGGGACCACACAGATTTCTAGAGCCAACTGCAGACTCGGGTCAGCCTGCATCAGGAAATGTTGCGTGCAGTCTTCCTCCGGGGAAGCCCACCTGCCCCCCACACCCCTCCGTCTCTCGCCTCTCCATCCCTCCTACCCCCAATTCTCCACTTTTTGTGGGTCTTCCTAGGCTCTTTGTTGATGACAACCCCATGGAAGAGAAAAGCATCCTTTAGTATTTATTAATCGATGCCACCCTTAATTCAAAAAGCAGGTGAATCAGAAGGCTCGCGTTTCTCTTAGAAAAACTCATGTTTGGAATAGAATTCTTTGTTCTTTCTCTGTGGACCATGGAGACCAGCTAGGATGCAGGTTGGCTGAGCTTCTGCAAACACACAGGGCCTTCTGATCTGAGGGTGTGAGTCAACGAGATAATTCCACCCACTAATTGTTCATCTTTAAAGGCTGGACTACAGCTGGGAAAACATTGGCACACACAGGCCCATGGCCACAAGGCGGCTGCAGCCTTTATTCCAGCTCACCTGCTGGGGTGCTGCTGAGAGCCACAGTCACTGGCACCTGCCACATGCTAGCTCTTCCCAGTCATTCACTCAGAAATTCTTCCACCTGCCTGAGGAGGGGGCACTATTACACTTCCCATTTTACAGATTAAGAAGCGGAGTAACCTGCCCGGGTTCCCACTGCTGGCGAGCATGTGCTCCCAGGCACCCAGCTGCAAGGCCTGGTGCTGCCGAGGGGGAGCGTGGCAGGAAATGAGACAGAGGGAGACCCCGTAGCTTTGCCACATTTTATCCCAGAAATACTGGTGAAAAGGTGAAAACTGAATCAACCAACCAGTCAGCAACTGTGCCACATACACAGAGAAGCCCCTGGTATGGGGAACTTTTTCCACTGGCTTAAGTGAGATGGCTGCTGGTTTGGTGCCCTGCACACACAAGCAAGGTCATTACTGACTCCTCAGGAAATTCCCTACACATGAGCCAAGGTAAACCCCTTTTCCCTCCCATGGAAGATCAATGGCACCCTTCAATCTGCTTGAATCTTGGTAGAAAAGTACTGGAAGCATTAATCATCTTTGTCTACAATAATTTACTTATTCATACTGGTCAGAAAATCCTCCTGCCGCTTCATCTCCTCCTGCTGTGAGACCAGAGAGCAGCTCAGGTCCTGGCTGCTCACCTGCCCTTGGTGCCCTCACATGCACCCTTGGGCATGAGCAGAGATGCCAGGCTTTAATTTTAATGCCATCTTGGTAAACAGTGCCTTTTAGGGTATATTTTTCAGCCTGTCTTACTTAGCGCTCACCACCTTGCCTCCCAAGTAGCTGAGAACATAGGTGTGTGCCACCACGCCTGCCAAACTTTTTAATTTTTTGTAGAGGTGGGGGTCTTACTACATTGCCCAGGCTGGTTACGAACTCCTGGCCTCAACCATTCCTCCCACCTCTGCCTCCCAAAGTGCTGGGATTACAGGTGTGAGCTACCGTGCCTTGCCTCTTTCTGTTTTGTTTTGTTTTTGCCTTTTGGGCTTTCATTTACCCAGTATCACTTTACTCATTCCTTTATTTTCAGGCTTGCTTTATTCTATTATTTTAAGTAAGTTTCCTGTCCACAGAACAGAGCCTAGGGATTGCCTGTCCATCTAGGTAGTTTCTTCTTTGAACGAAACAAGTCGGCCTGCTGGATTTCATGACATGGCTAATGACTTTCTTGCTGTCATTTTCAAGTTGCTGATTGAGTTTTCTTTTCTCTGTATTTTCTGGGTTGTCTAGGCACTGCTGTTTCCTTCTGCTCTTCCTGCTGGATTTCAGTTTCTTTGCAGGGTTGGTAACGGTGCCTGCCCTTCGCAATCATCAGTGTCCATCGCAAGGTTCTGTACCATTTTATGGAAACTCGGAACCGGGGACTTCCCCGACCCTGCCCGGCCTCAGTCCTATGAGAAGTGGGCTTTACATCACACCTGTTCCCTCCTTCCCACCCACTCCCAGCCTCTTCCAGTGACTTGTGCGACTTTGACTCACCCCTGCCCTAGCCCTGTCATGCTAACTCTTAGATTTTGCAGAATAAATACTTTCATTTTGGGGCCATTATTTTAGACTTTGCTTGCAATTCAATTCAGAAATATTTCCATTTCTGGATTATTTATGTCGCAACTGTATTCTCCCTCCCAGATAAGCCATCACTGTTGCGTGTGCTCACCTGGGTGTGCAGGGTTTGCGGATTTCATGGCTCGCCACTGCCTCCTCAAACGCTTTCCCAAGAAAGTGTCCAGCAATGCTTTCCCCTCCCTTCATCCACCGTGGCACCCCGAGGGTGGAGCTCATGGGCTGCGTGCGTCCTTGCCCAGTCCTGAGGTGCCATGTTGCTGGCTCTCTGTGCCATAGAGACAAGTCAGCCTGCTGGATTTCATGACATGGCTAATGACTTTCTTGCTGTCATTTTCAAGTTGATTATTGAGTTTTCTTTTCTCTGTATTTTTTGGTTGTCTAGGCACTACTGTTTCCTTCTGCTCTTTTTTTTTTTTTTTTTTTGCCGTTTATTTGTTCTTTACTGCTGCAGCTTTTAGAATTGTTCTCTTCTGGCTAACACGGTAAAACCCTGTCCCTACTAAAAATACAAAAATAAATTAGCCGGGTGTGGTGTTGCGCGTCTGTAGTCTGAGCTACTCGGGAGGCTGAGGCAGGAGAATGGTGTGAACCAAGGAGGCGGAGCTTGCAGTGAGCAGAGATCACGCCACTGCACTCCAGTCTGGGCAACAGAGCAAGACTCCGTCTCAAAAAAAAAATACAAATACAAATACAAAAAATAAAAGAATTGTTATCTTCCTCTTCCAACTGGGAGATTTCCCTGAACACCCTGCTAGGAGGCTTTTCTCCTCAGTTCCTCCAGATCTGTGCACTCCAGCCTCTGCCTTGGGCTCCCCTGAGATGAGCTCAGCAGGCAGCCCCTCCCTCTAGAGCTGCCGTCCTGCAGGGCAGGCCCAGTCCTCTCCTCTCCCACTGTTTCCCATCACGCGCTCCGAGCATCTTTTCTCTCCGATCCACTACAGTGCTCGTTTAGGTCCCAACAGAGCCCATGCTCTACTTGTGTTTATCTAAGGAGTTTTTTTTTCCAGTGGGAAATCAGGCATTGGCTATAAAGCAAGGTACGTGTGGGACTCAAATCTCTATTCTCCCTGTTCTTGTTCAAGCCGCTTGCCTCAGCCTCTGCCTCCAACTGCTGTCTTTGGAGGCCTATTCCCGATGCCTGCCTGCCGTGCAGCTGTGGATATGCTGTATGGACAGCCCCGGGCGTGGGGCTCTGGCCTTGGCAGCCCCTGCCTGGATCCAGTCTGTCCGAGGTCTCCTTGCCCCAAGGCTCAGTAGTAGAGAGCACAGCTACCACCACCTCCCTCATCTCCTGGGCCCGGGAGACCCAGGCCCCCAGGCACCGTGGCCTCCGTCCAGGGGTCTCTGTCCAGCTCCTCTAGGCTGCAACTGTTCCAAGAGTCCCCCAGTGCCCATCCGAGGCTCCTGTCAGGTCCAGAGTGGGAGGCAAGAAAGTCCTTCATTCACTTCTAGGACTCCAGCAGAGCTGAAGCCTACCCTCCTCCAGGCCCACCCCACCCTCCAGCCCACTCCTTCCCTCCCCCACCCCACCCTCCAGCCCCCTCCCTCCCAGGCCCACCCCACCCTCCAGCCCACTCCCTCCCAGGCCCACTCCACGGTCCTGCCCACGGGAGCTGCTGGTCTCCGAGAAGCACCGGCTGGAGCTGGAAGGAGAGGAGACATGTCCAGCCCTCCTGGCTTCCAGAAGCCTGTTGCATGGCTCATTCCACAGGCGCCCTGCACCACTGGTATTAATAAGGACGATCACATTGAGGGAGTTCCTGCCAAAGCCTTTCGGAAGTAGTCAGTTACAGCTCCGAATGTTCATTTATTTTCATAATCCCTCGTTGAATTAGGATGCACAGAGTGGCAGATACATGCTTGATGAGTAACAATCGCTGCTCCTGACGTTGGTACCATTTTCATGCACTTGCCCTGTCTGGGCTCTGTGCTAAGTAACCATACGTTTTAACTACATTCTCCCCCTTAATCCTCATAACACTGGTAAACTTGGCATTATTGTTTTTCTTTTTCAGATGGGAAAATAAATGCCTCAAGAAGCTGCACAGATTGCCCCAAGACTCTCAGGAGGTGAGTGGCCATAGCAGCGTGGGAGCCCAGATCTGGCAGTTCCAGAGCCTGCTGGGTCTTCGTGGCATATACGTGCTTTGCGGATCTCTACCTGGTAGCTGCCTGTCCCCTGGACTGTGAGGCCCAGGAGGACAGACGTCCTGTGTGTTTTCTTCACCACATGGCCTTGATGCGGCCGGCCCAGGGCCCTCTGCAAACACTAGTGAATGAGCAAACCAGCCAACCCACAGAACAGCTTCTCTTCCATCCTCTAATGACCAGGGCGTTCTTCTTCATGATCTCTGGCCACTTGCTGGCTTTGCCCATGAACATGGGATGAGCAGAGGGAGAGGTGGAGACGTGGGGGATTAGCGAGTGCTCTGAGGACGATGCTGGCTTGGGTATCGTGGACACTGGGTCTCATGGGGCAGAGGAAATGGGGGTGGGCTGAGCTCAGGGCAGGAGCTCAGAGAGCTGGCTCAGCCACCTGGCCGGCCCTCCCATGCGTGGCTTCAGCAGAAGCCCCAGCTCAGCCCCGGGACACTGAATGGGAATGCAGACACCTCCTGGGGCATTCGAAGGTGGGATCTGCAGACCCCAGAGTGCAGAAAGGTTGCTGTGCTGACAGGAGCCAGCAGGTGTGATGGCAGGAGGAACACAAGCCCAGGGCAGCTGGGCAGAGCAAAGGGGGCCCAGCCCAAGCCCACTCTGTAGGCTGAGCCCTTGGAGCCTGTGTGAGGAGGTTAGGATGCGCTGAGCAAAGGTAACCATAAGGCACCGGGGCCTTGCACAGCACTTTGCACACCCTCCCCACCCCCGGGGCATCCATCCGTGTCCATGGGGGCTTCCAGCAGACCCACCCTGGCCAAGGGCCGCCCAGGAGGGGCTGCGTTCTGCAACTCTCATCCTCCACTTGGCACACACTGCCAGTGAAGTGAGTTCATAGGTGAAGGAAGGCGTGTGCATTGAAAGATGGGGATGAAAAAGTTCTATTTTCCAATTGTACTTTTCTTCCCTGAGGGAGAACATTTTGGAAAGAGTAATGATTGTGATGACAAATGTATCTTAAGATGAGGGTTGGCACGTCTTTCCTCATCAATTTCTATTCTTTGGGTCATTAAACCCTGAAGTGTTAAATGGAAAGATGCTTGCTGAATTGAGGCGGCCCTTTGGGCCCATGTATGGGAGGCGATCCCCAGGCCTTCTTAGCGTCCATTGGATAGCAGTGTTTTGTGAAATCTTTGCACATCCACTTACAAAGTGGTTTTTAAAGCGGCCTGCAGTTTTGACTGGACACACTGTCAACCCACGTCCCACCTGCCCTCCAGCCATGCCTGTTTCCCATGGTCTGGTGTATCAGCCTTGCACACATCATGTATCCAAAGCCCTCTCTGCCCGCCAGACACAGCCACGGGCAGCAAACATGCCCCGAGCAGCCACTGTAATGTCTGGACAAAAAGGACATCTGATGGCCACAGACCTTGGGCCTCCTTTTCTAGTAAATTCCCATGTCCCTGTTCCTACGAGCATCCGGTGCTCACCTGGCCGGCGCCTCTGTGGAGCCAGTAAGAAGCAGCAGCTCCCCTCAGTTGAAGCCCCACGTACAGTGTGTCGGCCTCACCCCTGCAAGAGGTGCGGGCCCTCCCTTGATGGCTAGGACAGGATCCGGGCCCAGCCCGTCACCTTCCTCCCATGCTTGGCGCCCGCTGCCCACCCCACCTCGCCCCCAGGCCTGGGCGGAAGGCGCTTCTGGAGTAGGTTCTGTTGGTCTCGTCTCCGGTGTCAGCTCCCTTGCTTGAGTTTGAGTTGAATTCCAGGAATGGCTCAGGGCCCGTATCCCTGCAGCAGCCTGTTCTATGGGTGGTGCTGCATCCTGCAGGCTGGGTGCTCCTGGGGGCTGAGACCTCAGGCTGGCCGCTGACCCCCGATGGCATCCACCACGCTGGGTGGCGGCGGTGCTTAGCCAGGCAGGAAGCACCCCCAGAGGATGCTGGAAGGAATGTCCTCACAGCTCACAGGAGACCCTTTGGTTTCCTCAGCCATCCCCCAGAGAATCCGCAGGCATCATCTTGGGGAGTGGCAGGTGATATCCTAAGGTTTTCCTGGTGTAACCTCAGGCACCTGGAGTCACAGCTGCTGCTCCATGCCACCCTGAGGCACATACCTATCGCCAGTGGGCAAGAATGGCCCTTGTGTTTCCCTCCTTTATAATGTCGGGGCAGGTGGCAGAACGACCATGTCAAGGTCATATCCAAACCCAGGAAGTCCTCAGCGCAGCAGAGGCTGACTTCCTGATTCACCTGCTACTGTCTCCTAAGGCCTCAACAAAATAATAGCAAGGAGGTCTTTTTTAAAGGACACAAACCCAGGACAGACAACTGTGGGAAAGAGGCAATAGGAACACATTTTGGAAGCTGCACAGTAGATGCATGAGGAGGGACTGAATTAGCCAAGGCGAGCTGCTGAGAGCTGAGCTGCAGAGGCCATCACTACCGAGGATGTGGATTTATCCTGGGCTCTCAAGGAGGGTAAGGGACAGGGCTCCCAGGGTACCAGGTGGATAGCGGGACTGGGAGTGGCAAGACTATTTCAGAAGCAGGTGTGTAGCCAGGTGTTCCTCCACCCCCAGGTAGCCTGCCACATCCACCTCAGGTGGAGTCTGGAGGATGGGGAAGAGACTTCAGACTGAGGGCACTGAGCAGAGCCAAGGGCAAGAGGATTCAGGGTTTCTTTGTTGTCACAGGATGCGCGGGCTGCCCCTTTTTTTGGGTGGTTTCCCAGCTCACGGGCTGAAAGCACGTCAGACCCCTGGCAGGATGTTGGAGGATTCCTTTTTAGGGAGACTTATGGACTCAAAAAAAAAAAAAAAAGATTCTAAACACTTCCAGAGATTTAAAAACAAATAAAGGACTAGAATCAAGATTCATTAGTCTTCTCAAGAGCAACATTTGAAGCCAGGAGGTAATGGAAAATTGTCTTCAAAATGTTATGGGAAAAATAGTTTTCTACTAGAATTTTAACCCAAATGAACAAACTATCAATCAAGACAATTCAGACACACAATTGTTCAATAAACACATCTCTCACTCTTTCAGTGAGGTGCTGGGAGATGTACCCCACAAAATGAGAGACAAAGACTTGGGATTCAAGAAACCAAGAATCCAAAAGGAAAGAGGCAATGGGAATCCCCAGAGTGAAAGGGAAGGGAAGCTAAGGAATCCGGTGCTGAAGAGGAAGGGAGGCTGCAGGAGGGGCATCTCCCAGGGAAGATGAAAACACGGAGGGTGTTTTGCATTTTCAGAGGAGATTTACAATTCTCACAGAGAGTTTAGGGCTGAGTTAGTGATATGTATATGAAAAACGAATCCAGTGAAAAAGCTATTAAGTCCAGGAAAAACAAACCAAAAAAAAATTGTTTAAGGAGGAAACTGTAATTATAGTACACTACATGTCTCAGCTGTGAGTAATATTTATACAATGTCATGACATTTAATTGATCTACTGGAATACTGATCTGTTCAGACGTTACAAACAGCAGCGGGTGTGTGGGGGAAGAAAGACCTTGATAACAAGTAGGGATATGGTACAGAAATGCTGAATTCTTATTTTCATTCTATGAAGTCAGTAGCCAAAACTGAACTAAAGAAAGTCGGCAAATAGAAATATAAGCATGCTATTTAGAAATGTGGGGATAAACAGGTGCAGTTTTAGCTTTTAAGTGGATTGCCTCTGGGGAGTGGAATGGACACTGCCCTGCAGATCTGTTGGTGGGTTTTTGTGTTTTGTGTGTGTGTGTTTGTGTGTAAGATGGGGTCTTGCTCTGTCACCCAGGGTTGAATGCAGTGGCACAATCTCGGCTCACTGCAGCCTCTGTCTCTGGGTCCAAGTGATTCTCTTGCCTCAGCCTTCTGAATAGCTGGGATTACAGACATGTGCCACCATACCAGCTACTTTTAGTATTTTTAGTAGAGACAGGTTTCGCCATGTTGGCCAGGCTGGTCTCAAACTCCTGACCTCAAGTGATCTACCCACCTTGGCCTCCCAAAATGTTGGAATTACAGGCGTGAGCCACCATGCCCAGCCTGTGTTTGTTTTTAAGACTAGTCAAGTGCAGTAGTGAAAAGGGCAGAAAGAGTAGAACCTAATTGAGGTTTAGTTTCCTGTTTTTTACTTTTTTAGATACAGGGTCTCACTCTGTTGCCCAGGCTGGAGTGCAGTGGCAAGATCATGGATCACAACAGCCTCAAACTCCTGGCTTCAAGCAATCCTCCTACCTTGGCCTCCAAGTAGCTCGAACAACAGGCATGTACCACTGCACCCAGCCTGGGCTTTTAACCTATGTACATTAAATGTATAACTGATTTAAAAAAATCTTTGGCAATTTTAAAAAAGAATGAAAGGATATGCTGAGTTTCTGGCACTTTCTGGCATTTTCCAGCATTCATACAATTGATGGGTATGAATAATTCAAGACCAGAAACGGGTATTTTTTTGCAGTTAGGTTAAAAAAAATTAACTGACGTTCACCTCATTATCTAATTATTCCCTATTCCCTAATTATCTGTGTGGACTTTGCAATAATTGGAAATGGTAAAAGATGAGGTAGAAAAGAAGTCAAGATGTATGTGTAATGGGCTGTAGTGCTATTTCTGGTCTTAAATGGGCAACAAGGAAAACTGTGTCTTTCCCTGAGCAGGGCGTCGGCTCCTCTAAGCTGTATTCTGTATGTAGGTGTCTGAGTGAAAATTCCACTCGGATAGTTTCAATGCATTCATGCTCCATTTAATGCTGTGTGGAATATATATTTAACCAGAAAGGTAATTTCGCCTCTTCCTTTATCTCTGCTTCTCACCTGAAAAGAGAGTTATAGTGTTGAGTCCTGCCCCCTTGAGTTGCTGCCTTGGTCCAACCGAGGACAACACAGGAGCTCTGCAGGAATCACTGGGGTCTGGGTCTCAGATGCGACTGGGTGCTCTTTCTTTCCCGGGTCCCCTCACCCACAGTCACCACTGTGCACAGTTCCCGGGGAGCAGGGCCGTGGGCCGGGTGCAGCAGGGGCCTGTGTTCATGTGACCCTTGGCACGTCCCCCTGATCCCCAATGTGCTCAGGGGCCACTCCCAGTCCATGATGAGGACCGGCATCGGCCCGGGGAGCACTGGGTCGCACTTGCCAGACAAGGACCAACTTCTCTTTCTGTGCTGGCTCCATTGCCCCAACCCTGAAGGGACAGGACAGGCGTCCCTGACTGTGCGAGGGGCTCTGGGGTACGGGAGCCCCACACCAGGAGCTTCGCCCACCCCAGGCTCTGCCAGGTACCCGGGACGCCAGCAGGTCCTGAACATGAGGGGAGGCTGGGGCTGCTGTCCAGGTCCTGCCCCTCCCGCCGGCTCAGGGCAGCCTCGCTGCTGCCGGGTGACCCCAGCTACACTCTGGGGGTGATGGAGCGGGGAGCCCTACCTGGGCATCATGGATGTGAAGGGGGAAGGCACCCTAGAACTCAGCCGGCCTCTGTGTGGGGGAGCATCTTTGTTTAAGCCAAGGCTAGTGGGAATCTGATGGGTAAACTGAGGAAACAGCTGTGCTCAAGTCATGAGTAGGGCAGGATCTGCGTCCCCCATGCTGGACGGGGCCTGGGACCCCAGAGCACCAGAAAATGAGTCCAGGCCTCCCCCACGCCGGATGGGCCCTGGGATCCCGGAGAACACCAGAAAGTGAGTCCAGGCCTGAGTGTAAGGACAAGGACATGAGCCCAGAGGGACAGGACCCTCCTAGGCGCACGGCAAGGTGTGCAGGCCATTAGAACAGGTGCTAGGGAGGGTCCCGCAGCCCCTGGAGCAGGCCAGGCTGCCAGGTGGCTGCCACCTTCCTTCCCCCTCGCACACCAGTTTCCAGCAGGGCTTCTGTGAGCATTTTGGTTCCCCAAGCAGCCCACAGCGGGTTCTGTTCCCAGGCCCTAGAGAGAGCCCGTGGCTCT
Source organism: Hylobates moloch (assembly GCF_009828535.3). NCBI lineage: Eukaryota > Metazoa > Chordata > Mammalia > Primates > Hylobatidae > Hylobates > Hylobates moloch. Next base: position 172,642,863 of record NW_026652279.1, read on the forward strand.
GGTCACCAGGAAAATATGCTCAAAATGAGGCTGTGCTTCCTCTTCTGTGGCTTCAGAGACCTCCACACTGTCTGCCCTGTGGCCCCGTGTCTGTTGGTGTAGACAGACTCTGCTCTGATTAAAACATCACTCCCGTTGCCTCCAGGGAGCATGTCTTCTCCTCACCCACCACCGCCTCCGCCCACAGATCAGGGCTTCTCAAACTGCAGTGCCTGTTAGAACCCCCAGCACGGTTTGCTGAGACACAGGGGCTGGGTCCCATCCCTAAGTCTCCGTCCAGAGGACGCAGGTGCAATGGAAGAACTCGCTGAGCTTATGAGTTCCCAGGTGATGCTGATGCCGCAGGTCTGGAAGGCCGCCTCTGAGAACCACTGGCCAGGCTCTTACGGAGATCGAACAGTAGGAGATGGCACAAGGGGTCGCAGTGGTCCATAAATAGCCTCAAATTCCGCCAGCATTCAGCTGGATCATTTCCCTCCTGGTAAACAGGGTTGGAACCCCGATGCCTCCCCCCTCTACCACAGAAAGGCGCGTCTGAGCCCCGTTCGGCCCCCAGGTGCTGTCATCTGCCCATGTGCGGCCTCAATGCCGTCTCATCTGGACCTTTGTAAAGAAAGCGGTTTTCAATTAGAGCCTGTGCTGTCTGCGCGCCCAGGGTACTCACCCAGGCGGCCGTACGAGAGGCCCACCTCTCAAGGGCCGCGGTGAAGCACCCTTGTCCAGATGTCAGCGCGGTCCCGCGGCCGTGGCAGCGCCCACGTCTTGGAGGTAGCATATGTGTTGCAGTGAGAACAGCGTTATGCTTCCCCGCTGGCCAGGTCCTAACTGAGAGACTCAGGGAGCCAATTACCCATCACTCTCCAGACCACCGTTCTGGGGGAAGGAGGGAGCGTAGGTCCAGTGCTGATGAGAAAAACCCGGGAAAAGCAGGCATCATTTCAGCAGATCATACCTCTTCAGGCAGGCCTTCCTTCTGGCACTCACTGTTGGGTGCAGGGAGGCCGTAGATGTGTCTGGGTCCTGGAGGGCGGGAGGCTCCACTCTCCTGCAGGTCTGGTCGCCAGGCACCCAGCACAGGCACAGGGCTGCTTCAGTGGGACATGCTGTAAAAGTGATTATAAAAAGGGCAGAAAAATGAATAGAAAAATAGAAGGCTTTTCTAGGGATTGTGTCTAGAAATATTTGACCACGTAAAATATAAGTCTACAGCATCTCTGCAGAATTGACTTTCAGAGTCACCCAAGAATAAGAAATGTGAGGCACGGTTGGGTACAGAGGCTCATGCCTGCAATCCCAGCACTTTGTGAGGCCAAGGCGGGTGGATCACCTGAGGTTGGGGGTTCGAGACCAGCCTGGTCAACATGGTGAAACCGGGTCTGTACTAAAAACGCAAAAATTGGCTGGGCGTGGTGGTGTACATCTGTAATCCCAGCTAATTAGGAGGCTGAGGCAGGAGAATCGCTTGAACCCGGGAGGCAGAGGTTGCAGTGAGCTGAGATCGCGTCACTGCACTTCAGCCTGGACTACAGAGTGAGACTCCGTCTCAAAAAATGGAGGGAGGGAAGGAAGGAGGGAAGGAGGGGGGAAGGAAAGAGAAGAGGAGAGAGGAGAGAGGTGAGAGGAGAGAAGAGAGAAAAGAGAAGAGGCAGAGGAAGAGACAGTGTTCCTGGAAGGGCAGAGCCGGGATCCGAATCCCCAGGCACCCTTCCTCCTGCTCCCCTGAGGTCCCGGCCTACCCCGGGGTGGAGGAGTGGAGGGGTGGGCCTCAGAGGCAGGTGTGTTTATAGTCTTAGGAGCACTTTTTAAAAAAATAGCTTTAGAGAATCCCGAAAGCATACACTTTTGTTTTGCTTACTGAAACTCAGATTTCAGTGGCTGCAACATAGAATTAGTGTGAGAAGAACCCCTGGCCTCATCCTCCAAGTCCACCTCTCCTGTTTACTTGTGAGACAAACTTAAAGGGAGAGGCAGGAGCATGGCCTGAGGCAGGTGTCTCAGACCCGAGGGCACACGAGGAAGCTCACGGGAGCTGTCAGGGTCAGAGGTGTGACCCTGGAGACCCCACAGAGGGAGTGAGGTAGGCAGGAGGGGGACCCCCTGGGCCCTCCCTGTCCCCTTAGTGCCAGCCCCTGTCCCTCCTCATACCCCAGCCCCACTCTGGCCCCATGTGCCTGGAAGGTCTCCTGTGGCCCCTCATCCTCCGGGGGACCTGAGACGTAACCTGTGAGACATTTGCCATCTCAGCAGAGCACACGGCCCATGGCCCAGCCCCTGACCGACCAGGAAGGCAGAAGAGCATCTGGGACATGTGGGTCGGCACAGACACTCGCTGGTGAGCAGACAGTTGGGCCTGTCCCCACACAGACTCCTCTCTATGCTGGGCCCAGGGCACTGGCACCCACGCCCAGAATTTCCGCACCACTCCTGAACCTGAGGTGGAAGAAGGCAGGAAGCCAGGCCTGAGCCATCCAGCTGGAAAGAAGGACAGCAGCAGGCTCAGCCCCTCCCCACACAGGGCCAGTCCCTGGGGAACCCCGGGAAGGAAGGCCCAGCCCAAGGGGTGGTGCGCGCCCTCGGACCCGGACGTGCCCCTGGGTTCCCAGTTCAGTGCAATACCTGCCAAGGGCTGACCCATCAGCAGCCGCACAGCGTCCTGCGCATCGTTTGGGTCCTTGCCCCGTTTCAGGCCCCCCGAGGTGTGTCTGCCCTGAGCTACCTGCCTTGTGCTGCCCAGTCACCGCTGTGCCACCTCTGCCCAGTGGGCTCTGCTGTCCCATCCTTCCCGCCCCAAACCGGACTCTTGTCTGTTAAGTGGGCTGCGGTGTGAGTGGGGACAGACGCTGAAGGCGTGACGGCCACCACTCCCATGGTGGAATCTGGGGTCGCGGCCATCGGAAGGGGAGAGTGGTAAGAGTTCAGGGGGTTCTTCTCACACCCCTCAAGGGACCCCCACGGACAGGAGGGGACACAGAGGAGGAGCCAGGTTTTCCCAGATTTAGGGGGTGGGATGCAGAGGGGGCTGCACCCAGGATGGGGCAGGCCCAGGCAGGAGATTCGTGGACTCGTTTGGTGGCTGCCCAGGAGGGACTCTGGCATCGCTCGCCGCCTCAGATTTGCCACAGAAACCAGCTGTGGCTGCCACTTATGCTTGGGGCCGGACCCCACGTTTTTCTGAATCCAACATCCCTGCCATCCCTGGCCCATCCACCAATGGGAGTGAGGGAAGTTTCCAGATCACTCAGAGGACAGCGGGCACTTGGCCACCACCTAGCTCTACAGGCAGCCTCTACCGACGTGGTTGTGCCTGCTGCACCCACACTGCTCATGGGACGCGCTCACTCAGGCCTGGAACACTCTCTGTATTCCCTGCTCGCTGGGCTCCCTCTCTTAGAAAGTGCCAGATACCATGTTGTGTGCGACCCCTAAGCCTCCACTGCCCCCATGCCTGCTGGGTGCGTGCCACAAGCCTTGGCTTCCCGTTCCGCCCGCGCCTGCCCACCTGGGCCCTGGCCCGTCCTTGGGTCCTGGGCAGCGCGTTTGTCCGCCTCTTCCCGAATTGCCCAAAGGCAGAGGCTGTGCTGTGTCTGCAAAACAAAAACAGAGCCCTGCTCCCGCCTGACTGAGTCCCGCTCCCACTGCTCTCCTGCGCCTTCCCCTCCTCCCAGTGCCCGGCCTTGCTCTCTGCCCACCTTGACCCGCCCGTGTGTTCTGTGGGGTCCATGGTCTGGACTTCGCAGAGCTGCCGGCCCCTCGCGGAGGCTCGAGTCGCCCCTCTCCCTGCACACGTTGCACTTCCCTTGATTCAAAATCCTGCAGCGACATCACATTCCACTCGGATTAAAAGCAAAATCCGCAGCACTGGCTTGTGACCCACGCAGTCTGCACGGTCAGCTTCCCTCCTGGCTTATCTCCTGCCGTCTCCTCTTCGCCAAGCGGCTCTGGCCACCCATCCGTGCCCCAGTCAAGGCCAGCCCACCTCAGACTCACTCCCTCCTGCCTATGAGCCTGGGTTCCAGGATCCTCCCATGGAGGAGTCTTCCCTGGTCTCTCCATGAATCCAGTGCCCCTGGTCAGCACCCCCTGCCCTCTGGCTCACCGTGGACATTCTGCACGCAGACCTGGCACGGCTCTCCCTGCTGTCCATCCTCTCACCAGCACAAACTCAGTGCCACACAGGGATCTCGATAACCAGGCCTTTCTGAACGAATTTCCCATCACCCTCCACCATGCTGCTTCGACTTTCAGGCTGAATGTGCCAGTGATGCGTTATGATCATCAGCACGGATGATTTTTGTGTGTGCCACACATGACGTGTGATTCTATGACAATTACACCTGTCCGCTGTGAGCCAGGGCTGACACAGGCCTGCATCTGGCCTAAACCATCCTCACATCCAAGTACAGCTTTCTGTGGGGTTTTCCTGCTCAATTCCAGTCTGTCTCTGAGCCTAGCATCCTGGTTCACAGAGGAAGAAACTGAGGTTGAGAGAGACCGGAAGCTTGCCCGAGATAACACAACTGACCACGCAAAGCTAGGGGAAGACAGACCCAGACCGTTTATCGCTGTGCTACCACGGGAGTGCCTGATGTGAGAGGTTTCGAGTCAATATCACGTTACTCTTAGAATCTGAGACTGTGGAGTTAATGTACTTCCGTGAAGCCGCACTTTATATGGAGTGTCTCAAACAGTACACTTGCAAAAATTATTAGAGTGTTCGGCTCATAGGCTATCATTCAATGTTGCCCAGCTGTGGTGGTGATCATTTATTAGTAGTGAAAACATTCTCCTAGTTGTTCAAAATCATCTCTGGACTGATAAGTATACCATATAAATATTGTATAGGTGTAATTCAATTAATCTCCATAGGAAAATTTCTGTTGGATGCATGTAAGCATACTGTTTAACTTGTGCGTCTTCATTCCTTCCACTCCAGTGAGTGAGACTGTGGAGAACAGACTCTCAAAACTGCAGCAAAGCGCTTATTCTTTTTTTATCACCTGTCAAATTATTGCTGTGACGCCCATACTTGGTGGTGAAACATTGTGATCCACAGCTAGCTAGTAACGAGACGCCAAGTGTGAGTTGTGCATTGAGTTTAGGTAATGTACCAGAAAACATGGCATGAAAACACTAATTTTCTCAATATATATTAGTAGACACAGTGTTTACCAATGAGAAGTGAAGATGTTTTTAAACAGAGTTTGTTAACTCGAAGTCTCGGCCAGGCTGCATGCCCCTGTTCTCTAGCTTGTGTTAGAATTGAGGGCGGGGATCTCCCCAAGGCTGGCAGGGTGTTGGCCACACCACTCAAGCCCACGTGTCCCAGGGCGTGTCCTAAGCCATATGGACTCAGCCTTGAACGTAGCCATGACATACTGCCCAGGCACCGCCAGCATTCCTAGCATTGGGTCGGACACGAATAGCTCCTCCCCTTTTCTCCAGCCCTTGTTTACGCAGCCTTCTGCCAGCCATACACACCCAGCTTTGGAAGGGGGACCTCCATACCCAGGCACCCTGAGCCAGGCATGCTACTGAAGGAGAGCGGTGAGCTATTATTAAAAACGCGTGTCAAGCTGTTGAGCAAGGAGCTAGTTTAATTTAATTTATCTGGCCTATAAAAATAAAGAGAAATACATGCTATGTTATTAGCAGCCTTAGATGACACTGGCATTCAAACAGTTTATTATCTTATTATTGAGCAGCGTCTCCAGCAAGGGCCTCTTTGTCTCTTTTGCCATTCTTAGGAAACCTATTCTTCAGTTTTTAAGGAATAATTGTTGTCTAAGAGCCTGAAGAAAAGATGATATCATGTGGATTCTAAAAGTGGTTGATCTGAATGTGGCCCACGAAGAGCTCACTCCAGCTTTGCCCCCTTTGCCTCTCCCCTGGGCTCCTCCCCAGCTTTCTGTGCCGTGGTTAGTCCCTGATATTTAGTGGGCTCCATTCTCGTGCCTTTTAAAATAATCCTCCTGAGCCAATAGGGACAGGGAAGAGGGGTCAAACCCGGAGCTTGTCCTCTGGCTGCCAAGGGCGGCCGACCCCATCACAGGAGCATGCGTATGCTGACTGTCCTCAGGATTTTGACTGCCAGTGCCGTGTTTCATATTCAAATTAAAGGGGTGGGGAAGAGCTGGGCCTTTGATCTCACACTGACACATACCTACCAAAGCTCAAGTGGGTGCAGAGTGACCAGCACTACGTCAGCGGCAGCTCTCTGCACTCTGGTACCTGGTACAAGCATGCATTAATTCAACAACCACATTTAAAAGCAGTCATTCAAAGGCCCTGTGGATGGTAGAATGAGGCATTCAGCCCCGAAGAGCACTTCAGCCAGAGCAGGGTCACAGCGGAGTGGCCCTGTCAGTGGAGAACCCAGGGAACTGTGTCGGTTCAGATGGAGGGGCGTCCGCTTCGGCTTTCCTTATTTACATTTATAGCTAATTATTGCCACTTCCTAATGACGCCCTGAGGACCCAAAGAACTGGGTCGGGCTGGAAGATATCTAAAGGGTTTGATCGGGAGGGCGAAGAGAATTCTATCTCAATGGAATTTAATAAATTAAGTACATTTTATACACCTATAATGTATTGTTATAATAAAACTTTATGAAGGCTTTTTTGGTATGTGTGTAGAACATTTTGAATTTATGAAAACTCCTAAAGAACGTAACACCATTCCTAGCCTCAATCCCAGAGAGAAATCTTTGTTAATGCTATGGCCCTTCCTTGAGGCATTTCTACCATAAACATCCTATAGCTCCTGAAAGTCCTCAGTTCTGCAAAATTTCTATGGCAAAATCGAGTTGGGGCAGACCCTCAAAATCTATGGAACTTTGTAACTAGATCCCTAACCAAACCACAGAATGCAAATGTCTCTCCAGGGGACGTTTCACAATGTCTGGATACGTTTTCGGTTGTCACAGCTGGGGAAGTACGCCTGGGTGGAGAGCAGGGATGGGTGGGTGGAGAGTAGGGATGCTGCTAAATGCCCCACAGCACACAGGGCAGCCCTCGAAAAGTGCCCATCTGAAACATGTCCACCACGCAGACACAGAGAAACCCAGCCTGCCTTCCCTCCCGAAGGACCCAACAAAACCTCACCTTCTCTATAATGTGCCACTCATGCCTCCCTCCCCATCTGCCCCATTATTGATTGATTTGTTCCTGTTGGCATTTGGTCTTTTGCAGACATATCTTGAGTAGCCATTTGAGTAGCCAAAATGCTACAGATGTGAGCATGTTGTGGCTCCATAGAGGGTCCCATAGTCTAGAGAAGAAGCCAGCATCAACCATACCAACA
>NW_026652279.1:172650561-172745861 GCF_009828535.3 Hylobates moloch
CATACCAACAACATCAACCATACCAACAACATCAACCATACCAACAACATCAACCATACCAACAACATCAACCATACCAACAACATCAACCATACCAACAACATCAGCCATACCAACAGCATCAACCATACTAACAGCATCAACCATACCAACAGCATCAGTGCACTTTGTATCCATTAACTGATGTAATTTTACCACCACTGCGTCAGAAAGTCCAAATATAATTTCATTTTACAGATGCAGAATTTGGCACATAGACAATTACAGTAGATCAGAATACCAATATTGGCACATCAATAACGCTGTAGGATTACAGCAAGTTTTCACTGAATTCTTTCCATGCCCAGAGCTGTGGGTAACACTGGGAGCACAAACACTGACTTTTTAATGACATAATTCACGACAGCAAGAGGTTGTTTTCACATCATATGCCAAAATCCAAATAAAATTTATTTTGTAACGTTCATGTTTTAAAAATCATTTTTCAAAAACCTGACATTTTATTTTTAAAGGATAAAAATATTGCTAATTGCCTTTATATTGATCTGTGGTTTCTGAAAAAAAAATTGGCATGTGTAAGTGTCCCATAAAAGCATTTTAAAAGAAATGACAACATGTAAATTAAAAACTATCCCCTGAGGACATCAGCAGAAGCAATAAATTGATAGTGATGAATTTTGTTTCTCTCATCTCAAGTTTCTAGGGATATTTTTCATGCTATATCAATGATAATAAAAAAAGAAAATTAACATTTCAGGTTATAAAAATTATTTTCCTGAGAGTCAGTGCCACAATGTGAGTGTTTATTTTTACATAACTGTTTAGGCGTGCGGTGGGGAGGTGGGATTAGGTAGCAATAAACATACAGAAAAGAACCTTATCAGCACTTTCCAACATGGTAGCCACTAGCCACATGTGGCTTTTTAAATTTAAATTTGAATTTAATTTATTCAAAATCAAATACAATTAAAAACTCAATTCTTCTTCCTCACTGGCCATGTTTCAGGTGCTCAATAGCCCTGCGTGGTTGGTGGCCAGCGTCGTGCACAGGGTAGATGTACAGCGTTTCTGTCATCACATAAAGGCCTCTCGACAGAGCCGTCCTGGGTACAACACCATCCAGGATACAAAGCCGTCCCGGATACAGAGCCATCCCGGACACAGAGGTGTCCCAGGTACAGCCCCATCCCGGACACAGAGGTGTCCCAGACAAGAGCCTTCCTGGGTACAGAACTGTCCTGGATACAGCACCGTTCCGGGTACAGAGCCGTCCCGGGTACAGAGCCGTCCCGGGTACAGAGCCATCCCGGATACAGAGCCGTCCCGGACACAGAGCTGTCCTGGGTACAGAGCCGTCCTGGGTACAGAGCCATCCCAGGTACAGAGCCATCCCAGACACAGAGCCGTCCTGGGTACAGAGCCGTCCTGGGTACAGGGCCTACCTGGGTACAGAACTGTCCTGGATACAGTGCCGTTCCAGGTACAGAGTCATCCTGGATACAGAGCTGTCCCGGACATAGAGCCGTCCTGGGTACAACACCATCCGTGTACAGAGCCGTCCCGGATACAGAGACGTCCTGGGTACAGAGCCTTCATGGGTACAGAACTGTCCTGGATACAGCACCGTTTGGGGTACAGAGCCATCCTGGATGGGTCTCTGTGCTTTCAGTTGTCATCCGGCAGCAGCATCAGGTCTGGAACGCATCTCTGGCCCTTCATCTAGCCAGCCATTGTGTGTCAGAAGCATCCTCTTGTGTCAAATGCCATTTTTGAGATTATAAGCATTGTGTCAGGTTTGATGCCTTCAGAGAAAACTACTCAGACTTTATATAAATATGTGTTCAAATATGGTTTTGAGAAGTTCGCTGACTCAGACCCCACGAACTGTTATGAGGTCCCTAAGACCCTGCAGCTCTGTCCCAGGGTACAAGGGCATTCCCACACAGTGTCTGTGCGGCAGGGCTGGATGGATCCCATCTCCACGTGTCTCCATCTTCAGCTATAGTGTGACAACTGACTTAGGAACCAAACACCACTGCCATGCAGATGAGTCAAAACCCATGGGCTCTGCAAAGATTCCACAGGTTCTAGGTGGACATGGTAGGGCCTTGCTAAAACGACATGGAACCAAAAGCAGGAGTCCCTTCCTTTAGGAAATGCCAGGGTCAGAACAAACAAGTTCACCTGGAATCGCTGCCCAGTAAGAAAGGAAGATCTGTTTCAGCAAAGAGCTGCCCACCTCCCTTCTGGACCTAAAAGTCCTCTGTTGAAGCTGGCAGGCCTCAGAGTCAGGGCGCGTCGGCATCTCATGGGGCATTTACCTGCACTGCCAAGGGAGTGACTCGAGCACTAAGAGGAGGTGCCCGCTCTGGCCGCAGGGTCCAGACCATTTCCGATGGATGGGGCGGAGGTTGCCTGCACTTCCTAGTGCTGTCTGCAGTCAGGCTTCCAGCTGCAGCAAGCCCCGGTGGGACCCACAGCCTTGAATTATGAAAATCACATGGGCAGGACGCAGCCTCCATGCTGCAGAATGGGCACATGCTTTGTGCAGTGGTGCCTTTCACACCAGACTGCGTGTGTGCCCTGTGTGGGTGTTCTTGGAGTGTGCCACGGGCCGTGTACCCCGCGTGGGTGTGCACAGGGTATGCCACGGGTTGCGTGCCCTGCGTGGGTGTGCACGGGGTGTGCTGCCTGCACGCAGCTGCTGGCTGCTACCATTCTGCTCTTGTTTTGTTCCTTACAACCTCTTTGCACTGAAACCCAGATGCAAGTGAAATGGTCACAAAAGAAGTATCTGGGTTAAATGCGTGCTAAACAGGTTTAAAATTACAGCTCATTGTTTGGAAGCAGATGCAAGCCTCAAACAAATGCAAAACATCAATGCAGATGCAAACGGGAGGGCAATTTGAAAATTCAATCCTAAGTGCCTGACACTGTCAGGGGCGAACTGGGCTGGCTTCCCTGGGGGCCTTCGGGCCAGAAGGGCCGGCCCCAGGAAGGACAGTGAGGGAGCCGTCTGCTCAGTGAGGGAGGGGTTGATAAGAGCAAAACCCACACCGCTCTTTGGCTTCCTTACAGGTCTCTAATTTCTCAAACAGCGTTAATGATATTTCTGATATCTTGGGAATGCCAAGAATAAAATGAGCTTCAAGCACATTCCTGTGATTTCCTTTGTGAGTAACTTTACGAGGGTGCCCAGAAGGGTTTTCTTTCTCCATACCCCCAGAAGCTTCCATGCTTTCAGCAAGGAATGACCCATATTTAATCTTGGGTGGGGTTCATACACATTTCCTCTTTGTTTCCTCCCTGGATACGTTTTGCACGCCAGTGTCGCTCGCATGGTTCGCAAGTCGCTAATAACAGGCTCATATTTATGCAGTCGGCCCTCAAGCCTGGCTTCATACGCAAATGCATGGAACATAATACCTGTATTTTATGATGACAACACCGATTATAGAACCTGGATCTGCTGTCCTGGAGAATTCCTGGCAAGTTCTCCGTTTTATAACTGCCCTATGGAGACAGGGAATCTAATGTTGATTGTTACGCGCTTGGCATTTTAATAAGCACTTGACTCTTGTCTCTAGGGGGTAGATATTATTCCTTGTACTGACCAGTTAGGGCAGTGCAACTTGAAACAGGAAGCAACTTGCCCAGGGGACCCTGAGTGGGAAGCAGAGCCCCTCCCCTTCACCCAGCCCAAACCCAGATCTGAGGTGGTCGCATCACACTGACCACTCTGCCCACCTGGAAGGAAAGGGGTCACACCACACCATCAGCAACTCATTCTTTTTTGTTTTCAGTGTTTTAGTGTCAAGTCAATATTTGAAAAAAATAAAAGAGGTCATGTTTTACTTTTGCTATGTGACTTTTGATTAATTGAATGCTTTCTTTTTTATTTTTTAATTTTTTAATTGACAAAATTGCATATATTGTATACAACATGTTTTGAAATATGCATATATTGTGAAATGTTTAAATAGGCTAATTATATGCATGGTCTCACATACCATTTTTTGTAGGAGAACACTTAAAATCTACTCTTAGTAATTTTCAAGAATATAATACATTGTTACTAACAATGTAGTCACCACCCTTGTACAATAGATCTCTTGAACGTGTTCTTCCTGTCTAGCTGAAAGTTTGTACCCTTTGACTAACATCTCTCCAGCACCTCACCCCCCGCCCCACCCCACAATCCCTCCGCCCCAGTCCCTGGTAACCACCATTCTATCCTCTGCTTCTGCGACTTCAACTCTTTTAGCTCTTTTAGCTTCAACAAGTGAGACTGTGCAGTATTGGTCTTTGTGCGGTTGGCTTATTTCACTTAATATGATGTCCTTCTGGTTCATCCATGCTGTCTCAAGTGAGAGGATCTCCTTCTTTAAGGCTGAATAATATTCCATTGTGTATATGCCACATTTTCTTTATCCATTCATCCCTTGAAGGACACATAGGTTGATTCTATATTGGCTATATTGGCACTATTCAAGTGCTGCAGGGAACGTGGGGGTGCAGACAGCTCTTAGACTTACTGACTCCAATTCCTATGGGTATATGCCTGCCGTTGAGACTGCTGAATCATATGGTGGTTGTATTTTTAGTTTTTGAGGAATCTCCATACTGTTCTCCATCATGGCTGTAGTAATTTACCTTCCCACCAACACGGTACAAGAGTCCCCTTTTCTCTGTATCCTCACCAACACTTGTTATCTTTTGTCTATGACAATGGCATTCTAACAGGTGGGAGTTGATGTGGCATTGTGGTTTTAATGTGCATTTCTCTGATGATAAGTGATTTTGAGCATTTTTCATATACCTGTTGGACATTTGTCTGTCTTCTTTTGAGAAACATCTATTCAGCTCTTTTGATCACTTTCTAATTGGGCTATTTATTTTCTTACTATTGAGTTGTTTGAAGTTCTTACATATGTTGGTACTAGCTACTTATCAGATGTGTGGTTTGCAGGTACATTTCCCATCTGTAGGCTGTCTCTTCACTCTGCTGATTGTTTCCTTTGCCATGAAGAAGCTTTTTATTAATGTTTTGATGAAATCTCATTTGTCTTTGTTGCATTTGCTTCCTGTGCTTTTGGGGTCATATCCAAAAAATCATTGCCCAGATTAATATCATGGAGCTTTTTCCTCTATGTTTTCTTTTAGTAGTTTCACAGCTTCAGATCTTATGTTGGAATGCTTAATCCATTCAAGCTGATATTTATATATGGTGTGAGGTAAGGATGCAGTTTCATTCTTCTGCATGTAGATATTCAGTTATCCCAACACCATGACATATATTCTTATTTCATGTAAGCTCCATAACTGTTTTGCCAAAAATACTGAAACTTAGCTCTTAGACCAATGGACTGCTTTAAATTATCTTCCCCTTTGCTACTTACTACAGTTTAATATAAAGAGAAATCTTAAAATAACTAAGTGCTGCTTAAAAACATAAACCTCCCTACCATTTGTAGAATATTCATACATCTCCTCTTCCTGGGGAGATGGAGGGAAAAGGTGGGTTCCAGAAGCCATTCTTCCCCAGCTATCTTCTGCTAATAGCAGGCTCCTGATTATCAAGCTGGAAGTGGAAGGGGCTGTGATGCTGTCAAAACTTATAAACTATTAGCTTCTTAATGATAATAGGTACTATCTGCTACTATTGTGCACAATAATATATAATAATGAGTTTCCTAAATATATTGACTATTTCATTTAACACCACAACACCAATATTTTACTTATTCAATACCTATTTAAGATTCTACTGCATACCAGGCACCCTTCTAGGTGCAGAACATACAGCAGTGAATTGTGTCCTGTTGTATTAAAAGGGGAAGATGGACACTAGCGAATCAACAAGCATGAGGACAGCAGATGCACACACAGGTTTAGGCACTACTGGAAAATTCAAAATGACGTAAGGCTCACATTTTCTGTATGTGTGTGTATATATGTGTACACACATATGTACATCTACAGTGTGTCTATATGTATATACACTAGCATATATTATTGTGTATAACAGTAGCAGATATTATAGAGAGAGAGAGGTGGGATTTTGCTATGTTGCCCAGGCTGGTCTCGAATTCCTGGCCTCAAGCAATCCTCTTGCCTCAGTCTCCTAAGTAGCTGGGACTATAGGTGTGATCCATCACACTGGCTTCACGTTGTATTTTTAACAGTATGGCCTTATTCTCAAGAGGCAACAGTGCTTTTCCATTTCTACTTAACTACAAAGCATCCCAAAGTTCTGCTCTTCGTACTGACCAGTTAGGGCAGTGCAACTTGAGACAGGAAGCAACTTGCCCAGGGGACCCTGAGTGGGAAGCCTGGCCTCACCCTACTGGCTCTGACCTGGTGTTTGCCCATCACTGTATCCATGAAACAAGTCAGCCTTCCTGACATCGACTGGCTTTAAAAAAGCATCTGATAAAAGTATGGTTACTTTTATTACCAAGAAAAATGTTAAAATAGGCTGGGCATGGTGGCTCATGCCTGTTACGCTAGTACTTTGGGAGGCTAAGGCAGGCAGATTGCTTGAGCTCAGGAGTTCAAGACCAGCCTGGACAACATGGAAAAATCCCATCTCGACAAAAAATTAGCCAGGCATAGGGGCCCATAGTCCCAGCTACATGAGGAGCTAAGAGAGGAGGATCGCTTGAGCCTGGGAGGTCAAGGCTGCAGTGAGCCAAAATCATGCCACTGCACTCCAGCCTAGGTGACAAAGAGAGACCCTGTTTCCAAAAAGAAAAAGAAAAAAGAAAAAGAAAAACGTTAAAATACATATGGACATAAAACTGTATTATTACTATAAAAAGCACATTTTCTACTGTAGCCCGAGTGAATATGTTACCCCTATGCTGAGTGCTGTCATAACTTGCTTCCAAATGTTGAGTTTTTATTGTTTCAGTGTTCTTCACAAAATTACCTCAGCTTTCTATGTGCTTAGTAACTGCTTTCTGGGCGAATATTGCTTTGGGGTGCATTACCATGTGCTAGGAACAAGGAGAAAGTGCCTCCAGCGACACCGTTCCCTCCCCAGGGTTGTCTCCAAGGGCTGTTCCAAGGGTGCATGAAAACATTCCAATAGTTCTTGGAAGGAAAACATACATATTCTACAAAATCTTAAAAAAAAATCTTCAAGGGATGCAGCAAGTCACTGCAGGCTTCGCGCTGCTTCTGCTCTGCCGCAACCATGAAACATGTTTTCCTTCTGAGGAAAAAACCAAGGTGATGGGAAGTTGGCTTCACCCCATTCTTCTTGCCTTAATTTCAAGGCACCTTGAAGAAAAAAATAGACACCCTCCTCTCTGTGAAAGGAAAATCTTGGGGCCCCAAAATTACTAAGCCAAAGGAAAAAGTCCAGCTGGGGACTGTTCAGGGCAAACCTGCCTTCCATTCTATTCAAAGTCATCCCTCTGCTCACCGAGATAGATGCATATCTGATTGTCTCCTTTGGAAAGGCTAATCAGAAACTCAAAAGAATGTAACTGTTTGTCTCTCACCTTCCTGTGACCTGGAAGCCCCCTCCCTGCTTTGAGTTGTCCCCCCCTTTCTGGATGGAACCAAGATACTTCTTACATGTATTGATTGACGTCTCATGTCTGCCTAAAATGTATAAAATCAAGCTGTGCCCCGACCACCTTGGACTTCCTGAGGCTGTGTCGTGGGTGCGCATCCTCAACCCTGGCAAAATAAACTGTCTAAATTAACTGAGACCTGTCTCAGATTATCAGACTTTACACCCCAAAATATCATTTATTTGTATGTAAAAGATCTCTAACTGGAGGAAAAGCAGCCCTCTGTGTTAACAGACATAGAAACGGCATTTGTGGGGTCAGATTACCATAAGACCAATCCCATTCCACTTTCAATTTCCCAAACATTTACAGAGTGACTACTAATTACCCTAGCACTGGTCGGCTAGTACATCTTCCCTTAAAAATAAAAGTATAACAGGATAAAAACATGGTTAAAAATTGGTTGAATTAATTGCTAAACATCTTTAACAATGTTGGAAGCACAGCCGATATTGAAGAGAGGATTTGTTTTCCTGGTCTAAAAACCAATATTGATTCCACTTGCCTGCACTTACCAAAGACATTTTTTCATGGAGAAACATTCCCATATGTGAAAACTTTTGGAAGTTAAGTTCATTAAATTCCCTTGGACCCAGGTGGAGAAGGAGCACCTTCAGGCACCGGCACCAGGGGGTCTCCCTAACTTCGCTGCCTGCACCAGTACCTCCCTCTCCGCTCGTAATCAAGACCACGGTGTTGAGTCCCAGCACTTTGGGAAGCTGAGGCAGGAGGGTCACTTAAGACCAGGAGTTTGAAAACAGCGTGGGCCACAAAATTAGACCCTGTCTCTACAAAAAACAAAAAATTAGCCAGGCACAGTGGTGATTCCAGCTCTATGGAGGCTGAGGCAGGAGGATCGACCTTGGAAGGTCGAGGCTGCAGTGAGCTGTGATCGCACCACTGCACTCCAGCCTGGGTGACAGAGTAAGACCCTGTTTCAAAAAAAAAAAAAAGAAAAAAGGCCATGATGTTGGGCGTGGCCGTCTCAGGTACCCTGCCTGCCACCAAGTCCCCTCTGCAGGGAGGTTACTGCCCAGTGTGTTCTCGGTTGCCAAACAGGGCTGGCTCATGGTTCCTTTGGAAATGCTGCGGCCCACAGGGCACACGTGACCTCGAATGTATTGCCCATGAAGCCACCGAGAATGGGCATGTGCTGCTGCTCCAGCTCAGGCCTTGGTGCAGACCACACTGTCCTTGAAGGGAAGGGCTGCAGGCTTCCAGGTAACAGTGCCAAGTCCGGGAGATGCTGAACTCATGGACTAGGGGACTGAGGAAGGCTTACCCCGGGGGGCAGCTGCATGTTTTCTCTCCCCCTGAAACACAACACAGGGAGGAACAGAAATTCCTGCTGTGACAAAAAAAAAAAAAAAAAGTACCTCAATAGGAAATGGGCTCCAAATCCAGTGAATTTGAAAGATATGAGAGTGTTCTCTTCATGGGACCCTAAACACCAGTTTCTCCACACCTTGGATGTTTAAGATGCAAAATTACCTGAAAAAAGCAACTTGCAGGGTAAAGCTGTGCTTTTAATTCGGAAGTGTGAGGTTTGGGACGATTTAGAGCAGGAGTCCCCAGTCCCTGGGTACCCACCTGTGAGCTGTTAGGAACTGGGCCGCGCGTCAGGAGGTGAGCGGTGGGCGAGCGAGTGAAGCTTCATCTGTATTTACAGCTGCTCCCATTACTCTCATGACCACCTAAGCTCCGCCTCCTGTCAGATCAGCAGCAGCATTAGATTCTCACAGGAGGGCAAACCCTACTGTGAACTGCACATGGAGGCATCTAGGCTGTGGGCTCCTTATGATAATCTAATGCCTCATCCTCTGAGGTGGAACAGTTTCATCCCAACACCATCCCCCCACCACCCCACCCACCCTCTGTGGAGAAATTGTCTTCCACAAAACTGGTCCCTGGTGCCAAAAAGGTTGGGGGCTGCTGATTTAGAACGTGGATGTGGTGACATCAACCCGCTGGCCTTCAGTCTGACAGCGTGGTGGAGCGCCTGACGTAATCCACGTCCGCAGAGAAGACGGACAAGCGTGGGTGTGAATTGCCCCCTCCCAGGGGCGCGTCCTGGAGCGGGCTGGGGCTGTGGGCCTGCTTTGTAGGCCTGCTGTGCCTCAGTTTCCTCACGCTGTGGAGGGGTGCCACTGTTTCTGTTTCTGGGGCTGGGCAGCCCTTTGCAACCCTCCAAAGCAACTCTTCCTGGTCGTGACAGTCTAAACACTGGAAGAAAACCACTGGAAACATATTTCCTGTATTAGTGAAATTACAATTTTTCACAAAAGAGAGTGGGGCCCTCAGGGCCGTGAAGACCGTGTGACACTGTGCTGTTCTGCGTCCTGTTAAATCCAAAAGGGGTCTTTTGTGAATCTTTCTCCTGTCGTCACCAGGGGAAACTGGAGCACGGTTAAATTCGTGAGGCTGTTTGCTGTGTACACAATGCTAAGCAGAAAATTGAAACCCAGGATTACTGGAGAAGAGACATCGTAGCCAGCGGTCCAGCTGCATTATTTCTTCTTTATTAAGTCCAGACATGATAAAGAGCCCCGCTCCTCCCTGGGGTGTGGACAAGTGGATGTCTAGAACCCTTGCAGGCAACAATTATCTTGATAAATAGCCTGGTGGACGCACAGCCTCCCGTGTCCCCGCCGCAGAGCGCGGGAGTGCAGGTCCCATCCCACAAACAGCACTTGAGCCGTCACGAACGAGGGCACACAATACATCCAGGTATTAGTCACACAACTCGGGTCTACGGGAGAAAGGCTGAGACGCCACGAGAGGTTAATCAATAGCAACCCCACCTGGAAAACGTGTTTTCAAAAACATCTTCACTTCCCACACTCCATTTTCCATTAGCGGAGAGCAGATGGAGCTCAGACGTCGGCTGTGTTGAACTTAGCCCAGGAAGATGGTGGAGAGGGAGGATTTCTGGGAATTAGCAAGGCCTTCTGTTTACATGTGGGCTCAGGCCGCAGGGAGTGCCCAGAGAGTCCAGCTTGCTCTGGGATGAAGGCCGGCTCTCCAGTCTCCTGCTTCAGTGAGAAGCTCCTTCTGTTCCTATAATTATCTTGTCCTTGAAATGGCCTCACTCTTGCTCCCAGGCGAGGCCGTGGACAGCAGGCAGGGGAGGTTAGTACCAGAGAGGGGGCATCGGCCTCCCCGAGGCTGGGATGAGTCAGGTACACGCAATGACCCCACACAGATAGGTCCATGTCGTCAAAGACAAGCACCAGCTCGGCACAACTTGCTGCTCAGCAACAAACCATCCCAAAGTCTCGGGCTCCTTATTCGACCACGGGAATAAGAACAGCGGCCTGGTGGGGATGCCAGATGCTTCCGTGGCTTTGTGGAGCTGTGTGGGCTGTGGCTGCTCACGGCTCCACTGCACCCCGTGTCAGACACTCGACATCTAGCATGGTGGGGCGTGGGGATGGAGCAGCTTTGATGGAGAGGGGCCACAGAGACCATCTTGACCAGAGGTTTCCTGTGTGGGTGACTCTGCCTCCGCGGGCATTTGGGTCTGGGGGTGGAGGGCACATAGGGCTCCTGGACACGGTGGACAGAATCAGGATGCTGAAGGGCCTGTGATCTGGGGCCAACCCTGGCCAAAATGCCAGCTGAGCAAACCAGGAGCAAACCTCTGCATTTTATGTGGGAGAAACAGGCTCGGGGAAGTACAGTGAAGATCCTCAAATTACTTCCAGAGAGAGAGCAGCTTTGGAGAGCAGACAGAGGGCACGAGAGCACCCACAGGGAGAGGCTGGGGCTCACACTTCCCGGTGCCCTGCACACGCAGGGTCCTGAGCCCACACACCTGATTCATTGTTGTTATTTGGGGCTTTTTTGAGACAGAGTCTCGCTCTGTCACCCAGGCTGGAGTGCAGTGGCTCGATCACAGCTCACCGCGGCCTCGACCTCCTGAGCTGCAGGAACTCTCCCCCATCAGCCTCCCCAGGTAGCGGGGACCATGGACACGTGACACCATGCCTGGATAAGTTTTTGTTTTTATTGCAGAGATAGGGTCTCCCTATGTTGCCCAGGCTGGTCTCAAACTCCTGGGATCAAGCGATCCTCCTGCCTCACCTCCCAAAGTGCTGGGATTACAGGTGTGAGCCACCGCGCCCGGCCACCACGTATCTTGTCAGGGGGTCTTATCACCCCCATATTAGTCACAGAACTGAGGCTGGAGATGTAGCTAATTTCACCGCATCGCACAGCTGGGAAGGGCAGAGTGTGGATCTAAAGTCCCTGCTCCTTTCACCAGGGCAGACACTCATCCTGTTAATAGTGAAAAGTGCTATGAAAAATCTGAGTGCTCGCCGTGCCAGTCAGCACTGACTCAGCCACAAGGAACAGCAAAGTTGAACGTGGGTGCACACACACCAGTGTGTTTTTCTCACAGCACCAGAGGTCCTGAGGCTGCGGCACTGGCATCTGGACAGCCTGGGGGCCCTGACCCTGCAAATCTCCTGAGCCTCCTCATGGCCACAAGAGGGCTGCGGCATTGCCACCATCTCCATGCCATCCACTTGCAAGGCAGGAACGGGAGACGTGGCCAAGGGGGATGGAAGGTGAGGTGGGCAAGGTGCTGGCCACTTCCTGCATTGGATGGGACACGGGGCTGGGCGGTGCTCCTGCCGGAGAGCAGGTGTGGAGCATCACAGCCTCACAGCAGGAGCCATGGAGAGGGGGACAGTGATGACAACCCCAGTCCCTCTTCCCATGGAATGTATAGGGGGTATGAGGTATTGTTAGTATCTAGATTTCTATAAGTTACTCTATGTATATATTTATGTCTACACTACATGTACATTATGTATGTTATTTATATTTGTAGGCGAGACATTGAACGTACTACGAAGCACAGGCGATGCGGTCACAGCCTGCAGACTCCCTTTGTCTCCGCCTTGGTAGGGGGGAGGGTGCTCAGTGTGTCTTCTGAAGCAGGAGCCCCCAGGGCACTCCCATGAGTTTTGGTGGAAAGTCTAGAAATGGTGTTCCTGGGGTGCTTCTTCTCTGGGATTCTCTAAAGGCTGTGCATGTGGAACTATGCTGTGTCAGCCATGAGCTGTGGCTGGAGGAAAGGGGGGGACACAGCCCTGCTGCTGCCCTGGAGGCCCAGGTATGGAGGCCACGGGGCTGATCCAAGTGGAGGCTCTCAGCTGCCCGAGGCCCTGGTGTGGAGGCCCCAGTGTGGAGGCCCCGGTGTGGAGGTCCCAGTGTGGAGGCTGCTGCCCTGGAGGCCCCGGTGTGGAGGCCCCGGTGTGGAGGTCCCAGTGTGGAGGTCCCAGTGTGGAGGCCCCGGTGTGGAGGTCCCAGTATGGAGGCTGCTGCCCTGGAGGCCCTGGTGTGGAGGCCCCAGTGTGGAGGCCCCGGTGTGGAGGCTGCTGCCCTGGAGGCCCAGGTATGGAGGCCTTGGTGTGGAGGCCACGGGGCTGATCCAAGTGGAGGCTCTCAGCTGCCCGAGACCCTGAGTGCACCCGGCAGGAGCCAAGGGCATCCTGCTGTTTGGAGCCAGATGAGACACCCTATCCTTCCGGGGGTCTGTGGTGCCAAGACAAAGTGGGACCACACCTGAGGCTAATGTGCACGCCCAGTGCTGCCTGGGGAGTCAGGGGATGCACAGGGCTGCAGCCAGGCCGGCCCCAGTGGCAATTCATCCTGGCTGAGCCCCCCGTCACCTCCTCCTGCAGTCTCCTCTTCCTTCCCCAGCTGCCCACTGAGGGCATCGCCTGCCAGTCCTGGGAAATCCACTCCAGACCAGGAGGAGGGGCAGGAAGATAAGTGGCTCTGAGTGTTGGGAACAACACAAGGATGAGGCTTCAGTTTCACTGTTACACAACTTGACTGTTCATACATGTTACACACATGCATTTCTAGTGATGCATAGGACAGGGCGTGTAACTGTTCATACATGTTACATGCATTTCTAGTGATGCATAGGACAGGGCGTGTGACTGTTCATACACGTTACATGCATTTCTAGTGATGCATAGGACAAGTTGTGTGACTGTTCATACATGTTACATACATGCATTTCTTGTGATGCATAGGACAGGGCGTGTGACCATACATTTTACATACATGCATTTCTAATGCATGGGACAGGGTGTGTGACTGTTCATACATGTCGCATGCATTTCTAGTGCTGCATAGGACAGGGTATGTGACTGTTCATACATGTTGCATGCATTTCTAGTGATGCATAGGACAGGGCGTGTAACTGTTCATACATGTTACATACATGCATTTCTAGTGATGCATGGGACAGGGTGTGTGACTGTTCATACATGTTGCATGCATTTCTAGTGATGCATAGGACAGGGTATATGACTGTTCATACATGTTACATGCATTTCCAGTGATGCATAGGACAGGGCGTGGAGGAGCACATTTCCCGAGGGAGTCGGGAGTCCTCTGGAATCTGGAACTCTGCTCTGGCTGTGCTGTGGTGAAGCTGCCACTGGGCATCCCGGGGGCATTTCCAGCTGTCGTTAGGGGAGTTTCCAGTGGTGGTTAGGGACGGGGAACGGGGAACGTCTCTGGTGGTCCTCAGGGGACGGGGAACAGGGAACGTCTCTGGTGTCCTTAGGGGACAGGGAACGGGGGACATCCCTGGTGGTCGTAAGGGGACAGGGAGACGTCTCTGGCGGTCCTTAGGGGACAGGGGGGCATCTCTGGCAGTCCTTAGGGGACGGGGGGGCGTCTCCAGCAGTCCTTAGGGGAGGGGGAACGTGTCCAGCGGTCATTAGAAAGACAGCACAGCAGAGGTAGCTTGAGATGCTGATCTGGGAGTCATCAGTCCGGGGAAGCCTCTAGGCTGCCATAGCACACAGAGTGGGGTCTTAACCACAGAAATGCATTTTCTCCTGATTCTGGAGGCTGGGAGTCTGAGGCCGGGTGTGGGCAGGACGAGTTTTCCTGAGGCCTTTCTCCCTGGCGTGTGGACGCTGTCTTCTTCCGGGGGCCTCCACCCGCCGTCCCTGTGTGCGTGTCTGTGTCCCAGTCTTCTCCTCTTGTAAAGGAAACGAGTCCGGCTCGATTAGGGCCCACCTCTGTGCCCTCATTTTTCATTAATTACCTCTTTAAGGCCCTATCTCCAAACCATCACATTCTGAAGTGTGGGGCCTAGGGCTTCAGCGTGTTAATGGTGGGAGACGTGATTCATCTGTGACAGTGTCTAGAGCCACGGAACGGTGGACACGGGGCTTGAAGAAGCAGCCTTTGCGGGGCCTTGTTCACTGGGACACTTTGCACATCATCGCCTTGGTGCTTCCGGCACCCCTGTCTCCTACGTCCTCGGAAGTGGGCGGGTCACACAGCACGTCCCGAGAAGCTCTTGAGCAGTGCTGCGTGGAGCTCACCTCGATTCTCCTTCCTCCGTCTTGCTCTGGGGAGGAGGCTTTGCTCTGCATTAGCTTGAAAATTTATTTCCTGATTTACCCCCTCCAGTCTCAGGGAGTCCCCAAATCTATCTGAATCACAAGGCCACCCTGGGAACCGTGGCTGCCAGAGTCTTCACCCTGCTTGGCTGTCGGAGGCCTCTGTATTCCCTGCCCTGGGAGGGACACACGGGAAGGATCTGGGGCCCCCACGTCCCAGCTCCCAGTGTGGCTGGAAGGTAAGGGCAGGTGTCCCTCCTTACGATCCCTGTAGAAGGAGCCGCTGCACCCCCATGGCCACTCCATGCTGGGGGCAGAGCTGGCGAGAAGCAAATAGACCTGAAAGTAGGGGACTGGGCTGGGCGTGGGGGCTCACGCCTGTAATCCCAGCACTTTGGGAGGCCAAGGCAGGTGGATCACGAGGTCGGGAGTTCAAGACCAGCTTGGCCAAGATGGTGAAACCTCGTCTCTACTAAAAATACAAAACTTAGCAAGGCACGGTGGCAGGCGCCTGTAATCCCAGCTCCTCGGGAGGCTGAGGCAGGGGAATTGCTTAAACCCGGGAGGCGGAGGTTGCAGTGAGCCGAAATCGCACCACTGCATTCCAGCCTGGGGGAGAGAGCAAGACTCTGTCTCAAAAAAAAAAAAAAAAAAAAGAAAGAAAGTACGGGACTGGAGGTTACAGCTGCCTGGGAGGCAGCCTGCAGGCACAGCCGATTCATTATCGCAGTATAGTTATGGTCTATAAGGACCCCACAGACACTGCATTAGCAGATCCCAAGTCATTTCTCCAAGGGAAATGCGGGGTTAAGTTCCTGCGGGCCTTTGGTGAGCCAAGCAATATATAACCTGACTTGCATGTGTCTGCTTAAAGACACCTTATTCAACGTACTGTTGTTTCATTAACACTGAACCCGCACCCAGGAGCACCACGGCTGCCGCCTGAATGAAGCTCCCCTAAGGCCCCCCAGCCTCTCCTGCTCAGGACACGAGACGGCACCAGGCATAGGGCCATTCCAAACAGCAACGCCACCGGCGAAAAGCACCAAGTGTGGAGAGCTGGGCACTACGGGGGCCTCGGAAGGGCCGTGTTTACAGCAAGCGCTGAAATGGGGGCAGCACGCCCTGGCTGTCCGTGAGCGGGAGGGGCATACGCGTGGCTCGGGTTCTCCTCCACTGTGCCCACTTCCACAGATGGCCACGAGTCATTTTAGTGGGCAGGTGAATTCACAAATACAGAACCCGTGAATAATGAGGATCCGCTAAATACACATCCTAGGAGATCAGAGACTTCTCCAAAGGCAGGCAGCCGAGCAGCAGGTCTCGGAGAGGAGGCTCTCGTTCATGCCCTGGCCCTGCCCTGTGGCTGTGTGGCCTTGCCAAGGTTATTAACCTCTCAGCACTCCACTGTCCCCGTCTGTAAGATGGAGTGATTTACGTAACTCCAGGACACGGTGTCAAAGTGAGGTTTGAGTGGCATCATGCCTACAAAGCGTGCCTGGTGCCTGAAGCAGCCTCGCTTCCGCCAGTGTTAGTTGCTGTTATTGCTGCTGTTTTATTATTGTCACCCCCTGCAGAGCCTCAGGCCCACCTAAGGGAGAGGACTCGCTGACTGCAGTGTCCGGGGCGCTTCCAGGCCTAGGCAGGCGCTTACTGAAGACGAAGTATCTGATGTTTCTGAAGCCTGAATTCAAGGACAAAGCAAATTGCTCCTCTTCTTATTGAATCTGTACATCTTCAGGCTGCACATTTTCCTATTTGAGATCTGAACTAAATATAGAGAGCCTGTTTCTAAATTTAGTGCGATGAATCTCTCTGTTCAATTCTGGAGCTTTTCGCTGTCACCAACCAGCACTCCCCATGGAGGTTTAGCGATGCAGACCTTTGATGTGAGCTGAAGGAAAGTGCCCCTCTATCAGGGCTGGAGTCGGGGACCAGGAGGGGAGGGAAAGGCCCTGAGACCCTCTGCAGAGAGGACAGGGAGAGACGAAGTTACAAGGAAGGAGCTCTCCTACCTGGTATTTGACTCTGCCTGGTTTCTCCCAGAGGAAAGGTCATGTGAACCATGGCGGGAAGAAGAGCAATAATCAAAGAATCAAAAATAATGATGCATATTTGGTGAGAAGGTGACATGGGCTAGAACAACTCTGATTTGTGCTGGAGAGACATGGAAATTGGCATGAATTTAGTAACAGGCTGAGGCAAACAATTAGCCTTTGGGAAGGGAACTAATCACACACTCATTGGGAAAAGTACTTACCAGTTATAATTAGGATTAGCACCTAAAAAAAAAATGAAAAGAAAGAACGGAACTAGAGCTGGTATGATAGACATATGGTCTACAGGAATCCAAAACCTTCCCTGATTTCTGCTTTATCATTCCTTGGGGGACAGGGTGGACCTTACTCTCATGGTCCAGAATGGCTGCTGATGCTCCAACCATCAAGTCATGCTCCCAGCAGCAGGATGGAGGGGATGAGAAAATGGCATACTCCTTCCCTTTTCAAGAGACTACTCTGAGATCTCATGGAACACACAACTTCTGCTTACACCTCATTGGAAAAAATTTGGTCACATGGTCACATATAGTTGTGGGGGAGACCAGGAAATAGTGGAGCAGTGTGCTCAGTGAAAAGTCATGGTTTAGTTAATTTTGGAAAAAAGGGAAAAGGATATTTGGAAGGTAAATGGATGTTTAGAAAGAAGGGACATGGATATTTGGAATGGCACATCAGGCATTCCCCAGAATGAATCTGTAACTAGGTGAGCGTTCACAACCTTCTGAGAAGGAATATGATAACTGCCGTAGACTCATCTGCAGTCGAGTCTTTGTGGGAGTTACAGGAGAAAGACTAGGAATGTGGCTGTCAGAAAATCTCTGCAGTGACACCCTCTAGGTAAATCAATGACCACAATGGCACCATGCAGTGGGGAGGGGATTGGCCTTCCTAACAGGACACTGAATTATCGTATTGGTTAAAAGAAGGATGAGGGAGGGGTTGACCTGTTACGGAATTGGTCATGGAAAAATTGCTCCCCAGGAGTAATTAGTGTGCTGCCTAGAGAGGCTGCTTTCAAAAGAGAGGCCATCCTTACGCCTGCTCAGTGGACCTGAGTCCTGAAGGACAGCCCGTGTTACACAGGTGTGCACTGCACCCATAGAGGAGGGTTGCACTGCCTCAGCGTCCAGGCGCCATCCACCGTGTGCTTCCATCACCGTTAAAAATGACCTGAGAGAGAAGACATGGAGATTACCAGAAAAAGCACAATCAAGATTTCCTACAGTGTTCAAGCTCTGTGGGGAGAACGATGGAAGTGGAGGGAGAGAAGGATACGGGGGTGGGACACGCAGACACAGGAAGAGGGCATCAGCAAGATGCAGGAGCGAAGCCCTCCAAAGGCAGGAACGCACAGCCCTCTGGTGCACCAAACCCTCAGGCTTTTCTTCCCCCGCCGCTTTCCTCTGGTCTCACTGCCCTCCTAGTGGGGCTTAGACTAGTGCTGTGCTGAGAAATATTTACAATCCAGCCCAGGGAGTGGGGTTGCTGATTTGCAGTGCTGGCCAATTTCTGTGGTGTAAATGCTCCCTGGAGGCAGACTTCCTGCAGCCAGTATGACGTCACTGAACTCAGAGCTGAAAAGAGTCACACAGTAGCCACCATCATGCAGCAATTCAGCCTTCCAGACAGCATGATTCAAAATAACCTCAATACCAGCCCGGGCAACCTGGTGAAACCCCGCCTCTACAAAGAACACAGAAATTAGCCGGGCGTGGTGGCACATGCCTGTAGTCCCAGCTCCTTGGGAGGATCGCTGGAGCCTGGGAGGCAGAGGTGGCACTGAGCTGAGATTTAGCCACCGCCCTCCAGCCTGGGCAACAGAGTGAGACCCTGTCTCAAAATAAATAAATAACCTCAAGACCACAGACAGCAGTAAAGTGCTCTAATATAATCAGGAGGTGATGCTTTCTGAATGTTTACCTTTTTAAAAAAACACCATTTATTTAATGTAAGGTTATGTGGCTTGATCTTTATTTTTAATAATGGCGAAGTTCTGATGAGAGGCTTGGTTGCTCTGACAGCTTCAGAAATACCTGTTCATTGGTGCCTTATGAATGTATGTTCACTTATGTATCATTATGTCTGAAGAAATGACGTTCTTACTCCATGGGTGAGCCCTCTTCTCCACGGCATTAAAGTGTCATTCATAACTTAATCTCTTGTTAACGAAGAGATATGTGAACTTGCTGCCAGAATGACTTTTTGACACTGCCTTCGGTCTTCTCTCTGCAGGCGCTGCCATCACCACAGCGCAGCCCGATTGCGGCCGGCGTGTGCCTGAGCTGGCTGTGGCCACCGCCCTCTGGCCACATGTCCAGTGCTACATGGTCTTCAAGGGTGTGTGGGGCTGGGCAGCATCCACCAGGCCCAGGCCCCGGGAACTGAAGGTGTTTCCTCCACGTCCGCCTCTGCACCTCCTAAGTACACACCTGCTGCAGGTGCCGGGAGTCAGCGCCTGAGACACCTGAGGACGCCTCCTCCTTGAAGGCCAGAGTTGACTGATTGCATCTTGTACTGATTTTGTGGGGATTTCTGGTCTTTTGAATCCAATGCACGCTGGTCCCCGCCACTGCTGGAGTGAGGCTGGTTGTCTCTGAGTGGGCTCCGTACCCTCACAGCAGGCATCCTGACCCCTTTCTTTCCCACTCCATCCTGCACCACAGACAGCCCCGAGGCCGTGCTCACAAGACCAGATGGCCGGCTCGCCATTTCTACCTTTGGGTGTCCAGGAGTTTTTCTTTTGTCTTTACTTGTTTATTGAGGAATGAAGAGTCAATGAAGACTGATCAAGACACTGCCTTGAAAGTTTCATGGGCAAAGAACAAAAGCAAATCAAAGGGTTCATCCAGGCAAGGGGCTGACGCTCTTCCCCTGTTGGGGAGGAGGAACAGATGAGGGCGGGGAGGACACAGCCCAGGACTCTCGGGGCCCTACTGCCCACATTTCCTGAGAACTGCGAAGCATCATGCAGCCACGAGCTTCCCCAGACACCAGCACCCATCCCCAGGCCTGTGGGTCAGTGATTCTAGCTCATCTGATGGGCCGTCCGTGGGGAAGGGATGGGCCCGCAGGCCTGCCTGTTTGGTTGATTGAAGTGGGACCTCTTTCACAACGAGCACCAGATTGAAATTCATCACAGCAAAAGCCTAAGTTTTGAGAACAATATATTTATAGTGAGCTTATTAGATATTAGATGCACCTTTCCTAAACAAGTTGTTCTCTCACCAGTCTGATTTCTAACCTCCTGAAAAGCAAAACCTGCCACCGACCCAGAAGCAGCAGGTAGAAGAGAAATTCCAGAACATCCTGAAGAGCGAGCGGCTCTGTGGAAAAGACGAGGCCTTGTGAAGGTGGGGCAGCTCACCGCCCTGGGCCAGAGGCAGCAGGTGCTGCCCTGAGCCAGGGTCCACAGGAGGCTTCCGGGCACAGACACACCCTGCAGACAGGGTCCTGCTGGAATGCTTTGACATTTCTAGGATCTGGACTGTCCACAGGGAGTGACTGGGAGGGCATGAGAAATACGCTGAGTTGGGGCCGGGTGCAGTGGCTCACGCCTGTCATCCTAGCACTTTGGGAGGCTGAGGCAGGTGGATCACATGAGGCCAGGAGTTTGAGACCAGCTTGGCCAGCATGATGAAACCCTGTATCTACTAAAAATACAAACATTAGCCAGGCTTGATGGTGCACACCTGTAGTCCCAGCTACTTGGGAGGCTGAAGCGGGAGAATCATTTGAACTTGGGAGGCTGAGGCAGGAGAATCACTTGAACCCAGGAGGCGGAGGAGGTTGCATTGAGCAGAAATCAAGCCACTGCTCTTCAGCCTGGGCTACAGAGTAAGACTCTGTCTCAAAAAAAAAAAAAAAAAAAAAAAAAACCCTACTGAACACACTGAGTTGGAACTCACTATATCACAAACATTGAGGCCCACTTACATAAAACAGTTATTCCAAGCAACGAACGTCACCAAGTGCGCGCACTGTCGCCCAGTGTGACGTTTCTAAAGTGAATGCACAATGCGAGGACATGGAAGCCCAGAGGATGTGGGAAAGGGGTGTGTGGCCTGTGCTGGGCGCCTCCCATCAGCCAGATGCACCTGTGCTCCTGGAGGATATGGGAAAGGGGTGTGTGGCCTGTGCTGGGCGCCTCCCATCAGCCAGACGCTCCTGTGCTCCCACCCCAGCCATGCCCTTTCCTTTCTTCTGCCAACTCTTCACGTAGCCCGTGATTTTGGGGGGAAGAATTATTTACCAAATTTTTAAATCCATTTTTTCTTCCTCAATCTAGACTAATTTCTCAGGTCTGAGGCCTGGAAAGCTTTATTCCCCAGGCCACTGAACTGCACTCCTGGAGAGGGGGCCAGTGCTGATTGCCTCTGAGGCCGTTTGAACCTGGAGCTGCCTTTTCTCTCCTACTAAAATCCAGAAGAACGAGGGGTAAATAGACAAGGCTCTCCCAGACAGCATGGGGCAATGAGCCTGTTTCCTGAAGTCCCAGCCGCCACAGAGCTGAACCTTGCCAACTTCTTATCAAACTCTCAGCCCAAGAACAATTAGCCAGGATCAACACACCAGCAAAGGTCATTTGGGTTTGGATTACAAATTGCCATCACCTCAGAGGAGAGGAGAGGGAATCTGTTTGAGAAGAATGTTTCTCCGCAGCTAAGGATTAGCAGGCATCTGCAAGCCCGCCCTGCAGGGATCTTCGAAAGGTAAGGCTTGTGCATGCTTCCTGGGTCAGCTGCGGAAAGCGCTTTTCCAGGATGCAGCCAGATGGACAGGTTCTGTGGAACACTTGCTTCTGTGGGGACAATTATCTTGTGTTCCTGAGGGATTGTGGTTTCATCTCCAGGATTTACAGAATGTTGCTGCCATTTTCTGTTCCTTCCACTCTCTTAATTGCTCAGATGAGGAGTCCTGGGTGCATCACGCATTCACTTGGGCTCATGAGTCTCATTGATAGAGGAGAATCTCATCTGTTTGTTTCATGATTTAGAAAGTGGGGGGCTCTGGGAAACAAACCAACAGTATTAGGACACATTGGGTCATAAGAAAAATGTTACAAATGGGATCCAGTTCGTTTTAGAAAGCATTTCAATTTAGAGTAGACAGCTTAAATAAACTGGCTTTTCCTGGATCAGGGAAAGAATGAGGTCCAGGAGGTGCAGGATCCCCGTGAACAGCCACAGCCTCCTTGGGAAAACAGAGCATCTGAAATGATGGGGGAAAGGGATGTGGATTTAGCAAACCTTACAAGTTTCACCTGAAACAGAAGATTGCTGCGTGAGGGGAGTTTCCCCTAGTTTTCCCCTTGGCTCCCGGCATGCCGGCTGGTCGTCCTGCTGCAGGCATCCCCCGGTCTCCTGCTCGGCTTCCTTGGGCAGGGGATGAGGGTGAGGGTGAGGGTGAGATGCCCGCAGTACAGCCCGCAGACTGCAGGAGAGGGCCAGTGGGTCTGTGGGTGGGTTCTGCTAAGCTTTCACAATGGTAAACTTTTCCAAAGCCAAAGGTGAGAAGCAGAACCTCCCATGTCTCCAGGACTGGCTATTTATTATTTTTCTAGTTATGTGCATTCTTGTTCAGTTGATGAAATCACGTTCAAAAGTATAAAGCAATTATTTTCGAGTAAAAGTGGCCACACTCAGCACACTCAGTACTTCCACATGGTACTGAGGTTGTGGACACTCTGGAGGGGAATCTTGCTGTTTCCAGAGTCACCAAAATGATGATAACGTTGACCCTCTAATTCCAGCCTCAGAAATTTCTCCTGAGGAAACAAAGCTAAATAATGTACGTGAAAAGATACATAATAATATAATAGACAATAATTGGTAAGAAAAAGGTGATGAGGGAGGCATTTGTAAATAATGGTGTTAACTCTGTTGGAATTTTGTTTTGAAATCATTTAATCATATGGAAATTGTGAATGACAATGAAAAATGACCAAGGCGGATATGGATGTGTATGGTTCACATGGATTACATAGATGAGAAAAATTCACACAAAAAGGAAAGCCGGAGAGAAATGAGCGGTCTTTTCCTAATCTGGTGATAAGGTGTATTAGCTATTTTATAGTAATTTTGGATATATTTGAATTTGTATTTAGCCTTTTATTTTATACTTTCTACCTATTCCACCTGTGTTGGGCAGAATTCCAAATGTCCTCCAGTTCCCTCTCCATCATGGAGCCCCCTCTCCTGGCGTGTGGGCGGGACTGTGAACAGGTGGGTCAGTGGCCACTTTGATTAGGCCATGTCACCCAGGACCCGTCTTATGGCTTCCCTGCTGCCTTGTCTGAGAGGCTGGGACCTGGGGAGCTTCCAGAGCTAAAAGCAACCCCCAGCCAACAGCCAGAAGAAAATTAGACTTCAGTACTGGAACCTCAGGGAATTCAGTTCTCCCCACAACCAGTGAGCTTGGGAAAGGTCCTGAGCCTCAGATGCCATCACAGCCCTGGCTGCTCTGCTTTCAGCCTGGAGAGACCCTGACCGGAGGACCCAGCCCACCCACCTCCAGACCCGTGGCCCACTGAGATGGCGAGATGATGACACACCTGGTTCACGGTTCTTTGTTTTTTCTTGAATTGTTTTAGATTTGTTGGGTTTTTTTCTCTGATTTTTTCTTTCTCCCTCTACTGGTATAGTAGTTATCACTTGTATTTCTGTTTCTTTAGTAGTTGTGGTTATTAACACAAAAAATTAACATCAGAATCTGAAGGTAGTCAATAGATTTAGCATCTGTAGGTGACTTTAGAAAGAGAACAATTCCGTTCATCTCCTCCATCCTGACTTTTATACTATTGCTGCCGCTTATTGGAATCCAGCCTTGGTTATTTTCCTTTTAATTCATTAGACATGATTATTACTGCTTTATACAGCCAGTGTTTGCGTGGGTTCCCCGTGGACTTACCATGCTTTGCATCTCCATGCCATCTTTCACTTCAGACCACACAGCTGGGATCACACCCTTCTGCTTAACATCACACTCCCCATTTCTGGCTTTCTGCAGGTGCCTTTCATCCTCCTCTGCATCTGAAGGACAATTTAGCTGGGTATAGGATTTGAAGCAGTCATTTTCTGCCCATTTGTTGAGGACATAACTCTACCTTTTCTGGCTTCCATTACTGATGAGTCAGCTGTTGGTTTCTCCTTGTTAAAAGTAGTTTATCCTTTCTCACTGGGTGCTTTGAAGACATATTCTTCCTCTCACTGCTCATGTTCTTTTACTGTGCTGTATCTAGGTATGCATTTTTCTTTATTATGATGTTTATGAATCACGGGCATTCT
The DNA here is from genome assembly GCF_009828535.3 of Hylobates moloch. NCBI lineage: Eukaryota > Metazoa > Chordata > Mammalia > Primates > Hylobatidae > Hylobates > Hylobates moloch. Next base: position 172,674,870 of record NW_026652279.1, read on the forward strand.
TCAATCTGCACAGTCTTATCTTCCATGAATTACGGAAAATCTCAGCTACTATTTCTTCAAATATTGTCTCTGGCCCAGTCTTACTCTTTCATTTTTCTTTTGAGATTTGGGATAGATATATGTCACAACTAAATAATACCCTCTCTGGTTTTTAAGTCTTCCTCCATATTTTCTGTCTTTTTATTTCTGTGTGCTGCCTTCTCTGTAATGTCTTCACATCTATCTCTTCCAGTTCATTAACTTTTTCTTCAGCTGAGCTAATCTGCTTTTAACCCTGTCAGTTAAGTTTTTAAATTAATATATTCTCTTAAAAATTGTTTTTGGTTTCCAGTTTTCATGACACCTGTCCCTTTACCCCTATTTTAGATCTCTATTTAAACATATTAAACAGACTTTATTTCCTGTGTGTCATATTTAACATCTTCAGCTGTTGCCATCTTTTTTATTCTCTTTTAAAATTTTCATCTCTTTGCTGAAATTTCCCATCTGTTCATGAATAGTGTTCATCATTTCCACTAGTGCCATTAAAGTATTAATCATAGTTATTTAAAGTCTGTGTGCCGTAGTTCTGACTCTCAGGTCATATCTGAATCTGGTTCTATTGATTGCTTTATTTTTTAACAGTGAGCCACCCTCCTCTGACCCTCTGCCTTCCTCCTTTCCCCACCACCCCTCCGCTTCTCTCTCTCCTTTTCTTTATTTCTCTTACATGTTTTGGTTGAAAATGACACGAGGTGTGGGGGCAATACTGAGTAAATATTCATGCCTGGGAGGCTGCAGGTCCTTTCTGCTTGGCTATTGAAGGCTGAGTCGGTCTAGCTGAGTTTGGGATTTCTTGTTGCCTTCCAGGCACCACCAGCTTCAACTCCTGAAGCTTCACCAGCGGGAAGGGACTGCTTTGCCAGAGAACTTTTCTTGAGGTTTGCTTCATCCTCAGTTTTGGGCTTTTCATTCTCACCGTGCCCCATGCACTTGCCGGTCCCATGGTAGACTGTGTGTTTCCCACATGGCTCCTGCTGGCCTTGGTGGATGCCAAAGGGCCTTCTCTGTTGTCCTGGTACAGACTCAGTCTCAGGTAGGCATGGGCTCCCTGGTCTTTGGGAGACCATTTTCTCCATCATTCTTTCTGTCTCTGGGCAATAGGAAATCTGTAACGATTCAGACCCAAGATGGTTTCGTGCCCCTCACCCAGGGGTAGAGGGTTTTTCTTTTCCCTTCCTCCAGCCACATCGGGTTTTCATCTGTACTTTCAGGGGGAGTGACAGGTTTTGTTGGAGAAGGGTCCAGGTGAGGCTTTCTGCAAACCCCCTCATGCCTGTGTGACTCCTGCAGGTTTCATGATCTCACTTTAACCCATGCTCTCAGCTAAATTCCTCTTGCCTGTCTCTAACCAATGGGCAGCCGCATCCTCTTCCTGTGCCCCAAGCCAGGTGAGACAACACTCTTGCCCCATCTCTTCTTGCAGGCACCTGTCTCTCTCTAGGTTTCAGTCTAGTTGGATGACCTGCACCCTCAGCTCTCTGAGGTCCAAGGGAAGGCATGAGGACAGATCATCAGCTTTGTCGTATTGCCAGGCATAAGCGACTGTCCTTCCCAGCTGCCTGGATCTGCTGTTCACCTTCCAGCAACTGCTCACTATGATACCTTCAACCAGTTCCCTCTGAGCGCACTCCATTTTTTCCCCAATCCTTTGCTATTTCAAACACCTCTGTGAAAAATAACATTATTTCTCACACCTGTGAGTATCCTTGAATAAATGCCTAGAAGTGGAGTCGTTGAGTTGAAGGGATGCCTCCTCTGTAGTATTGACATGAATTGCCACGTTGCTCTCTGCAAAGGTTGTAGGGGCTCCTGACACACAGCTCCCACCCTTAGCATGTTTTTTTTTTTTTTTATCTTTACCTGCCTAAGAAATGAAAAAATTGTTTCTATATAGTTTTAATTCACTTTTCTCTTATTAAAATGTGGTTCAGCTTCCTTTCATTTTAAAGCTATTCGCATTGAACTCTACACTTAAAAATAGTGAAGTTTTACGAGTTTTTTACTACAGTAAAAAGCTAGTTACATTCTTATCTATGAACTAAATATTCATATTTTAAACCACTTACAATTCATGTGTTGGTCTTTGTTCTGTTTCGGTTGTTCTGGGTTTCCGTGTAGATATTTTCCTCAAATAAGGCTAAAATTGTATTCTCCTTGAAATAATATTGGGAAGTGTTGGCATTCCTGTTTTCCCCTTGACTTCACCAGAAATCCTTCATTACTCTCAATTAACTGGGGGTTGGCTATTGGTTTGATGGGGTCAGTATTTACCAGAAGAAAATTTATATTCCTAGTTTCTTAAAAACATCTTTTAGTCATGAAGCATTTTGTTTTCCCCTTGAAAAATGTAATCAAAATTAAAATTAGTATTGCATTTAATTTGTGAATTTGTTTCAGGAAAACCATAGTTACATAAGTTGCTGGCATTTAATCCTACGCATAAATGGATTAAATATTTACTACCAATCCTATCTACCATGGCACTCCCATTCTGGAGTCACTGCTTAGATTCTTCTTTTAATTAGTTCATCTATATATTTGAGTATTTTTTAAGGAACAATATATGGAGGTATGTTTTCTGAATTCTTAAGAATATCTTTCTCTTGCCTTCACCCATGAACAATAATGTGGCTAGATAATTCCTGGCCCCAATTTTTTACCCTCAGAATCCCGTAGTCCTTGCTCTATCGCAGCCTCACCTCAAAACCAGCCTGATGTTTTTTCCATTTAATATTTTATAAGCATCTATTTGGTTGCATGTCGACATTTTTATGCTTGGAAAGGAAAGATTTACCTGGGCTGTGTCTGCTTATAGGTCTTCCTTTTATTGTTTATTTTACTTGGAGCGTGGCATGTCATTTCAAACTAAAGATTCAGGTCTTCAGCTTAGAAATGTTTTCTTAAATTATAACTTTGACTCTTGTGTCTCTTTCACTTATTCCAGCCTCTTCTTCAGAAATGCCAGTTCCTTGTATGTTGAATGTTTGCCGTGTGTCCCCTGAACCTACTGCCTCCTTCTCACAGCGTTTGCTTCTTTGTTCATTTTCTTTACTTTCATCCTCTATATCATTGAGCCAATGTTCTGCAACTTCATCTGGGATTTTTCTTTTCCAACACTGTTAGAAATTTTGCTACGATAGTCTTTCTTTTATTACATTCTTTCCATAATTGTTCCAGCTACTAGATACAACTAGCTGGTTATCACATCCTTTAGCTCAAGTTCATAGACTGCACGTTGTTATTATATTTTATGGAGAGTGCAAAGCAGGTATATAAAACTTCCTTCTTTTTCCTGTAGTTAACCTTTTTCAAAACTATGCTAGTCTTCTCCCTCAAATATTAGATTTATCCCTTTTGTATAGAAGACTATTTCCATAGATGTTATATGAAGATTTTGTTGTGCTTTCTGTAAACTTGCCTTTGAATCGGGAGGTTTACGTCAGCCTGGTATTTCCCTTGAGTGTTGTCTCTTAGTTTGTTCACTGTTCACCTGCGTGCTCTTAAAATTCTGTTATTTGCTTTTAAGCTAATAAATCACTTGATGATAGTGTATATCATTTGTTTGGTAATCTAACAGCATGGCCAGGCAGAGGTGCTGGGGAGGTAGGCAGACCTGCATGTTAGTAGCCTTGTTTTTGCAGTGTGGATGTGAGCTTGTGTGGCTTCCATTCTGTCTACAGAATGTGGCTGAGTCTGAGTTTGTTACTGATGTCACCATCCCTGACATCCAGCAGGATTGCCATCTTTCCTAGGAGGATGCCTGTGCATCAGAAAGAATAGAAGCAGGAAAAGCTCTCACCACCCATGCTTGTTCTTGGGTCTTCCGACTGAGGTGTTTCAGATACTCTGCCGCACAGCCATGAACTGTTCGAAACAGGAGTTCAGTGTCTCTCCCTCTAACAAGGAGCCCTTTTGTATGGTTGAAGCCAAAATTGTTTCTGCTTGCATTCCATGACGTTGCGTATTTTCTCGAGAAAATCAATCAGTTTGGTGTTTCACTGGGTACCAAATGCACTGTGATCGCTAAAAGGGTTTCAGGACTTCCATTTCTTACTGCAACACCTTAGCGTGGAGCAGACCAGCCTTCCCATCAAGAGCCTGTAGAAGAGCATCACAGAATTCCTTCGAAATATCTGTGAGGGCACTGGAGAGCCACTAGGCCAGCTAGAGGCACAGGGCCAAGCCCAGGGGATGGGAACTTGCTGAGGAAAGCCCCTTGTTCTGTACAGCTCTTGCTTCTGGGCCTTGGCAGATGTATAAACACTGCAGGCCAAGAAATGGAAAATTTCTGCAGAGCTCAGACCTCTGAGGAACTAAGGGCACTAAGAGAGAGCTAAGAGGAGTCAGGGAGAACTTCTAGAAGTTTCACGGAGCTGGTGAGACTAAAAGTGGAGTTCAGGTTACAAAGGTAGTTGTGGCTGGAGGAACTCGGAGCCCAGACAAAAGGGGCAGACACATAAGTGTGGGTGGTCTTTCAGCTGGAGGTGTTGCTGAATCCCCGCCATTCAAGGCAAGAGATCCAGCTGTGGCAAAGAGCCCAGTGGTCTTGGAGTGCTTGGGAGACAAAGGTTAGAGTCCAGGGCCCACTGAGGAGGAATTAGGAAAACACTCCGGACTACTCCAGATCAATGTTTTACTCAGGAGATCGGGATTGGGGGTGCGGGGGCTAAGGAAGATCCCCCAACCTTGTACACAGGTGTTCCCATCTAGTAAGCCTGCTGCACAAAGCTTGGACAGCCAAGAGGACAAGTGTCCCTGAGGGCCACTCCCATGGCCAAGGTAGAGTCACCTAAGCTGACATCTCTGTTCTGCAAAGCTCCTCGAAGGGCTGATGATTTTTGGATGCCGATAATCTTGCAATGGGAATTAGAAGCAGACAGGCGTGGTGGGAAATGTCACAAATGCTTTGACTCTGCTGGTGGGGACGCTCTTGTGTGGAGAGGCTGTGGTTGGGGTTTGATCCCAGCTCTGCCACCAGGCAGCTTTGTTCCCTTAGTGCCTCGGCTTTCTTGTCTGAAGGGAGTGGGCTGAACAGCTCTCTCTGGAGCTCCATTTGGCTCTGAGTTGGGGTGCTGGGGATGGCAGTAGAATTATGCTTCATTGCTATGCATATAGAGTGATGCCATCATTAAACTTGACATGAGGCTGGACAGTTAAGGCGTTGGGCTAGTATAAAAGATATCCAGATGTGGCAGATTTGCATATTCATGCCTCACTGCTATTCCTAGGGAATCTGAAATGTTGGAATTGTATTCACGCCAGTTGTGGGCCTGCAGCGTCATGGTCCAGGGTCTGCTTGCCATGCAGAGGAGGGTGTTGTCAGCCCCGCCATGCAGAGGAGGGCGTCGTCAGCCCCGCCGTGCAGAGGAGGGCGTCGTCAGCCAAAATCATGAGGTTGGGATGCCTGTTGTTTCCTTGAACCTCCAAATGCCCAAAATGCCTCATCAGTCATTAAATACTTAGGAAAAGTCTGTATATTCAGTGAAAATGGTGAAGTAATCACATTAATTTCAAGTGCAGAATGAAGGTAGCCTCAGCCATGGTACACTTTAAGAGGTGAAAAAATTGTTTACTTCCAAGAAGGCGACTGAGACAGGAACACGCATGAATTCACTCTGAACGTTGCTGACGTCAAGTTAGGTCCAGGGTCGGCGGGGGCAGAGCTGCTGCTGGGCTCCAGGCCCAGCTGTCTCTAGTGGTCAGCTCCACCACCTCCTAAAGATGAACCTAGTCCAATCCATGGTTTTGTAGAAATAGAGGAAGCCCACCCAGATGAGAAAAGCAGAGCCCCCTGACTTGCTGTAGCATGGAGCCCAGCCATCATCACTGTGTTTGGAAGAGACTCACACACAGGCAGAGGACCAGGAAAGCTTCAGAATGGAAGAGGGGAGGGCTCAGGTGTGCCCTCACGGGAGGCTGTTGGCCTGAGGATGGTGGCAGCAGCAGACTAGAGACAGGGATCTTGTGTGGTTGGCAAGGGGTGCATGTTGGCTTTCTCTATTAGTTCTGAGTTAGAAGTAGGGACAAAAGTTACAAAGACCAACTATTAATCAAGTGCTAGCCACTAGGGGCTGAGTGTTATGAGGGTGGTGGTTTGATTTCCTGCGTGGTTACTAGAAATTGACAGCAGGCTGACTTCCTGGGTCAGTTGCTGTAGATCACGGGTTGGTTTCCTGGGACTTGGGTCAGTTGCTGTAGATCATGGGTTGGTTTCCTTGGACCTGGGTCAGTTGCTGTAGATCATGGGTTGGTTTCCTTGGACCTGGGTCAGTTGCTGTAGATCATGTTGGTTTCCTGGGACCTGGGTCAGTTGCTGTAGATCATGGATTGGTTTCCTGGGAAGGTTGCTGCAGGTCGTGGGTTGGATTTCCATCTTTCTGGACGACCTGGCCATTGTCCGCTGGTATATTTAGTCTCTCAGTTTTTAAATATAGACAATGAGACCAAGGTCTTTCCCAAAACTTTAGGGAAATCAAGATCGTGCCCAATTCAGTCGACTCATTAAAGTATCCTAAACATCTTTTTGGGATGAAAAAAAAACACTCAAATCCAAACGGGGAGAGCGGGATGATATTCTGAATCCAAACAGGGAGAGCGGGATGATATTCTGAATCCAAACAGGGAGAGCGGGATGATATTCTGAATCCAAACGGGGAGAGCGGGATGATATTCTGAATCCAAACGGGGAGAGCGGGATGATATTCTGAATCCAAACGGGGAGAGCGGGATGATATTCTGAATCCAAGTGGGGAGAGCAGGATGGTATTCTGAATCCAAACGGGGAGAGCGGGATGATATTCTGAATCCAAACGGGGAGAGCGGGATGATATTCTGAATCCAAACGGGGAGAGCGGGATGATATTCTGAATCCAAACGGGGAGAGCGGGATGGTATTCTGAATCCAAACGGGGAGAGCGGGATGATATTCTGCTCTCGTGTAAAGGACACACACTCTAGTGGGTTATATATGATCCCATAACAAAGAGGCAGAGGTCTGGGGGGGCCCAGGCTTGAGGCTTTCGGGTGACGGAGCCAGAGTGCAGGGGAAGAAGAAAGAACACCTGCGACTGCCCAGCACCCACCACGCAGACCCTGTCATGTCTGAGCACACTTTGACTCATGACATGGCTTGATTTTCAGATGACTGAATTTTGGCAAGGGTATGCCCTGGAGAGCGTGGACAGGAATATCTCTATTACCGAAAGTGCATGCATGGGATGATGGTCCTCTGTGGGTTTGGGTTGCCTGAGGGGGCAGATGGATAAAACCCAGTTTACAGGCATTCAGACCAGACAGGATCAAAACCTCTGCTAGACAGAGTTTCAGACACGGCAGACCGTGTTACCAAATGAGAACAGAGCGAGATGGGTGGATGCTGGCCACATGTACTGGGAAGTGACATCCACGTGCACAGGAGGCCGCCCGGTCCTCCCGGCAACCTCACTGCCCAGTGCAGGGAAGCTGTTCATCAGACCGCATTGAATCCTCCTCCTTCTCGTGTGGCATTCCTGCTTGGACAGTGGCAGGCAGCATCAACAGAGGCCTCCTTGATGCAAGGCGTGTGACAAATCGATGATGCTGAGGAGGATGGTGATATTTCAATGCCCTGGAAGGAGAAAAACTGTAAAAAGAGCCTGATAAGGTGGGCACTGGTCTGTGCAGGGCATGAACCTCTAGGAAGAGCGGCACTGCCCCCCTGAAAGTGGCTCTAGTGAGTGCCGCTGCATGGGAAGGAGGCTCCCCTGGCAGCCTCCAGAGGACACTGCGGTGCACACAGAGGGCAGTGGGGTGAGTTCATGGGCTGCTGTGTGACATAAAGGACGCCCAACGGAATTTGAATTTTGGATAAGCAATGAAGGCTTTTCTAGTGTAAGTGTGACGCACATCGTGCACAGGCATCCTGTATTTTTACTTGCTACCTCTGGCAACCCCGAATGTCAAGGCTCAGAGGGCATGGAAGGCTCTATTTGTGTCTCCCATACAAGACTGCTGGCGGCTATTGAGAGCCCAGGCGAGGGTACCTGGGTGAGCCACGGCTCCTTCTGTCCCAGCGGGGCTGTTGGGAGCCCAGGAACTTGGGTGGCTTTAGCTCCAGGTCTTTGTAATTTCTTAAGAAAAGCCACCGAGTTAGAGGCAGGAGAAGGGGAGGAGTTGCAGAGAAAAGAGAAGGGAATGATTAAGGGGGTATAGGACTGCTTGATTTATGGCTTATGGGTAGAAATAGAAAGAGCTAGATAGGATTTACCTTAATCGTACAGTGACTAATTGCTCAAAGATCAGTGACAGAGATGAATGCCGTAAATATCTTTCTGGGCAAAAGCATCAAAGGTGATTAAACTCTGCTAGAATTAAGGACAATGCAACAGGGTTAAGAAAAGAGGGAAAAACATTAGTAAGAGGAAGAATTTTTCTCTAAAACCTTACCGTGTCCTTATTCATCGTGGGTCCTGCATGCTACGTTGATCTCTGATGTTTTACCCACTAACTTGTTCTTTGGATGTTTTCCTCCTTCCTGAAAACTTTGTTCCAGCCCTTTGGGAGTCACTATGGAATGGGGATTTGGTGAAGGAAAGAGGACTCCGGGGATGTTTCTGTTTCTGAGACATGAAGTAAGCACAGTGTGTTAGGAGAAGTGCAAAATTCTAGGGGAGGAAGGAAATACCTTCCGAAGGAGGGGCAGGTAGACAAGCAGCAGCAGCACCCAGGGTAGCTACGATTTGCTTATAGACGTATGTCTTTGGGACCTACTTCACACCGGGGTCTCCAGGGAAGGAACCAGACAAACTTGCCAGGGAGAAGCTTCTATTTGGAAGGAAGGTCCTTCTTAGAGGCAAGCACATGGTTCTGAATACGGGGAAGCGACTGCAGGATCCAACTTTGCCTTTCATCAGGGCGTGATGGTGAACTTCCCGTACCGCATGGCTGGTGAGAGCAGAGATGAGGCCTCCATGCGTAAAACATCCCCCAGCCACCCCCAACCCCATCTGTAGCAGCTCCGTTGACCCAGGTGAACTGATGAATGCTGTGCCCCTTCATGAGGGGGGTCTTCAAAGCATGCCACCTGCTTGTGTTGGTGACAGAAGTGGTCTAGGAAAGTAACTCTCTGCCAGACAACAGCTTCATGAACAATTTTGATCTCATGTTTATACACTTAAAGTCTGAATGAGCTATTTCAATTTTTGAAATGTATAATTTATTGCATGTTATTGGGAATACAGTGTTGTTTGAGAATTTGGGGAGGGACACTGTTAGGATATGCCCATTACAAGTGTTGGGACGTACCGTCATTTTTTTTATTGAGAGTAAAAAAGGGAAGAAAAAGAATCCCCCAACTTGCGTTGCTGCAGCTTAGCTAGCAAGCCGACTCACTGTAGTCTCCCATCTGGAGACTGTCGCTCCTGCCTGCCTGTTGGTTGGACGATTAGAGGCTGAGTGGCCCTTCCAACGTGGAGAAGCGCTTTTGATGTACATTTTCTTCATGTCCGTCACCTCCCAGGTATGAACTTGCTGAAGCCTGCCCCAGGAACAGGACTGATACAGAATCAGAATCTTGGTTTTATAGAAAATACAGTTAATGATCCTCCACGTAGAAATTGGTTTGTAAGAATATTGTAATATATATTATGTGTGCACCAATCATTCTTCTCAGAACAACAGTGAATGTATTAGTCTTTTATTTACTGGGTTGTTTTTATTATTTGTCAACTATTTAGTTCAGCAATTAGAATATAAGCTTCAAGGCAAGAATGTATATTCATAATTATAATTAGGTTTCGGAAAAATTAAAACCAAGTGAAAATAAATGGCTCCCTCTCTAGAAGAAAATTGCTGCTTTGTTGTCAAGTTAGCACTGAGGCATTAAGAATTGTAGATGGTTTACAACCCACTCTTATTTATGTAGTAGGGAATGCAGGAGCAAAGAATACGTGCAGCTCCTCTGCACATCTGTTTATACAAGGTGACCTGAATGTTCATTTTGTGTTTGGTGCCTAAAGCCCAAGCATATTTAAAGCCAATTGGTAAGGACCCTAAAGTTGGTGCACTGAAATGTGTGACTTTCTTTGGTATTATCCTGTTGACTGATGGTGCTGGTCTTGCAGATTCTCTGGGGTGCAGTCAGGAGCAGGCAAACTGGCAATTTTAACACATTATAAGATGGTCTGGAAGCCCCAGAGACAGCAATCCCCTGAGACACTGGCAATTTTCTTTTTTTTCTTTTTTAATTTTCATTTTATTTTCTCCTTTTTATTATAAGTTCTAGGGTACATGTGCACAACGTGCAGGTTTGTTACATCTGCATACATGTGCCATGTTGGTGTGCTGCACCCATTAACTCGTCATTTACATTAGGTATTTCTCCCAATGCTGTCCCTCCCCCCTCCCCCCATCCCATGACAGGCCCCAGTGTGTGATGTTCCCCTTCCTGTGTCCAAGTGTTCTCATTGTTCAATTCCCACCTATGAGTAAGAACATGCGGTGTTTGGTTTTCTGTCCTTGCAATAGTTTGCTGAGAATGATGGCTTCCAGCTTCATCCATGTCCCTACAAAGGACATGAACTCATCCTTTTTTATGGCTGCATAGTATTCCATGGTGTATATGTGCCATATTTTCTTAATCCAGTCTATCATTGATGGGCATTTTGGTTGGTTCTAAGTCTTCGCAGTGTGGCAATTCCTCAAGGATCTAGAACTAGAAATACCATTTGACCCAGCCATCCCATTACTGGGTGTATACCCCAAGGATTATAAATCGTGCTGCTATAAAGGTATATGAACACATATGTTTATTGCGACACTGGCAATTTTCTGCCTCTTGGAAAGAATTAAAGTCAACCTGAAGCAGGTCTCTCTGGTTCAGCAAGCGTGGAACCCAGCAGCTTCCTGGAAGCCCCCATAGAGCTTCTATGGCGACCGTAATATAATGGTGCTTGCAGGGGGCAAGGGATTCTTTTTGCTGCCTCTGTGCTGAAGAAACCATTTCGCTTTCTTGCCTGAATAAAAATGTTGCTGTTGTTTAATATCAGTAGCAGGAGGAGAACCCAGCACAGCAGGTACATGCCATCCAAAGACTCTCTGGAGAGACCTGGAGTTTTTTTTGGCAATGTTTTCTCTTTCGGGAGGGTCTCAGAGGTAACTCTGTGCTTACCTGATGACTCGTGGTCTGTCTGCCATGGGACAAGCTCATGTCCACTCTGTATAAGCAAATAGCCCCTCCAGAGGGCCACCTGGAAACAGGGCTTGCTGCAGAAACCCTGCCAGGGGACTCAGGAGACACGGGGTTTAATTCTGCATAACCTTGACGACTGCATAACCCTGGGCGAGTTGCTTGACTTCTCCAGGCCTTGGTTCCTTTATTTTCAAAACAAGTTTGGACTTGATCTTTTCTAGTGCTTAAGTTTTGCAATTCTATGTTTTATTGATATAAAAATGTATTCTAAGCTTAATATTTTTCTGACAGAAGTTCGGGCTCATTTTGCTCAATCACTCTCTAGAACTGGAATCCCAAAATTATGGCAGCCTGTGTGTGCATGTCCTCTTCCCACCAGAGCCCCTGAGCTCTGTGCACCTGCCACCCAGGTCTGCTCCCGCAGGCAGATTGAGTGGGGCCCCTGAGCTCCCTGTGCCTGTTACTCAGGACTGCTCCCACGGGCAGATGGAGCAGAGCCCCTGAGCTCCGTGTACCTGCCACCAAGGACTGCTTCTGTGGGCAGATGGAGCGGGGCCCCTGAGCTCTGTGGGCCTGTTACCCACGGCTGCTCCTGCAGGCAGATGGAGGAGGGCACATCCCACATCCCACATACTTTGGGATGTGCTTTTGTGCATGTGGTCGCTTAGAAAACAAGGCATTCATCACGATTAAGTTGATCTCATTACCAAGCAATAAATTGGAAATTGCAATAAAATGAGGTTGATTTCTGACTGGCAAATTTTGGTTTCAGGGCGGAAAGGAAATAATCATATTTAAAGCTGCAACAGCTGTTGCATCGTATTATATTTTAAACCCTTTTAGAGGAATTAGTTAATTAATTTTAACATTGTTAAACTCTCTTTAATAGTGTTCCAAAATACCCAGCAGTGATTAATCATGATCGGAATTTTTATCAGTCATGATCTAATACGTTTTCCCAAAAAGAAGATTTTATTGCACATTAAAATTACTTAGTTCATATTCTTTAATTGTAGATCTTAATCTTGTTTGAAAATATAATCTTTATCCATTCAGTGTCGTGCAAAGTTAGTGCTTCTCCTCAAAAAAACATTTTCAAACTTTGCTTGGATTCTTTTCTTCCTTTTTGCTAAGCCATATCATTTAATTTCATGTGGCTTTAATGAGTAATTGTTTTCAACAGTTTCTAAGAGGTTCAGTCAGCAATATTTCATTCCAGAATAAAAGGTAATGATCCGTAAATTCCTAATGCCATAATTTTATAGCCAGTAAATTAGTCTTTAATGGGTTCAATAAGTTCTGTGATGTATGTCATTAATTGTTAATGGTGTTTTAACTAGATAATTGTTAGGAAGGGCTGTTTATCATCACCACCGGTGAATGACGGATCCGTAGTTTTGGTTCCACTTCTTATCGTGGAGCTTATTTTATCTGGCTTTGTGTGCTGAGAGCTGATCAGACGCCCAAAATGCACAGGCCAAGCATCCCCTTCCCACATTAGCATATCCTGCACTGAGACACGTAACTCTACAGCCTTCCACGCCAATTTACTTTATCTTCTGTATCAGTTAGCTGTTGGTCCTGTTATGCTGGGTAACAAACCACACCACAACGCAGTGGCTAGAATAACCATTGTTCATGCTCACTGTGATGGCTGGTTTCATGTGTCACGTTGGTGAGACTGTGGTATCCAGTTATTCAGTCAAATAAGAATCTCGTGTGACCATGAAGATACTTTGTAGATGTTAACATCATGATCCAAATATGAATCATGTTTGAAATCTCCTTTCTTGTAGGAGATTGTAGATATCCCTACAATCAGGAGACTCCGAGTCAAGCAGACGACTCTCCCTAATGTGGGTGGGCCTCATCCAATCAGCTGACATTCTTAAGAGCAAAGACCCAGGTTTCCCAGAGAAGGAGGACTGCAGTGTTAGCTCCTGCCTGTGTTTCCAGCCTGCAGCCTACCCCACGATCCTGGGCTTGCCAGCCCCCCTCACACATGCGCAGGCTCTGTGAAGACGGGCTGGTCTCCTGTGGGCTCGGCTGGGGCAGGCTCTCCACTGCAGGTTGGGTCCACCTCTGTGCTCGCACCTCTCCTCCTCCTTGAGCGAGAAGGCTTCCCAAGACATGCTCTTCCCGTGAGCAGCGGCAAAGACGCAGGAGGGCTAGCCTCCTCCTTTTTTTTTTTTTTTTTTTTTTTTTTGAGAGGAGTCTTGCTCTTGTCACCCAGGCTGGAGTGCAACAGCATGATCTCTGCTCACTGCAGCCTCCACTCCCACTCCACCTCCTGGGTTCAAGCTATTCTCCTGCCTCAGCCTCCCAAGAAGCTGGGATTATAGGTGCATGCCAACACACCCGGTTAATTTTTGTATTTTTAGTAGAGATGGGGTTTCACCATGTCGGCCAGGCTGGTCTTGAACTCCTAACCTCAGGTGATCTGCCCGCCTCAGCCTCCCAGAGTGCTGGGGTTGCAGGCGTGAGCCACTGTGCCCGGCCTGTGGCCTCATCCTTTGAGCATATTCCTTGCTGGTTTAAAGTTGGCCAACATCTCAATGGCCAACGCAGATCACAGGATGGAGCTCACAGTATGGGGCAGAGAAGTGGGCAGAGAAGTTCCCTCCACTAGTGGTAGGAAGAACTATAAAGTCACTCGGCAAAGAGAGGAGACAAAGGAAGGGTGGAGGAGCGTGGCAACAATTCACTCTATCTCAACTCCTCAGCCAAGTGAGGCCAGAGACCCAGGGGCCCCAACAGACATGTCTCCCAGTTGCTTCTTACGTATCCTGGACCAGAGAGAATTAGTTCCAGCAAGTCAAAGACACACTCAGAGCTCCCGCAGAGGTATGGTTTTCTCTAAAAACCCCATCAAGGCGCCACTGGAGAGGAGCACAGAATTCGCATTTGGCAGCCTCAATGTCCATCATGCTCACTGCCTGCTTTCGTGTGTCATGTTGGTGAGGATGTAGTATCCAGTTATTTAGTCAAACAAGAATCTCATCTGACCATGAAGATATTTTGTAGATGTTTTTCCATTCAGGTAACCCTACACGTGTCGACAAACAGGGGGTATACTTTTGGAGTTTTTGCCATTGTAAAAACGTGACAATGAGCACACATTCCCTCTTCTCTCTGCATTTATGACTATTTCAGGTAGATAGTGTTGGATGCTGCTGCCATGAGAACTCAACAATTACATCTGCATGGGGACGTCGGGTGGAGAAAGGAGGCACAGAGAAGACGTGGCAGGGCCCTTTGGAGGGAAGGGCATGGCTTTGCCAGTGAAGATGGATGAGCTTTGAAACAGGAATTCCTGGCCAAGGGAAAAAATGAGCAAATTCAGAGACAATCATAATTGGTGATAAATGATAATGACTTCAGCTTAACCAAGCCTAACTCAGCTGATGCACATTCCAAATATTAACGCTTGGGCATGCATGCCTTTGGTGATCTGTGTAATCTAGAAAAAATTACTCTCAAAAAATGTGCACAGGCACACATGAGACATACTTCCAAAGCCTTCAATAGCGTAGCGTATCACACGACTACAGAACTCGTAATGTATAACACACGATTACAGAACCCATAATTTTAAGGAGTTTGTGGGCTGCAGTACTATAAAAAAGAGTATTTATGTAGCAGAATCCATAGGATAGTTGATCAATTGAGCATATGAGATTAGGAAAAGGGAAAAATCAAGAATTGCCGAGTTTTCTAAATTGATGGATTAAGTGGAGACAAGGGGGCTGGCTGTCCTGGGGCACATGGAAGGGCGGGGTCTCTGGAAGGTGAAGGTTTCGGGAGGACCCTGTGCAGCTCATCCATGCCCAGGAGGCAGCTGTCCCTCCCCATCTGAGGCCCAGGAGAGAACTGGGCTCTGAAAACAGAAACCAGGCATCACTAATACAGGAAGTGTTTGGGACATGCCTGTGTGGCCTCAACACTCCTGGGAAGCGGGTAGGGACTGTGCCAGGCCATGGGAGGCAGGCAGGAGAAGTGGAAGCACCTGCAGAGAACAGCGTCTCAGACTCAGGATGGAAGGGCGCACTCAGAGCAGAGAGCGATGGGAGAGTCAGGTGCCAGGGCGAGAAGAGCACTGAGTAGAGGACATGGATTTAGCACAAAGATCATTCGTTTTTAAATTAAACCACCCAACCCCTTTGGAGATGCCTGGACTACTTGCCTACCCCATCTGCTCTCATGGGAGACAGTGGAAGTGAGCTGAGGAGCTGCTGCAGGCTCTGGCAGTGGGTCCCAGGGTCCCTGGGAACAGGTGGAATCTGGAGTTACTGAAGGGCCCTGGAGGATCTGAAAGGCATCCACACTCACCTCCCATTGAGAAGCACTGGTCTTGAGGATGGTGTCATGCCCACAGTTAAAACTCTGGATGCACTAACTGTTCCATGAAGTACTCCTTCCTTGAAATTCATGAGAATGGGACCTGGATTCCAATTCATCAAAAATATTCATTCTATACCACCCATGCAGAGAGTGGTATAGAAATACACTCAGGGCCCAATGGTGGCAGGTACAGCCCCCACACAGAGTTCTTCCTGCTATCTGAGCCTGTCATCCAGAGAGCCTGTCATCCAGAATCTTCATGGGATAAAACGTTGCTGCTGCTGAGGAATGGTAAATGAGTTGTGTGCAGAGTGACGCCACATCAGTGGAGATAGAAAACCAACAATGCTTCATTGTTCGTGCTAATATCTAAAATATCCCTGAGCTCAGCTCATGTATTCATAGATTTTTTGAAATGCAGCGTATTGCACTGCCAATATGAAAGCACTGATATTATGCGGTGTCTAAGTAGTGCTAACAAAACAAAAGTAACATAGCTTATAGAAACCCCGAAATTCAGGCCATAATCAAAAGTACTACTGTTCAAATCAGAACAAATTTAATAAAGATAGTATCAGGTCTTGAAAAATAACCTCCTCATATTGTATGTAATAATAACAACAATATGAATCAGTGGAAAGCAAGGTTGACTAAGCAGTAGAAAAAATATAAAACCACATCAACGTTATCCTCGCTAGTTTCAAAATGCATACAAACTTTCTCACACATAGAAGTTCATAGAGATCAAACATAATCACTACAGCCACCAAGAAACAATGCAGGTTGAAAATAAGAAGAAAGAATAGTAAGATTCATTCAGCACACTTGAGTAGCTACTATGGGCCAGGCAATACGTGAGGTTCAAGCACACAGATTAGTAATAGTTCATTGCTGCCATTGAAGAGCTAGCATCTTAATGAGTGAAATAACCTAAGGGAAGTATTTCAATGTTTATAGCAATCCATTGATCAACACATCACTGTTCATCTCTGAATACTTTTCCTTCCTTAGTTTTTTAAAATTCTATTTTCAATTTACGTATAGTAAAATTCACCCTTTTTGGTGTACAGTTCTGTGAGTTTTGGCCCATATATATGGTCATGTACCCATCACCACACCAAGATACAGAACCCTTTCACCACACCTCGAAACCACCCCCCTTTACCCTGAATCCCTTCGTGCCACACCTTCATGCTACACCTCCCTTTACCCTGAATCCCTGCAGCTTCGTGCCACACCTCCCTTTACCCTGAATCCCTGACAACCGTAGATCACTTCTTTTCCAGAATGACATATGAATGGAATAGTACAATATGTAACATTTGGAGACTTTTTTTTTTTTTTTGAGGCAGGGTCTTGCTCTATCACCCAGGCTGGAGGGCAGTGGCTTGATCTCAGCTCACTGCAGTCTTGACCTCCTGGACTCTAGCCATCCTCCCACCTCAGCCTCCTGAGTAGCTGGGACCACAGGCATGCACCACCATGACTGGCTATTTTTTGTATTTTCCGTACAGACAGGGTCTCACTATGTTGCCCAGGCTTGTCTCAAATGCCTGAGCTCAAGCCATCCAATGACCTCAGCCTCCCAAAGTACTGGGATGACAGGTGTGAGCCACCGCGCCCAGCTTTCTCTCATCATAAAACACTTGAGGGTCACCATGTTGGTGCTTGTATGCTGCTCAGCATTCTGTGGTGTAGTGAAATACACATTCCCCAACTGAGGAACATTTGGCTGGTGACTAACTTTTGGTAACTACGGCAAGAGCTACTGTACACATTAATGTATAGGTCTTTGTGCAAACAAGTTTTCATTTCACTTGTATAAATATCAGGAGTGGGATTGCTGTCTTGTATGGTAAGTGCACACCTATTAGAAGAAAAGATAGGAGAAAATATTCATGATCTTAGGCAAAGAAATAAGTCTTGGCAATAGCACCCGAAACAAGATGTTTTAAACAAAGAATATAAATTAGACTTTATCCAGACTAAAAGATTTTGCTGTATGGAAGATTCTGTTAAGAGAAAAGCCAAAGGCTAGGAGAAAATATTTGCAAATTATTTATCTGACAAAGGACTTATATTCAGAATACATAAAGAACAGTCAAAACTCAACAATAAGTAGTGAACAACCAATAAAAAAATGGGCAAAAACTAAACATATTTTACTATGGTAAATAAGCACATAAAATGCTCAACATCGGGCCGGGGGCACAGTGGCTCACACCTGTAATCCCAGCACTTTGGGAGGCCAAGGCGGGTGCAACACCTGAGGTCAGGAGTTTGGGACAAGCCTGCCCAACATGGTGAAACCCCGTCTCTACTAAACAAACAAACAAAAAATTAGCCAGGTGTGGTGGTGGGCATCTATAGCTACTTGTGAGGCTGAGGCAGGAGAATTGCTTGAACCCAGGAGGTGGGGGTTGCAGTGAGCCGAGATTGCGCCATTGCACTCCAGCCTGGGCAACAAAGGCGAGACTCCATCTCAAAAAAAAAAAAAAAAGCTCAACATCATTAGTCATCACAGAAATGCAAAATAAAACCACTAGGCACCCTTCAGAATGTCTAGAAAAGAAGCAAACTGACCATTGCACATGTTGGTGGGGATGAGAGCAACGGGAACACGCTGCTGGTGGGAATGCGAAATGGTGAATTCACATTGGAAGATGGTTTATTCACTCATCAACTGGTAGAGCTTTGGATTGTTTTTACTTTTTGGTTATGAATAATGCTGCTGTAAATATATGTGTACACATTTTTGTGTATGTTTCTAATCCTCTTGAGTATATAAGTAATATTTCTGGGTCATGTGGTGACTCAATGTTTACGTTTTGAGGAACTTTCACACTTCTTTCCATAGCAGCTGCCACAGTCTGCGTTTCCACCAGCCACGAATTGGAGTTCCAACTTTCCACACCCTCATCAACACTTACTATCTTTTTGATCATAGTAAGCTGGAAGGTATGAAGCTATATCTCATTGTGGATTTGATATGCATTTCCCCAATGACTTACAATGTTGAACATGTCTGCATATATTTATTGGCCATTTGTGTATATTCTTTGAGAAAATTCTACTCAAATCTTTTGACCATTTTATAAATTAGGTGACTGGTCTTTTTATTGTTGAGTTGTAAGAGTACTTTACATATTCTGGTTACTAGACCTATGTCAGGTATATAATTTGAAAATCTTCTCCCATCCTGTAGATTTGTCTTTTCACTTTCTTGGTGTTGTCTCTGTGAAGGACAAAAGGTTATAATTTCGATAATAGCCAGTTTATCTATTTTTTTTAATTTTGTTGCTTGTGTTTTTGGTGCCATATCTAAGAACCATTGCCTACTTCAAGGTCATGAAGTTTTGTGCCTAAGTTTTCTTCCAAGAGTTTTGCAGTGTTAGCACTTACGTTTAAGTCTTTGATCCATTTTCAGTTAAACTTTGTATAGGGTATCAGGTAAAGGTCCAACTTTATTTGTTTGCATTTGGGTATCCAATCGTCCCAGCCCGATTTGTTGAAAAGACAACTCTTTGCCCATTGAATTGTCTTGGCACCTTGATTGAAAATTGATTGACTCTAAATGTGATGGTTGATTTTTGGACTCTCAGTTCTTCTCCTCCATTGATCTATGAGTGTATTCTTATGCTCAGACGACACTGCCTTGTTTATTTTAGCTTTGTAGTAAGTTTTGAAATCAAGAAATGCATTGTCCAACTTCTTTTACAAGATTGTCTTGGCAGTTTTGGGTCTCTTGCGTTTTCACATACATTTTAGGCTTACCTTAAAATGTCTACAAAGAAGCCAGCTGGGATTTTGATAGCATCAAATCTGGGGCATATTCCCATCTTAATACTATTAAGTCTCTTGTTCTGTAAACAGTGAACATCTTTTTTTTTTTAGGTCTTCTTTAATTGTTTTCAGTAACATTTTATAGTTATTAGTGTACAAGTTTTGCATTTATTTTGTTAAATTTTTATGCTACTGTAAATGTAATTGGTTTTGACTTTTTTTTTAGATAGCTCATTAGTAGTACATAGAAATACAATTGATATTTGCTTGTATCTTGAAACAGGGCAGAACTTGTTTATACTAATTTTTGTGTGTGTGGACTTTGGGGATATCATATATGCACAGTTAGGTCATTTATGAATAGAGATGGTTTTACTTCTTTCTTTACAATCTGAATGCTTTTCTCCCCTTACCTAATTGCTCTGACTAGAATATCCAGTACAATATTGAATAAAATTCTTAAAAGCACTTCTTTTTTTGTCTTGTTCCTGATTTTAGTAGAAAATATTTCAGTATGTCATTATTATACATGATATTAACTGTGGATTTTTATATATGTCTTCTCTGAGGTTGAGAAAGTTCCTTTCTATTCATAATTTGTTTATTGTTTTTTTGTCAGCAAAGGATGTTGGGATTTGTCAAATGATTTATCTTGCGAGTTAACCATGTGGCATTTGTTCTTTATTTTATTAGTATGATCAATTTTCATATGTATTCACTTTTCTTTTCTTGTGATGTCTTTGCCTGGCTTTAGGATCACAGTAATACTAGCCTAATATAAAAAGTTAAGAATTATTCCCTTCTCTTCGGTTTTTTGAAGAGTTTATAAAGAAAAAGTATTCATTATTCTTTAAATATTTGGTAATATTTACCATTGAAATTATTTGGTCTTTGTGGGAAATTATTTGATTATCAATTAAATCTCTTGTTATAAGTCTATTCAGATTTTTAATTTTTTCTTGAGTCAGTTTCAGTAGCTTGTTTCTTTCTAGGCATTTGCACATTTTATCTAAGTTATCTAATTCATCGGCATGTAACTGTTCGTAGTATTCATTTGTAATCCTTTTTATTTCTGTTAGGAGTATTATTCCTTTCTTCATTCCTGATTTTAGTGATTTGAATCTTCTCTCTTTTTCTTCGCAGTCTAAAGTGTATCAATATTATTGATCTTTGAAAAGAGAAAAGCTTTTGCTTTTGTTGATTTTCTCTATTGCTTTTAATTCCTGATTTTACTTGTTTCTATCTACTCTCATCTTTACTATTTTCTTCCTTTTGCTTGCTTTAGATTTATTTTGCTCTTCATTTTTCAATGTCTTAAGAGCATTAGCTTACTGATTTGAAATTTTTCTTTTTTTAAAAAAGGTACATATTTACAGCTATAAATACTCTGAAAAGCACTGGCTTAGTTGCATCCCATAAGTTTTGTTATGCTGTGTCCTTGTTTTCAACCATCTTAAACGTACTTCCTAATTTCCTTTGTGATTTCTTCTTTGACTCATGGGTTATTTAGGAGAATGTAAATCTATTTCCACCTTTTAATTTTCCCAGATTTCCTTCCGTTATTGATTTCTAGTTTCATTCCATTGTGATCAGAAATCATACTCTTTATTATCTTAATAATTTTAAATTTATTGAATTTTAAATTTAAATTTAAATCCTTTTTTAAAATTTTAAATCAATAAATTTAGAATTATTGAATACACTATGGCCTAACATTTAGTCTATTCTGGAGAACGTTCCATGTTTACTTGAGAAGAGTGTGTATTCTACTGTTGGATAAAATGTTCTGTATGTATTGGTTAGGTTTAGTTGATTTATAGTGTTTTCTAGACTTTCTATTTATCAATTGATCTTATGTCTAATTGTTCTATTCATTATTAAAAGTCAGATATTGAAGTATTTGAGTATTATTATTAGTTCTACCTTCAATTCTGTCAGTTGTTGCTTCGTGTATTTTAGCCTCTGTTTTTAAATGCATATTGTTTATAGTTGTTATATCTTCTTGATAGATTGATCTTTTATCATTAAAATTGTCCTACTTTGTCTTTAGTAGCAGCTTCGTCTCAAAGCTTATTTTAGTATAGCTACGACAGCTCATTTTTGGTTATTGTTTGCACAGTATATCTTTAATCATTCCTTCACTTTCAACCCACTTACGTCTTTTGAAATAAAGTATATCACTGCAGACAGCATATAGTTGAATCATTGCCATTTTTATTCATCCTGCCAATATCTATCTTTTGACTAGAGCATTTAATTCATTCATATTTTATGTAGTTATTTATAAGGTCTGGTTTACATCGGCCATTTTGCTAATTGTTTTCTATATGCCTTATGTCTTTTGGGTCCCCGTATCTTATCATTACTGTTTCCCTTTGTGCTAAAGGTATATTTTCCAGTGTACAATTTTAAGTCCCTTGTTTCTTTTAGTATATTGTTTGAGTTATTGAGTTATTTTCTTAGTAGTTGACTGAGGATTACCATTAGTATCTTAAAATCATCTAGTTTGGATTAATACCAATTTAATTCTAATTGTACACAAAACATTACTCCTCTGTAGCTTTATCCTCCCCCATTTATGCCGTTATTATCCTATAATTGGCATCTTTACAGAGTGCATGTCTATCATCACAGGTCTATAATTGTTGCTTTATGCTATTTCCTTTTAAATCAGATAGGAGAAGAAAGGTACAAACAAAAAATACTTTCATGCTGTGTTTTATATTTAGCTACATTACCTTTACTGGTGGTACTTTAGAAAAAAATTCTTTATTTGGATGTGAGTTACAGTCTAATGTTCTTTCATTCTAGCCTGAAAGATTCTAGTATTTCTTGTAGGGCAGATCTGATAGTGATAAACTCTCTCAGGTTTTTGTTTATTTGAGAATGTCTTAATTTCTCCTTCATTTTTGAAGAACAGTTTTGCTGGATACAGAATTCTTACTTGACTTTCTTTTCTTTCAGCATTTTGTAAATGTTATTCCACTGCCTTCTTCCCTTTATAGTTTCTAATGTAAAACCAGCTGTGGATCTTATCGAGAATCCCTCATATGTCATGAAGCACTTCCCTGTTGCCGCTTTCAAGAGTTTCTTTGAAAATTTGTCTTTGTTGAAAGATATCCTACTTGGAATTCTGAGAGCTCCTTGGTTATATAGATTAATGTTTTTTTATTCAATTTGGGAAGTTTTTTGCCATTGTTTCTTCAAACAGTCTTTCTTCCCCTTTTTGTCTTTCCTTTCATTCTGAGACTCCCATTACACATATGTTTATTTATTTGATCATTTCCCATAGATCTCCGAGGCTCTCTTTATTTCTCTCCATTTTCTTTCTTCCGTTTCTCAGAATGAATAATCTCAGTTGATGTATCTCTAAGTTTGGCGATTCTTTAACCTTACTAAAATCTGCTATTGGTTCCTTCTGGTGAATTTTTCATTTCAGTTGCTGTAGTTTTTAGCTCCAGACTTTCTATTTGGTTATTTTCTTATAATTTCTGCCTCTCTATTGATATTTTTGATTTGGTGAGACATTGTTTTCATACTTTCCATTGGTTCTCTGAGCATATTAACAATAGAAGATTTAAAGGCCTTGTCTAAAAAGTTCAATGTTTGGGCTTCCCCAGGGATAATTTGTATCAGACATCTTTTTCTTTTTGTGTGGGTCACACTGTCTTGTCTCTTTCCTTGTCCCATAGCTTCTTGTTGAGAGCTGGACATTTTATGTAATATAATGTGCCAACTCTGGAAATCAGATTCTTCCCCTTTCTCCAGGCTTGTTATTCTTTGTTTAGTAAATTTCCTAAACAAATTTTATAAAGTCTGTAATTTTTAAAATCATATGTGGCCAATGAAGGCTCTGCTCAGTTATCTTAGTGGTCAACTAATGATTAGACAAAAATGTCCAATGTTTTAAATGTCTGGAACCAAGAAGTCTCCCATCTTTGCTGAGGGTCCAGGCTGAGTGTTCTCACGGTTCTTAAAGATCCTGCCTTTAACCTACATTTGGTTGATTGCAGTTCTGAACTGTTTATGATTTTAGGGTTAATTTTTCCAACCCTAGGTTTTCTATTTGTTCCTTCAATAAAGAAGCATTTTAGAAGCTTTTTTTTTTTTTTTTCAAATATTAGGCTAGAGAATTTTATATAGCTTAGATATAACAGAAAATAGACACAATGGGATAATCTTAAGAATTATTATTTTTTAATAAGGACATTTAAAAAAAAAAAGCCAGGTAGAGCAAGACAGACATGCAAGATCTTCCTGGGGCTGGAAAGAGACCCCTTCCTCTGTCACCCTGTGAGCCCTGGGCTATAGGTTGGTTACCTACCACAGTTAGCACAGGCATCCTGACATTCAATATACAGGTATGTGCACTTGTGTTTCACTGGCTAGGGGACCACAGAGCACAGAGGCCTTTGACATCTCTTATCACCCAAAGTATGTGGCACAGCACCGTGCTTATAGGACACTCTTAATACATTTTTTGACAGTGATGGCAAAAGATTGGATTTCCATGCCCAAGTCTTTCCCTGATTTGTTCAGAGCCTGGAGTATTTATTTACCCTCACTTCTCAAAATGGACAAATTCATTCTTGTCATAAATGTAAGGTTTGCGGGACTTCTCTGGCAATTACTTAAGGCTATCATTCATTCTGCAGAAATCGCTTTGTAAATCAGCTTGATTATTTGGCTCAGTTTATATTTCAAAATTGTGATATGGAGGAATTCATTGCCCAACTGAAGACATACGCCCTATTCAAATGCACAGACAAATGCAGACCTCAGGAAACAAAACAAACGCACTCCCTGTACTGTTCCTTTAGATCATTGGTCTCCGATTCCAAGCTTTAGCGGAAATAATGAAATGTCAGCCCTCGCATGCCACAAAATTCAAATCACAATGAAAAAGAGGGAAAGGCTCTTTGCCGTTTGCTTCAATATATGCAGAACACAAAACAGTGATTTGGACACCAGCAATTTATGACGAGGCAAGGAAACAAACAAACAACAAACACAAATCCACAGGTGGGTTTACTTTTTAAGGTCCCTTCACAACAGCAGCAAACAGCCTTGGGCAGCAGGAAACCTTCAGACCCGCTTCTCATCCTGCGTGAGTCCTGGAGGCGGGAACGTGGCTGGTTGAGGTTCAAAGACCTGCGCTCTAATTACCAGCATAATTAGAATAAGAACATGTTGCTCACTCCAGAGGGGCCAGCCCCGCGCCTCTGCTGCTCTGGGAGAAAGCGTGTTTAAGAATTCCCATGGAGTTGCATGGGAGGAAAAGCGACCCCACGCTGAGCTGCCAACGTGGTTGTTAGCGCGCCCCGTGTAATTTCGTGCCTCTGTTTTGAATGTGCTAACGAGGCACGTTATTCTTAGCCGCGTCAGGGGGGGATCAGATTCCTGCACAGTTGTGCTGCTGGCGGAAGTGACTTGTTTTCTAACGACCCTCGTGACAGCCAGAGAATGCCCGTTTCTAGGAGCGCAGCACAGGCTGTCCCATGGAGAAGCCCCGGGTGAGGGGCCCGGTGGGCGCCTGGAGGCCGCTGGGGGGCTGTGGGAGGGACGGTGACTCCCCACCCCCGTGACGAAGGGCAGGCAAACCAGAAGCTTCTTTTGAGAGCCGTTTGGGATTGAGATGAATAAACCACAGCGAGTGGTTAGAAGTAGGTTAGGAAGAAGGGGAGATAAGAAAGCCGAGTGGGGTTCTGGGCCGGAGCGGTTCACTGAGACAGGAACCTTGGGAGGGATGCGGTGTCTCCCTGGCGTCTTGGTGCAAATGCCCAGAGAGCGGCTGGAGCCCCTCCAGGCTGGAGCACGGGGACGCCGGCCTGGGGTGTAGGTCTGGGAGCAGTCGGCCCTCAGGTAGTTCACTGACACCATGAGTCTGGAGGGGCAGCCCGGGCTCTTGGGGGGTGGCGGTGCTGTGGAGGGAGGAGGGTCTGGTTCTGCCCCAGGGGCTGGGAGCAGCGACAGTGAGGGAGTGGGAAGGGAGGGGACCACAGAGCAGGCCAGGGAGGGAGCTGGGGGGCTGGGGACCCCAGCCCTGGAGCCATGGGCGCAGGAGAACCATCTGCCGGGGGCCTGAGGGACTGAGTAGCACCCACTGGGAGTCATCACCCTGGGTTCCGGGCAAGGCCGGCTCATGGGCAGGGAGAGGAAGCAGACCTGGGTGACTGGAAGAGCAGGAAAAGTGAGAAGTCGGGGAGAGGGGGTGGTAGCAGGAGGGTCTTAGGAGCAGGAAAAGAGTTTACAGAACACCCCAGGGGAGACTTAGGAAGAGGAAATGCGGAGGCCTGGGGCTCGGTGGGGGTCCTGAAGGGCGTGCACCTTCTCCAGCTTCCCAGACACGGTGACAAAAGACATCATTTTACGCTGCACAAAAGCAGCCAGGGGCGGCCTCTCCTACGCTCCGGGAGCGAAGGGAATGATGAAGGGAATGATCGGGCTAGAGAGCAGCACTCCACGGTGACTCGGTCCTGCTGTCTAGCTGGCCTCCGGCACTCGCCCATGGGCCACTCCAGGCAGATCACCTGACACTCTGAACCACTCTGAGCATCAGTCTCTTCATCTCTAAATGAGGGTGCTGGCCGTGTGGATCCACAGGTGTATCCTGAGGTTTGACACGTACAAAAAGCTTAGGACAGTAAATACTAATAGGCTGGTGCAAAATAAATGGCGTTTTTGTCACTTAAAAAAAAAGTAGCAAAACCCGCAATTACTTTTCCACCAACCTAATATTAAATGTGAGTGACTGGGTCAATTTGATGCAGCTTTCTGATCCCTGCCCAACCTGAGACCAGCTTCTAGGAGGACAGGAGTGGCCTGTGGCCGTGGGTCTCAAGGGCAAGAGAACAACAGAGAGGTGTTTCTGGCCCCTCTTGTGTGAAATGAAGACTTTTTAATGTGAATTTAGAAGTAAGTCTTGGGAGCGAAAACAAAATCAGACCCTGGAGAATGGCAGAAACGCTGAAGGAGATGAAGGCCAGAGAACCCCAGGCAAAGTTAAATCAACTTGACAGAAGAGCACAGACATGTGACGGGGCACCAGCTGGGGGTGACAGAAGGGTACAAGCTGCCTTCTGGGGTGATGGAATGCTCTGTAGCTTGCTCAGGATGTGGGGTACTCATAAACGAGCATTAGTCAGAACTCATTGAATGGTAGCACTTGAGATTTGACCAGTTCAATTCATGCTCACTAGACCTCAATCTAAAAAAGGAAAAGGAGAAAAAAAAAAGAGTTAGAAACTGAGGGCTAGAGGGAATATGTGACAAAGAAAGCCTTCTGTAACCAGAATGTGTCTTTTTCATGGGGAGATATGAACGATATGTTTATACACGTGTGCACATATGAACATGAATCTGTGAATGTGCACACACATGCATACACATGTACATGCATACGTATGCACAAATGCATGTGTGTACACCCACGTGGGAGCATATACATAAGTACATGCACATGTACACACAAATGTATGTGTGTACACCTGTGTGGGAGCGTATACATATGTACACACACAAATACATGTGTGTACACCTGCGTGGGAGCGTATACAGATGTACATGCACACGTACACACAAATGCATGTGTGTACACCCGCATGAGAGCGTATGCATATGTACACGCACAAATGCATGTGTGTACATCTGTGTGGGAGTGTATACAGATGTACATGCACAAATGCATGTGTGTACACCCACGTCGGAGCATATACATATGTACATGCACAAATACATGTGTGTACACCTGTGTGAGAGAGTACACATAAACCCTAACATGTACATGCACACATATGCACAAATACATGTGTGTACACCCGTGTGGGAGTGTATACAGATGTACATGCACACGCATGCACAAATGCATATGTGTACTGTGTGTACACCCACATGGGAGCATATACGTATGTATACACATGCACATGAATACGCACATGTGCATTTATCCACATATACATGTACACACACGTGCATGCATATGTATAAACCCAAAACACGCAGATGAAAGAGTGAAAGAGGACACAGAAAAGTGAATCTGGGCTTTTGCCAACTCACACTTCTACTTGAACAAGTCAACTGTGGTCCCTGCCCAGTGCATGTCAAAAAGGCCTGCGCATCCCTCATGGTCCACCCTCTGCATGGACACTTGGCATTTCCCAACAGAGCCGGGGCCCGTCGGAAACATGGGTTGGGTTCAGAGGTCGGTTTCCATGGCGTCCTGCCGCACTCCAGCTGCTGCTCTCTCACGTAGCCGTCTAACTTCCCCACACATCAGCCATCCTTCTACAGCTACAGATGAGCAGAGCAAAGAGAGAACACATGTGTAAGGCACTTATCCTGCACCCAAAACAGACGCGTGCTTAGCACAGGATGGTTCCCATCATCTCCGTCATCATTATCACCGTCATCGTCACCTCATCATCATCACCGTCACCATGGAGGGGAACAGCTCTGCCTTCTCCAGGATCTTCCTTAGCCATGATCTGTCTTTGTACCCTCATGGAACAGGGGAAGACAGCGGTACAAAGGCAGACTCCAGGCCCCACACAGTGGGCAGGCCCTGTTCCCAGTGGGCCCTCAGCTCCGAGAGCAGGAGGCTGGGAAGGCTTGCGCTGGGTACAGGGCCCGGTGGGTCCTGCACGTGTGAATGGGCACAGAGGTGGGAAAGGTGTCTAGGGTGGGAGGAGCCACACACACAAAGGCTCTGAGCTAGGAAAGGGCAGACGGCTAGTGGAGTTCGCATGGAGGCCTCTGGGTGTTGTGGCTGGTGCCAGCTCGGGCACCCTGTGTCAGTCCTGAACAGAGGAGACATGCTCCCTGTCTGCATTAGTCCATTCTCACACTGCTGGAAAGAACTGTCTGAGACTGGGTAATTTATAAACAAAGGAGGTTTAATCGACACAGTTCCGCAAGGCTGGGGGGGCCTCAGGAAACTTAGAATTATGGCGCAAGGGGAAGCCAGCACGTCTCACGCTGTGGCAGATAAGAGAGAGCATGTGAAGGAGGAACTGTGTAAAACCGTCGGAGCTAGTGAGAACTCACTATCACAAGAACAGCATGGGGGAAACCGCCCCCATGATCCAATCACCTCCCACCAGGTCCCTCCCTCGACACGTGGGGATAATGGGATTACAATTCAAGATGAGATTTGGGTGGGGACACAGCCAACCCATATCACCTTTCTCCCGTGCATGCATCCCCATGGGCGAAGCTCACTATAGGCAAATACAAACACACACAAGCAGCGCACATGCCTGTAGTGCCAGGAAGGAGAAGAACCTGGGCGAGGAGGTGCCAGGAGGTCAGAAGCTGCTGCTCCGGGAGGAGCTGTTTGAACATTTCCGGGCTCCCTGAGGAAGTCACACCCAGAATCTGTGCACCTTTATGAGGATGGAGGCCAAGGTTCCAGCTCTACCCAGGTTCTGTGCTGAAACCTAGCTTCCAATGCCGTAGTACTGAGGGGTGGAGCTTTGGGAGGGGATTAGGTCAGGAGGACAGAGCCTGCATAAATGGGATTAATGACTTATAAAAGAGGCGCCACTCACAAAGCAGAAAAAGCCCTTACCAGACACAGAATCTGCCAGCACCTTGATCTTGGACTTCTCAGCTTCTAGAACGGTGAGCAGCACATCTCTGGTGTTCAACAATCACTCAGTCTGAGATGTTTTATCGCAGCTTCAGCAAAGTAAGATAGTCACTAGCAAGCCCAGACTGCAGGACGCCCTCCCTACGAGCCAGGTGCCTGCTCCCTGAGCCCCAGAGTGCAGCGTGGCAGCTGTGCCCACGTGGCCTCAGCCCCCGTGGCGTGATGGAGTTGGGGAGGTCTTGCCTCCTGAGCTCCTCACTCCCAGGAGAAAGAAGGAGGGCCAGGATAGACATGCCCAGCATTCCTCCCAGATGCACCAGGTCAGGCCCCCACCTCCCCGGGATAGAGGGAGGCCCGAGTTACACTGGGAGCCTCCTTCAGGGGAGGGCCATCCCCTCAGGAAAGAGAAACCTAAGATGTGGTTAGCGGTGAATTAGGAGGTGGGCGGAGGACGTGTGTCCGAAAGCCCTCAGGCCTGAGAGCAAGTCCCGCACTGGAAAGAGTGAGAGGAGTCCCCGCGGTTGGGCCCAGAAAACGGGGTACAGGACAAGAGGGAACACAACAGCCAGGGGAGGGCCATGCAGGGGACTCTGCTCTGACTCGGCCTCTGGCGTGTTTCAGAAGGGAACTTATCACATTTTTACACAACTTCTGTGGAAGACGCGGAGGAGGGCTGTGGTTAGGCCTTCTCCGTAGACAGATTGGGGAATTTTGTAAGGGTCAGTGAGACAGGATGGCACCCTCGCTGCTCCAGGATCTAGTGGCGGCTTGAGAGGAGGTCGAGGGGACAGCGAGGTGCTGAGCCACAGAGAAGGGGAGTGACTCAGGGAGGAGCAGGGACAGACCTGGGGCAGCAAGAAGCTCTGGAGTGATTTGGGACGGCAGCTCTGAGATGCCTGGGAGCTACAGCAGGAACCCAGTGGGGGACATCCATGCTTTGAGACAGCAACTCTGTGCTTCCTTCACCTGTACCAGAAACTGATTCTAAAATGTTGAGATTTGCCCTCCTGAAGCCCAATTTTTATTATTATTCTTATTTTATTTTTATTTTTTTGAGACGGAGTCTCGCTCTGTCACCGAGGCTGGAGTGCAATGGTGCCATCTCAGCTCACTGCAACCTCCGCCTCCCAGTTCAAGTGATTCTTCTGCCTCAGCCTCCTGAGTAGCTGGGAATTACAGGCATGCACCACCACACCTGGCTAATTTTTGTATTTTTAATAGAGACGGGGTTTCACCATGTTGGCCATGCTGGTCTCGAACTCCTGACCCCAGGTGATCCACCCGCCTCATCCTCCCAAAAGTGCTAGGATTACAGGCATAAGCCACCCCACCTGGCCAAAAGCAACCCTGAAGCCCAATTTTTAAATGACATTAAAAGTGTATCACAAAAGTCAAATAGGCGTATAAAAGAGATGCTCTGCATAATAAGGTTGCTGGATCTAAAAACCAAAAATTGAACAGTTTAAGACAGGAGGGAACTGGCTTCCACGAGGGCATTGGATTGGACAAATTCCCTCTGAGTATGTCCTGTCGCTGTGATCACACAGTTGTGGGCTCACAGGGGACTGCTCCTTGCTCTGGGACGTGGCCGAGAGTTCAGATTCACCACTATAAATAGGAACACTGAAAAACTCCAGCTGAACCTTAGAACCCATCTTTGAGCCAGGTTTCAGCCAATTTATCTCATTCTGCAATTTCACCCTGAGTCACGCTGCATATTCCACGGATAAATCTCAGAGTGTAAACATCTGCTTTGGCATCCTCGGACAGAATGCACATGCAGGCACGCCAAAGCTCGGGTCTCATCCTACGCCAGAAAAGATGGGGAAAGATTACAAAGTGGCCTGCGGGATATTTAGTTTGGGGTCAAGGACAGTTGCTAGGTGAGTCAACATCATACACAAAACACAGCCCACCCACATCCCAGTGGCAACCCGGGCCTCCCCATGCTGCTGTCCCTGCCCAGGCTAATCACAGCAAAGGGTTGGCGTATCCCAGTGGCAACCAGGCCCGCCCCTGCCGCCGTCCCTGCCCGGGGTAATCACGACAAGGGTTGGCATATCCCAGTGGCCCCCCCCCCCCCCCCCCCCCCACTGCCGCCGTCCTTTCCCGGGCTGATCACGACAAGGGTTGGCATATCCCAGTGGCAACCCGGGCCCCTCCACTGCTGCCATCCCTGCCTGGGCTAATCACGACAAGGGTTGTCATATCCCAGTGGCAACCTGGGCACCCCCACTGCCACTGTCCCTGCCCGGGCTGATCACGACAAGGGTTGGCATATCCCAGTGGCAACCCGGCCCCCCCCACTGCCGCGGTCCCTGCCCGGGCTAATCATGACAAGGGTTGGCATATCCCAGTGGCAACCCGGGCCCCTCCACTGCTGCCATCCCTGCCTGGGCTAATCACGACAAGGGTTGGCATATCCCAGTGGCAACCCGGGTCCCCCCACTGCTGCCGTCCCTGCCTGGGCTAATCACAGCAAAGGGTTGATGTTACTGGAATGCACTCTTATGTTCACGCTGATTTATCTATCCAAGTGGTCGGCCATTGTTATCATCGGGTTCCTTTCTTCCTTGGTTAAATCTAGAGTGGCCAATGGGGCTTAGTTTTTAATTGCCCTCACTGATGTACTTTGGAGCACACCTTCTCTGACCTCCATGTCAGCCTGGCAATCAGAAATGCTTTTTGTGCCTGAACAGCGACAGGTGCACTGTGTATGGGAGACAAATGACTAGAATGTGGCATGTTCCTCCAAAGCCAACCCTGACTGGCGGCATGCGGCATGGCACTGCAAGGTGCTACATCACTCTTGCCCAACTGCCTTTTGTACCTTTCAGGTGGGCGCGGACTCCATGGAAGCCTGAGCCGTGAGGGGCTTCCCTGGGGCAGCAGTGCTTCACGTAGGCTCACGAGAACCTCCCAGGGTTCCTGGGTAAGGAAGACACAGCAAGAGCTGGCCTCTGCCGCATCCGCCTTTGTCACAGAAGCCCATCTTTAGGGCACCTCTCTCTCCGCTGCTTGAGTTTTAGGGTCTTGCCATAAAACTTCATTAAGGCCTCCCAGGCGAGGCTCCAAGCACCCTGCCCCGTGTAGGAAAAGGTTCAGAGCACATAGAGAAAACAGCAAGGTTGCACCCCAAAAGAATGACAGGCGGGGAGACAAATGCTGGCTCAGCCAGCCTGACTCCATTCCCTGGGTGGCCGAGAGGGATGCACAACGGGTCTTGTGAGGGTGGAAGGTGCCTGCCTCGCCCGAGGGACACTGCGCCCATGCCCCTGCTGCCAGTTCACCCGAAGGAGTTGACGTTTTTAAACGAACACGAAGTCTCTGCTCTTCAGAGTGTGACGGGCTGCCCCTGTCTGCAGAAGCTGTCCCCGAATAGGCTGTCTCTGAGCTTGTTACCGTGGAGGGCTGGTCCGGTTTCTAATCGCCCCCTTCACCGGGCTGCCTGCTGCTGGCTGCGGAAAGTGTGGGTTTGGCTGCGTGATGGCCTCGTAATGGCTGTGGTGACGCCCTCTGCGTCTTCTCCCAGCACCAGCCTTTCAACAGAGCGGCACATTATGCCTGGATAAGACTCAAAGAGCAGCTTAATATCACGTTCTCTGGGGCTGTAATCATTGGTTCAGGATGGAGCAGACACGGCCGCAGCGAGGCCTCTGTGCAGCCCCCGGCTTAAAATACATCAACGCATCGTGGGCACTTTTTTCAGTTAAAGCTCAACTTACACATCTGCCTGTATCCATAGGAAATGAATGAAAATAAACAAACAAATTCCTTGCATTCACCGCAGCATAAGAAAAATCACATCCTCCTCCCCAGGAGTGAGGAAAGCCGGCCCACGAGAGCATTCAGGGAGAAGAGGCCGGTATTGTGTGGCTGCCAGCAAAGCTCACTTGTATGTCAAATGCAGCGCTTTTGTTAGCCCATTACGTTATTTTTTTTTTTTTTCTTGAATGCTCCTGTGTCTACTGGGATCTCCTGTTTTTATTGTTTTGGGATGAGATTTAAAAAACACCATTTAATGTGGCCTGTGTGCTCTTGTACATTAAACCAAAAAGAAACCCTGGATCACCGCACAGGACACTCTCCCCGTTCTCTAGGGATGTGCCCTCGTGGGGAAACCCTCTTTTCTCATTGTTTTTGATGGTGTGCTCTAACAGGACGATCTGGAGGAAACGCCATGTTCACAGGAGACATTTCTGCAACGTGGCTCTGAGGCCCACACCGGGGTTTGGCTCACCCATGTCGCAAACTAGAGGGGAGGAGGGTGCTGGCTGTTTCCCATCTGCAGTCTCAGTTTCCCCACCAGAGGATTCGAGGGAATACTTGGGTGGGCTGTGATGCAGTCCCAGCACGAACACCCCAGCGCTGGCACTGGAGTCAGAGGTTTGGACACAGTCGCCAACATCACACTTACTTCCATGCCAGCACCAGTCTGCGGCTCCCCAGGCCACTCTCACTTCTGACCACAAGTTCAAGGCTCCCACAGCCTCTTTGGGGTCCGTAGTTCACTAGAACGACTCGCAGAACTCAGAAAAACTCTGTCCTTACAACTGCAGCTCTGCCACCGAGGCCACGCTGAGGACCCAGCAGCAGAGACGCGTGCAGGGCCGGTCGAGATCAGGAGAGTCCCAGCACGGGGCTCCGGGGCCCTCTCCCTGTGGAAGGGGGCAGGGGGCTCTTCCCCTCCCGCACGCCTGCGAGTTCTCACCGGGGCCTCCTTCTGCAGGGATCACTGCCCAGGTGATGAGCCCCTTCTCAAGCCTCCTCCCTTTTGGGAGGTCAAAGGTCAGCTATACCATGCGGCCCCACCCTGTAATTGCATAGTTGCCCTTTCTGGCGTGGCCAGCCCCATGCAGACGCTAAGATGCCTAGGGACCTCCTTGAGTAACAAATTCCTGTCACTCAGGAAATTCCACAGGCTTAGATGTTACCTCCTAGGAACCCAGGACAAAGACTAGGCACATTTCTTACTACGCAAAATAATGGTAAGCTATGGCAGGAGTGTCGTGAGGATGAAATGGGAAGATGCAGGTCAAGCATGAGTGGCGGGGCCTGTGATCCGTGCTCTACATACTGAGTGAGTGCTTAATACGTGTTAGCCGGTGTCGTCCGCACCATCGCTACGTCATCACGCTCCTGAGTCAAGGCCAGTCCAAGCCCCACAACACCTTCAGCTAAGGTTCCAGCAAACTTACATGACAGGGTCCATTGATAAATTCTCTACAAACCTATCCATAATTATCATTTCTGTATGAGCTAAGACATAGGCAAACAATTTTTGTCAATGTTTAAAATTTTCACTGCTTCTCAGAAAAACAGTAGGTCAGAATCTTAAACTGTATTTTACTTACATTATCACACACAAATAATGTGATATTCTGGTGTATTTTATGGAAGATTGATTAGTTAGCACTAAAAACTCACAGGCAAACGGATAAATGCAAATCATTTTTACACTCATCTGTAATTTTATCCTGCCAGTGCTACTTCGAAAGTAGTATTCTTGTCCACAGTTTCTAAGTAATGATTCTGATGAGCCTCAGACAGGGCATGTGACTACCCAAGTCATAAAGCTGGTCAGTGATGAAACATTCCAGCAAAACCACAGAGTTATTGAATAGGAAGAAGTACACGTGGTGGCCTCTGTTTCGAGGTATCCAGCGCTGTCCTCGGGTGGCGGAGAAGCAGCGTCACCTCCCATCCAGCACGAGGTTTGCCTTGCTCCAGAGTGGGGTGTGGGGATGTGTGTTCTGTTGCTGCAGCACTTACATGGGTAAGGTGAGGTACCAAGAGTCATTTCAGGTACCAAAGCAGATCAGGGGACAGACTGAAATTCTGTAGAAATTTCACATTAGATGGTCAAGAACTAGTGAAATGATTCACTTGCATTAAGGATATACACAGTTTCACTAGGTGGTGTGCTTGATAAATATCTTGCAACTGGCTCTCCAGAAAGCAGAAAGAGAGCTTCCTTACAGTGTGCCAGTGCCCATAGTGTAAATGCCCTCACCGTGGCAGATTCCAGAAAGCAGAAAGAGAGCTTCCTTACAGTGTGCCAGTGCCCGTGGTATAAATGCCCTCACTGTGGCGGATTCCAGAAAGCAGAAAGAGAGCTGCCTTACAGCGTGCCAATGTCCCTGGTGCAATCCCCTCACCGTGGCAGATTCCAGCCCCCCAGTGCAACATTGCTGAATGCAGACTTGGGAAAAGACGTGCACATCAGTCCTTGCAAGACGCTCAGCACACCACTGGTTACAGTCTGGGGCTCCTACCCCTCATGACGATTTTGAATCTTGATTTTGTTATCCATCATGTTTATGTTAGTTACCTGCCCGAGTCACCTTCAGTGTTGTCAGGGTGCCCTATGGATAGGAGGGTGACTGGGCAGACTGAAGGCAGTCTTAGGGCACCCTGTAGGGCCCTCCTGGGCACATGTCATCTTATCTACTTTGAGCAAAATTCTTTGCCCAACGTAAGTCTCCCTACCTATATTCTTACCTAAATCATATTTCTCTACTTTCAGTGTTAAATAAAAAATAAATAATTACACTTAGGGCATTTTCCAGTCAGCAAACCTCCATTTCATTCTGACACTGGTCTCGTCGATCTCTCTCATAGCTTGGGTCTTCTGCAGATGTGTAAGAATGCCCTGTAGCCAAATCTGATGTGACCAAATGTTGCATTCCCAAGTTCAGGAAGGGCGGGGCTAGCTTTATAGCAATGCATGGAGAATAAAAGTTTGTGCTGATTGAGTTACAGAAACCCGGTTAATAGGACTTTAGAGAAGCAGAACTTTGGTGGAGGATATTGAGGTGTGTGAATAAAGGCATGAGAGGGTCCGAAAGATGTTGCTGAGGCAAAATAGCAAAAGCAAGACGTGACTGTGCTTTCGAGGGAGGGCACGGAGGGGAGTGGAGTGTCAGAAAGGACCCCAGACCCAGAGCCTGGGAGCGGGGAACCTGGTGAGGCCAGGCTGGAGGTCATGATCCACAGTAAGCAACAGGAAAGCTGCGCCCAACAAGGCAGTCGTGGAGAGCCAGGGGCTGCCAGCAGCCTCTTCATCACCCTTGGGGTGAAGGCAGAGGAAGAAGCAGCCTGTGGGAAGCATGTGGTCAAAACCTAGCAGAGGCTCCAACTAACCCAAGGTGCATCGTAAAATATCATGAGAACAGGATGCCATGGGGGAAATCTACAAAAGACTGTTGTTTCAAAAACGAGAATCTTTTATGCAACAACCAGGAGACCACAGGCTTTCCCAGCCCTGCGTTTAAAGGTTTCTGCGGGAATTTCACCTTGTTTTCACCCGGCTGTGCTTTCTGTGCATTTGGAAATGATGCCACCCGCATGTATCTGTGTGGCAGCAAAATCCAGGCCATGGCCTTCCATCATTTTCCTGCCAGAAGCCCGCAGAGCCCGCTCCAGCCCAGCACCAGCTCAGCACCTCCCGGCAGGCCCTGGAGGCCACCCATGGCACCCCCTGGCTAATTGGCTGCCGCTGGTGCTGCTGGAAGTCAGGAGCAATGTGGCCACCGCCGCCCCCCACTTCCTCCATCAGTATTTTTAGCGTCTTTTCTCTGCCAGCCCAACTCACAGGCGTGCCACATGCGTTCACCTGCAGGAGCAGTTTGGACATTCTGCTGTTTAATAGCCTTCGCACTTAAGCAGACCCGGAAGCGGGACTGCGTGGTTGAATACAGTGACAAAGCCCGGGGACAGGACGTGTTGCAGGTCAGCCACTCGCAGCTGCTGGGTGGGGCGGTGTCCACTCTTACTGGCCTTGGTTCCACTGGAAACCTGATCGTATCTTGATAATGCAGTGCCGCTGGGCTCCAAGAAGCTTCCTGCCTTTTAAAGCGTTTTTCTTGTGCAGCCCATCGTGACATGACAAATAAGCAGTCCATGTACCTTCATGTGTTCACAGAGAGTCCCCGGCAGGGGATGTGGCTTCTGTGGCTCAGGTTAGAACCCAGCCTCTGTCCCTGTCCGTCTGTGTTCTAGCTCACCGTGGTTTCGCAGACTTAGACAGTGGACCAGCAAGGCGGGAGGAGCACGTGTTTGGAGTGTGGCCCTGCGTCCCCGCCCCACCCCCCCACCCTCAGCGACTGTCACTTTCTCTCTCAAGCTGCCCTCTCACTCCTGTGTGCCAGTGAAGGCAGGGTCAGAGCTCTGCTCACAGTTCTGACACTTCAGTGGCTTCACGTGACAAAAGTTTTATTTGTCCTCACTTCGCGGTGCCGTATGTTGGTTTTGGGGTGGAAGAGAGACCCTACTCCGTTCCGTGGTTCAGAGACTGTGGGCTGGAACTCAGCCTCATAGCTGCACTGATGGTGGCTTAGGCACGTGAAGTCACCGGTGGGCCAGGAAGATGGTGGATGCGTGTCATGAGCATCAAGCCAGCCTCTGACTCTCCTGAGACTTACGAAGAAAAATGCAATTGCTTCACAGTCCACATTCTAAAAACCTTTTATTTTTTATTTGTATTATTTTTTGTTTGTTTTTGAGACAGAGTCTCAGTCTTGTCACCCAAGCTTGAGTGCAGTGGTGTGATGTTGGCTCACTGCAACCACCACCTCCCAGGTTCAGGTGGTTCTCCTGCCTCAGCCTCCAGAGTAGCTGGGATTACAGGCACGTGCCACCACACCCGGCCAATTTCTGTATTTTTAGTAGAGATGGGGTTTTGCCGTGTTGGCCAGGCTGGTCTCAAACTCCTGACCTCGGGTGAACCACCTGCCTTGGTCTCCCACAGTGTTGGGATTACAGACATGAGCCACTGCGCCAGGCCCATAGTCCACATTCTTATTTGGGGTGGGAAGCAGTGGTTTAAATTTTAAAGATTCCAAATCTACCGCCTCATAATCAGTTGGGAGCAGGCAGTGCCTGGCAGCTACACACCTGGAGCGCTTCCAGACACCGACGCCGCTGCACACTTTATGATCTCTTTGTGGCCGTGTTAAACTGATTGAAATGGAAGAAATTCCCTGAAATCAGAATCGTAAAAATCTGCAATGACATTTCCGGTTTTGATCCTGGTCCCAGGGCAACACTGTACTTAACTTTGAGACTTAGCTCTCATGTTACTTCCCTCTGAAGCCTCCCCAGCTCTTTGCTTCCTTTCCTCAAGCTCAGTTCCTTGGTTCCTACATTTTCCTAATGACCTGAGAATCCCCATGGATCCCAGATCTGGGCTATGCTGTCCCTGGTGTTTCTCCTCCCACAACACAAGCCCTCGGGACGGTGGCTACCCTGTCTGCACTTGGAGCAAGCACCACGTACACCGTTGGTGCTCAATCGATGCCTATGAAACGGACCCAGGTCATGGCCTCAAATACAGCTACACAGAATGGGACTGGAGGCCTGAAATGCTGCCTGTGCCTCGTGGCCTCTATCAGAGGGGTGATTACCAAGGAAATGGAGAGGGGCTCGGTTCTTGACCCTAGTTCTCATATTTCTCAAATTTTGAGAAAACAGTTCTTCAAATTCTGCCTGTGTCTCTTTTCCTTTTTTCTTTTTCATGTTTAATGTTTGTGGGTACATGAGATATTTTGATACGGGCAGGTAATGTGTAATAATCATGTCTCTTTTCTAACGGACAAATGAGCTTCTGTTCTGTTAGGGCCGTTGTTAGGGAGCAGAATTCTTCCCTGAAAGGACAGGGCTAATGTCAGGCGCTGAGGAATGGGCAGATGGTTCCAGGGACAGAAAGCGTGGAGCAGGGCAGAAGCCTCAGCCCAGGGAAAGAGAGCCCCTTCCTCTGCCTGGCTGTGCTCTTGGAGGCTTAACCCCAAGGCTACAGGGACCCTGGTGGTGCAGGAGAGGCTTCTGCTCCAGGACAGGGGCCTACCCAGTGGAAGGGAGCTGGCACCAGGCGCCTCCAGGAAGGTCACATCTGAGGAATAGGGGCTGGGTGTCTCTCCTCTGCAGTTTTCTTACCCTGAGCCTGCAGGGAACTCACGTGAACACAACAGCCTGACCTCCTGGGAGCTCTGGGAAGTCCAGGTGTCTGAACCTTGCTTGATCTGGAGATATAAGAGGGAGAGGCTCCTGGGGCCCAGGGGTGTTGATGGCCTGATGGGTGAGAAGCGCAAGTGGGGAGAGTTTGAGAAGTGAAGACGCTCCCTGCATGGTGGGACAGTGGACAAAGCTCGCGTATTCAACCTGGCCGCTGTCTTCACGGAGCAAAGGGACTGATTCCTTTTTAAGCATAGGTAGATGTCAAAGATGGCATCTGGCAACAGATTCTTTCTTCTCTGTGCGCTAAGAGTGGAGATTTCTTTGATCGCAAAAAGAGGAATTAGAAAGTAGCAAACATTCATACCTTCTCTTGGCAAGATATAAAATTTTGCAGACATATACCGTAAGATGTAAAATACATTCTGTAAAATATAAAATGTGTACATTGCATAACTTTTGTACATGGGCATTACACATACACACACATTCCCTCCAAGGAGTGAATGAATAGCATCTTCTGATTCCCCTGGAGCAGCATAGACTGTGCTTTGGAAAATGCTGTCTTGACCCAGTTTGGAGGTCCTGGCTAGAAGTGGTCAGGTCCCCTTCTTCAGGCCACACCCTGACCGCCTGTTTGTTGGGCACCCTCCAGGCCACTATCTGTCTGAGCTGATCACACCGGGGCAGGTGCCAGACAGCTAGAGACAGCCCCGGTGCCGCAGAGCCTGCAGGAATTATTCAAACCATCCAATCCTAAGCCTGCCTTCCCTGCCCCAGAAACGGCCATGAAAGCTGGTGGATAGAGGCTCCCGCCACAGCCCCTCTCCCTCCCGGCCGGCCCGGCCTTCCCTGTGTGCCCTGCAGGGTGCTGTTTGCCTCCTTCTCCTGGAAGCAGTGACTGTAACAAACTCTTCTCGATGGCAGTCATCTCCCGATCTGCTGGCCTTATTCCACTTAAATCATAATAAAATCTGGCCGGGCACAGTGGCTCCTGCATGTAATCGTGGTGTGGGAGGCCCAGGTGGGTGGATCATCTGAGGTCGGGAGTTCGAGACCAGCCTGACCAATATGGTGAAACTCCATCTCTACTAAAAATACAAAAATTAGCCGGGCGTGGTGGCACATGCCTATAATCCCAGCTACTCGGGAGGCTGAGGCAGGAGAATCACTTGAACCTGGGAGGTAGAGGTTGGAGTGAGCGGAAATCGCACCACTGCACTCTAGCCTGGGCAGCAGAGCGAAACTCTATCTCAAAATAATAATAATAATAATAACAAAACCTATTAAAACATGGTGGTTAATCAGCCTGTCTTTTTCCAGATGAAGGATCAAGAAGTCCATTGGCTTCCAGGCCAAGGCTGTGCTGGCATCCCTGACGCTGTCCACCCCTGCTCCTCTCCATCCACTGGAGACGAGGCGGGCAGGTGGCGCATCTGGACCCGTGGCAGCCGGGGCAGGGGGTTGTTATCTTGCTGCTAATGCGAAAAGGCTCTGGGTGAACCCCTGGTGCAGCAGCAGCCAGGCGGTGGCTGTAATGGCCGGGAGAGAGGCTGGATGCTCTAATTCGTGTTCTATGCTTACCTGTGGTTGACCTCACTTGATTTCTAACTGCAGCCTCTCGGTTTTGCACCCATGTTTTATCTTCTACCTGCATAGGGTTCTGTTTCCATCTGATTCGGAATAAGACGCTCTGTCACCTGAGGTCGGGCCTCAGTCCACTGGATTTGAGGATGAGACCCTGGTACACGTTTTCCTTCAGCCAATGAGGCGATGCCTCCCCCAAGGGTCTCTCTAGCATGGTGTGCCCTGGGCACAGACAGGCCCAGGCGTGAGTAGGGGCCGCACATCCTAGGATGACGAGTGGACAGGGTGGGGTTGGTGAAAGGAAGTTGTATCCCACTGTGAGTGGTGCTGGCGGTGCCAGGAGGTGCTGGGCAGGTGCCGTGCTGGCCTGGGGAATGTCACTCAGGCCACATGGTTCTTAAGATTCCAGATCCTGGATGGACAGACTCCCTGTCCCAGTGGAGCTCATGGCTGTGACTCGATGGGCATGGAGCCTTCTCTTCCTTGTGCCTTGGCCTCTAGATACTTACCCCACGTCTTGCCTTTCATTCTTTCTCTAATCCTTTTGGCAAATGGGAAAGTGGGGAATGCCTGCTTTTCTCACAAACCACCTGCTCCTGGCCTCTGGGTGGATGTGTGCTGAGGCACCCCCCACCTCCGAGGGAGCCCTGTTTATGGCCCAGTATTTGGGCTTCAATACTGCCCCTCACCAAAAGGGTGATGGGACCCCCATTGAAATTACCATCAAAATGGGGTGGGAATCTCAACCAATGGATCCCCAGAGACTGGCTCCATCCACCCCAGACCCAGGGCTCCTTCCTCAGGTCCAGGTACCCAGAATGCAGGGACCTGTCTACCTGACGATGGGACCCATAGTACCTTCGGGAGGCTGGGAGCTGGCCCAGGTGCTCCTTTACCTCCACAGAGGCCATGAGCCCCGCAGCCTCCATTATCTCCCAAGGACATGGGTGTACCTGCAGCCATTGCTCCTGCCTTGGAGAAGAGCCATCTGTGAGCCAGCCAGACGCCTGCAGGCCAGTATCTCATGGACAGCAGGACACCAAGATAAATGGTGCACCTGCTAAGTGAACCTGATGAACGTCGGTGGCCAAAACCATCGGGAGGAGGAAGAGCCAGACCTAGGATCACACACCAGAGAGGGCAGCATGAGAAAGAGTTCCCGACCCCATCAGCGAGAAGCCAGCCCGGCCAGGGGGACCTCTGGCGAGTTCTGACGTGCACAGTCAACCTCAGGAGCTCTTGACACTGCTGAGGGGCCACCCAGGGAGGGAGAGCTGGTGGGGGGACCCACAGCCCCCGCGCCCACCTTCTCCAATGCTGTGGCTGCTCCTGCAGGGGCCCAGGCAGCCTCCCACTCCTCATTTTATGGAGGAAGAACAGAGGCTCCAACAACACAAGCCTGGCTGTTGTTCCTGCGAGCTTCGTGTGCTCTGCACATGTGTCTAGGGGCTGATCCTCCGAGAGTCACAATAACTCCATCCCTATCACCTACAAGACTCACATGCAGTGTTTATTTCATTCTCCTTGTTGAACTGATATGGTGGTTGCAGCCAGTCACCTCCTCAATATCTGCAATGTTCCAGGTTTAAATTTCTAAGGTTTCGTCTCGCTCCTGACTCTGAGTCCTAAAAGTCCTCCAAATGCATGAATATTTTATCTTGTCCAAAAGTCTCAGGGTTCTGTGGGCAGATCTGACACTGCAGTGCCTCTAGAGAGAAAGAGTTGGTGTCCTTGAGTCTCTCCTGCAGAGAACCCCGCCTGATTCTTACTCTGTAGGACCAGACTCCTCAAACTCCGAAATGCCTGAACAAATCAAGAAGGGGCAGCAGAAGCACTCTTTTCAGATATGGGGATTTCACTCTTATCCTGCAGAAACTGGCCAGGGGCCCAGCCACCTGGGACCATCACACCCCAAGGAGCAGAGGGGACCAGCATTGCTCAGTGGGAATCAGGGCTGTTAGGAAGAAATTGCAGCAAATCACCTGCAGACACTGGTCCTGACGCTTTCTCTGGAGGGAGGGTGACTGCCTTGGAAGGCTCCATCGAATGGGGCAGAACTCTTGCTTTCTCTCTTGTGTTGAAGGTGTTGTCTTTTATGTACTGGTGAAGTATGCCTTCAGGCATTGTGTGTACTCTCTGAGCGTCAATGAGCTGCTATTAGGATACTCTCTTCAAGGTCGTTCTGGGTACAAGGTTGTCATGACCTGCAGTACCAACTGCTTTGAAACTGTCTCGGCCTCCCAACAGCAAGTTTCCCGGAACAGGAGCCCTCATTTCTGATGGCCTTGCATCCACGTACATTAGGGTCTGATTGAAGAGGTGCTTGGATTAATTCTGCCACTGAGAGAGGAATTGGGAGCTCAGCATTTGCTGCTGGAAAGAATTAAAGAATTCACAACAGTGCGTTCATGCTAAATCTGCTGCATCCATATTTGGGTCCTTAGTTCAGTGTGCATCATGCCCTGCCTGAATTTGCATGACCTTCTTCTAGCAGGTCAGCCTGCCCAGGGTCTCCCACGGGCCCAATGCTTGCCTGCTGAGACGTCACAGTCCACTTACTACAGGCCGGCCTGACTGTGGGTTCCTAGCTTGAACCTCTTCTAAAACGCCCCGTTGCCAAGAAATTATCCACATGACCTACAAAGCCCAGCAGGCGTCCTAGACTCTTCTTCCACACAGAGTCCTCCCATTCCACTCATTTTATATCTCCAGGCCCCTGCACACCATCTCCCTAAATGCTCTTCCTCCCCACACTGTTCCACATCCTTCACCCAACTAACCCTGCCTTTCCCTGATGCACTTGGCAGGTACCTTCTTACACATGG
This sequence comes from Hylobates moloch, assembly GCF_009828535.3. Lineage (NCBI taxonomy): Eukaryota > Metazoa > Chordata > Mammalia > Primates > Hylobatidae > Hylobates > Hylobates moloch. The sequence continues at coordinate 172,718,152 of NW_026652279.1, forward strand.
ATCCCCCGCCCAGCATCCCAGTCTGGGTTAGGTAGCCCCTCTCTGTGTTCATAGCCCTTGCTCCTCTTCACCAAAGCACTTTTTTTTAGACAGGGTCTCACTCTGTGGCCTGGGCTGGAGTGTGGTGGTGTGATCGTGGCATGCTCAGCCTCCAACTCCTAGGTTCAAGCCATCCTCCCACCTCAACCTCTCAAAGTGTTGGAATTTCAGGCATGCACCACTGCATCCAGCCCCAAAGCACTTTGCCATTGTCCATTTTTCCTCCCCGAACCATGAACACCCCTATATGAGGTGCGATCGGTGCCTGAATCCTCTCGGCGTTCACCTGTGTGGCTGATCACCGCCAATGCCTGTGACCGCCTGGGGCGTGTCTCGAGGTTGGGGGGGTGAACAGCTGGCGTGTGGGGCAGGCTGGAAGTAGTCTTGCAAGCAGCTCTGGCCAGAACTGATGGAGACCTGGGGATGAGCTCCAGCCTCCTTGCCCCTTCACAAGGGCAGTTCTGTGGTGGGTTCCATACTGCCTCCTGGCATCCCACCATGGGGCAAAGGCAGTTCTGTGGTGGGTTCCATACTGCCTCCTGGGGTCCCGCCATGGGGTTAGGCTGCAGTGGACCGCAGCTGCCACTTGCCTGGTGGGCACCATTTCTCACCCCACCCCACACCCCTCCATGCGAACCAGCAACTGTGTCTCTCCTGGGATCACTTTCCACTTAAGCCTCTTGCCCTCAAGTCCTTGTCTAGGGTCCCCTCCCGGAGGAACACACACTGGGGCCACCTAAGAAGCAGGTATGGGTGGGTGTCAAGAAATACTACTTAAGTAAAATACGACACACTTCAAATAGGTCTATTTCATCAATATCTCTAAGGAAGGGTCTGGCACGAGGAAAGACATGGAGAAAAATCGTGACCAAAATGAGATTACCCACAAATGACAAGGCTTGGAACCCTCGTGAATAATGGGGACGCTTCGCTCCAACTCCAATAGGCGGAGCCTCTGGGTGCGGTGACAGGACTTTCGGACCCTGCAGCCAAGCCCAAGGGCAGTGAGATTTCCTGTTTCTTCCCTGCACACCACAAGCCCCTTTCTCCCGCTCCCCAGCCCTGCCGCGGTGGCACCGTGGAGCTCCCCAGGCTGAAACTCAACTTAGATCTCAGACTCAGCTTCTACCTAAGCAGCACCTGCTGAGGATGGAGCTTGAGGAGGGAGAGGTATTCTGGAGGTGGGGGGCCCTGGGCAGAGTGCACAGGGCCAGGGGGCCGGGCTTCTCCTCCTCCCTCTCTGTCACCTTAGAAGTGACCAGTTCCTCAGGTTCCCACATCTAAAAGCTTCCAGGGACTGCGCTGACCAGCTGTCCGGCTCATTATGTGAGGTTTGCGCGCCTTGCTCCCTTTCCGCCTCCCACGCTGCCTCTGTTCCGCCACCCTACCCTGCTCAGCCTCCTCTCCTGGTAGTTCCACTAAGTGCAGAGCTTGGAGTGAGCCTCTGGCCCCAGGCTCAGCCAGCACTGCAGTTCCTCAGCATGAGGGTCCGGGGGGTCAGGCTGTGACACGCGTTTAACCTGCCCGGCTCAGTGCCGCAGTGAGTGACCCACCAAGACGTGGTGGGAAGGCAGCCTGGGAAATTGAACCGTAATGTATATGCACTCTTCTTGCTGCCAACAAGAGCAATTTGAGAATAAAATGCTCCTTTTCTCAATGAAAGCCTCAGGCCATCTTTCTCCTTCTCGTATGCCCTTTCCTGGAAGCTCTGCGTCAGGACAGCTGCTGCCTCAGCAGCGATGACATTACCCGATTGTTGGTACTTCTCACAACTAAACACAGACTCTTACACAAAGCATCCAGGGCCGCTCAGCCACCTGGGAGGGACCTAGCGAGTCACTATCTCGGCTTTGGAGAGGAAGATGCTGGCGCTTCTGGAGGTGGCACTGTGGCTTCACCGAGTGACCACGGAAACTGCAGACGGGCTCTGATATGAACCTGTTAGTTGATTAAGGCCAGAAGTGAACACCTGCCTAGGACTATTTGCCAGTGCTTCAGTTACTGGGGTCACACATGGTGGAATATGCAGTCTGTAAGATTGGAATTAGAGTGAATCCATTTAGAAAAAGCTAGAAAACAAATTATCTCTATCTGCTCTATCTGATCAAATAGAAGATGGGGTGGGAAAGTGTTCCTGGCACTTTCCTCTAGAACAGGCTGGAACCTGTTGTATGTCCCAGCCTCTCCCCGACATGCGTAAGTGTGAGCAAACGGCCGTGGGTCACAGTGACACTGTCCTCATAACACATCCTGACAAAGGGTGGGAGGTGGGGCCTCCTTCTAGGACCGGGGGAAAGGACTGGGCCGGGCGCATTTCTTTCTGCCCCTGGCGCTCATCCTCTGAGGGCCTCTCTGTGTCCCACCGAGGAGCTACTGGACCACCCCCAAGTGTGTGGACGCCCCCCCCCCCACATTCTGTCCTCTCATTCCTTGTCTAGCTTCTTCTCTTTCCTTTCTCATCTTCAGACAAATGGCTTTCTTTTCTTTTAAAAAGACTTCTTTATAATATTGTGTCCATTGGACTCACTGGCTAACTGTGGGTGTTTCCGGGGAGGCCTGCCCTCTGCAGCAGGTCTGCGGCCCTGGCGTGCACCTCCTCTGGCCTTCCGAGGTCAGCCCCTTCTGCTGACATGAAGGGGAAGGTGGCTGGATCATGGTTCGCCCCACACAGGGCTTCAAGACAAACAGAAACAGCTCTGAGCCCACTGGACACCCTCTTGATTTTGGGGAACTCATCTGGGACCACCCAAGCCCACCAAGCAGAGTACTAAGAAACAGGCCCCTCCAGCCGCAGGCCAAGGTCTCCCGTCTGGGAGGAGCACGCGGGAGCTGGGGCTGCCTTCTCCCATCCTCTGACCTTCCCCAACCAGAAAAACAATTTTCTCCTGGAAGGGAGATTTTAATGAGCTGTAAGATTCAGGTGGTGACTCAAGAGACTGTGGTTTAGCCCCCAACCTGCCAGTCCCCTCCCAGCCCTCCAGCCCTGCTGCCCCTTCCCCGGGCCTTCTTCCCCTGCCACCTCCACCTGCCTGCAGATCTCAGCATCTGCTGGCCGCCCTGGGCCCAGGAAGTCAGCCTGTCAGAGTGAACTCGCCAGCAGTCGGACCCCAGAGTGGGAGAGATGGGACCTGGGGAGGCCTCTGGGGCTGTTGCATCCAGAAACCGCTGCTCTCTCATCTTCCCTCTCAGGCCAGTGAGTGAGGCGTGCATGCCTCTCAGTCGTCCACACGGCCGTGAGTGTTTTCAGGGCTCCTAAGCGCTGGCAAAGACCTCAGCTGCCCCTCTGGATCCACCACATTCCGGCAATGTTCCTGCCTGGCCTCCGATGGCCCGGTCTGGGAATCCAGGTGCACTTCGCGTTACCAATGTCACAATGCTTCTTTGTTGGCTCAGCCAGTGGCCCAGCCCCTCCTACAGCGATTTCATCTACACATCGAGTATGAAGAAATGTTTACCCCTCGCTGGGGTGCTCTGAGGGTTCAGCAAGATAGTGCCTGCAGACTGAAACATAAACCTCGTGCATGGCCAGTGATAGCTAAGCATGATTAGGATTAATCCAGTGGATCTGGATTGTTAAACATCGCTACGATTAAGTCAGGAGTGTTGGCATTCTCATTCAGAAACAGTGTAGGTCCTAGTCAGAGCCCTGTTATGTCGGGAAATCCTCTCTACAGGTTATTTGGGGTTTGGACGGAGAGGAAGAGTGAGTTTGAGGGAAAATCCTTCTATGAATAGTTCTTCTGTGGATCGCCCCTTGCTCTCTGAGTTTTTGGTTTGTTTTTGCTTTTTAACCCTACTGCAAAGACTTCTGAAACAGCCAGCTTATTTCTCCCTCTGTTTACTGTTCACAGGTTGCCCACAGTTTATAGCTAATTTCAGCCTCACTGGGTGATGCTTACCTGAGCTGAGGAGAACCAGAAACCAAAAAACAATCCAACCAGGTGGGCATGAGGACACGAGAAATGAGCGTTAGGAGAGACACCTGGCTTTATTACATTTAAATCTCATCAATCCACTAAGTGTCTTGGGGAAGGAACAAATCTAATGCCCACATAGAAAGGTCTGAGTGTGTCATGCAGAGCAGGTAGACGCCTCCATTTTAGGACGTCAGTGCTGACTTGTGGGATTGGCAGATTCTGCCACCAGATCCAGACCACAGGTACCCCTGGGCGCCACTCAATGGGCCCCAGACATGGCCCCTCATAATGTATCATTTGAAAAATCAGAAATGTGGGGAGAACAATGGAGGCCTGGCTCTGGCTTCTTCCAGCCTCAGTGTGGGGCTGGATCCACAGGAGGCAGGGAAAGGCCAGCCTAGACCTAGAGGCAGAGACTGAGCACTCCCCACGGTCCCTGATGCCGGGGCAGAATCTGACCACTAATGTCACTCTAGAGCTGAGGTCCACGAATGATAAATCATAAAGTTTCCCGTGGACATTTTTAAAACAGGAAACTTTTTTGTTTCACTACGTTACTCCCTATTTGATTTATATTCTAATGACTTTGTATGGGTTGTAAGTGGGTTTCATGCAGCCCCAGGAGAGAAAGATGCCTGCTGCCAGTGACTATGTGCTGTTCCATTGTCAAGAGGAAATCGGCCTAAACAACCGGCCCCCAGATCTTATAACTGCCCCAAACTGCCACTGGCCACGCTCTAGGACCACATCCATATTTTTGGCCACCACTCCCACCCAAGCCTGTCCTTGGCCTCTCTTTTGAAATCCACGTGACTTGGAGGAACAGGCACCCCACCCCTGCCTACTGGGTCTCTCTACAAGCGTTTGTGGCCAAGACGAATGTCGAGTTACACCCACTTTGAGATTTTCCTGGGTCAATTCCATCTTGAGGAACTGGGGGGCTCCTCTACTGAGTTCCGGAGCAGACCCCAAACTGCATAGAATAGACTTGGTCTGGGGGGGTTCCTCCTCGGCCACTCCCAGCGGAAAGCAAGTCCAGCTCACACTGCTCTCATCAGCTCTTCCCTGGGGTCAGCCTGCCAGGCTGACAGTCACAGTGTGGCTGAACCCTTCACCATTCCCAGGAGACAGCTGTGTTCTGACACCGCAGATCCCCCCGATGGGCCATCATCGGAGGCAGGATCAAGAGCAGCCCCGTTTACCATTGACAGCCCTTCCACGGGGTCTTGGATCCACTTCTTACCTGTGCTGTGTTATTTCAGCTCCTGCAAAGCGTTGCTTTCTTGAATTTCTCTTTGCTGTTTTCCACTGTCTTACTCTGGGGACAGAAACGTGACACGGCCCCACAAGTGTGTTCCTCTGTTTACCTTAGAGCTGTCGGAGACGCTGCTCCTTACCATGCGTGCATCTCCCACACAGGCACCTTCAGGGGACGTATTTCTGGATTTAGCACTAGAATTTTAGGGTTTTCTCCTAGACAAATAGCTTATTTTTATGTTACTGATGTTTAATCACCTATCTGATCACACTGCGCTTTTTGCAGTAGCTGCTAGAAAGTTTGGAAGTAAATGCGTGGCCAGCTTCTAGCAAGGGTGCCAGTCCTCACCATACGGCTCTGTGTACTTGTCCTGGACTTCTCAGTGTGGTCATGTCTTCCCAAACTCCCTTTGGACTGCTTTCCTCATTCTTCTTTGCTTGCTGTATTTATGTAAGCCATCATCAATTCCGATCATAAATGCTTTTTCTTGGAATAAGATGGAGGGTGTGAAAGGGTGAATGTACACTCCATTGAGTAGGAAACAATTCAGCCCGGTTTCTGGAGTCCCAGCACTGTCACAGGTGGAGTTAGCCTTGGGCGACCTCTTCACGTGCTGCGGGGACCAGGGGGCTGCACTACTCCCACACGGAGGTGGAGCCAGAAGGCAGCCGTAAGGAATGAGAGATGGGTGGGTGCAGATGCGAGGGCCTGCTGTGCACATGAGCAGCCCGGGCCTCGGTGTTCCTGTGTGTCGGGCTGGGGGAGGCTCTCTCTGTCCCCACCCCGCCCCATGTGGTCCTGGGACCTGCTGGGCCAGAGGGTTCCCTTCACTGGTGGATCTGATTCTGTGTCATACTCCTCCTCCACCCGATGTTGGGAAACCGGCCAGCCCACGTAGCTCAGGACTCCAAGATCGGCCAGCACCCTTACGGTAGCAACTTGTCCTGAATCATAGATAATGTTCATACAAGACATCTATGAATTTGTGACCTTATATACTACCGAGGACATCAACTTTTATCTAACACCGAGGCCATCATCTTTTTGATAAGAGGGTGCTCCTTAAAAATAAATCAGAACAGAGAAATTAAATACTCATGATAGACCAAAATAAAACAAAAAACCACAGGGAACTTAACAGAAAACCAGGAAAGATGTCTAGACCCAGAAGAAATCAGATGTCACAAATATTTCAACCCAGTGCACACTGACTCTACACTTTGTTTATTTGATGTTCACATGGACCTGCGCCTGGAGCCAATCCTAGTACACTTGTTGCAGAGAGGTTTATTAGCCCTTCGCTTCGTCATATTGGAAAAAATACACAAATACATGGAGATAGGATTACTGTGCATTTTGTGGGCCAGGTAGAATTTCTGAGCATCTTGTGGGCCAGGAAGAATTTCTGAGCATCTTGTGGGTCAGTTAGAATTTCTGTGGCATCCAGTGGTTTTTGAAAGCTGCTTGCCAGGTTAGACCCCTAAGCTCTTACTCACCTGCCTGGCCATGGCATGAAGGACTTTGTTCAGGAGCAGGGAGAGATGCTTTTCCTAGAAGGAATGATAAGTGGTACCTAGTACCCAGACATCGAGCTTCTTCCCAAAGGCTGTGCACAGAAAGCACATTGAGGCTCATAACAACCACACGGCTGAACACCTGCCCATGCTGAGGACTGCGTGAGAGCCCCCACAGTGGCCTGGCAGCGTGGGGGCTACTGTCCCCATTGTAAGAAGGAGGCGATTCGGCAGACCTAAGCCCGTCTGATTGCAAAGCCCCGGCCCTTCCTTGCGTGCCTCAGGAGTGCTTCTCTACGCTGCTGTGGGGGTCTCTCATGGGATTCTCTCAGATACATCTGTTTCTAGAGCAAAAATGTCCTCACGCGCAGCACCCAGCCAAAGCAAAGCTCCCAGCAGCCAGGCATCCTCCTATCACGCAGAGCCTGGGGTCGCTCACACCCGGGATGCCCACTGGGTCAGAAAAGTGTATTTGAATTTGAGAGATTTTAAAACACTAAATGTTTCATGTCCTATTAATTAAAAATGTAAAAACTCAAGAGTTACAACTTCCTGGTCTTTCTCCATCCGTGAGTGAGATGGCCCAAGGCATTTAACACATCCTGTTCTCTCCACCTCTCCCCTTTCAACCCAAAGGGCTTCTCTCCTTTGCTCTTAGGATGTCAGCAAAATGCTGAGACTTAGTGCAGCTGAGAGTGTGCTCTGCACAGCTCCAGTCCACGTTCTCAGGGGCCACTTGGCATCTCCACCACCTGGTCTTCACCCCAGCCCTGTCTCATCTGCCGCTAGAGTTGGGTAACGTCAGTCCTGGAGAGTTGGTTCCACCTGAAGTCGGCGTCCGTGCCCCAGATCCCTAGCAGGGCCCGCCGTGAGCCTGTGCTGAGGCGCCTCTGAGCCATGGAGCTGGGCCCAGCTGGGGACAGGGTTCCCACGGAGCCCCTGGTGTTAGGTGTCCAGTTCCCAGGGCCTAGGCTCTGTCAGGTCCCACATGGGCAGCATAATCATTCAGATGAGCTGAAATCCATCATATAATGAGTCCCATATGATACTCATCTTGGAGGAGAAATGAATAAATCATTGTGCCCAACAGGAGACTTATTTATGCGCAGCCTGCCTTGGGAAGAGACGTGGGGGTGCTGTGATGAGCAGTGCCAGGAGACAGCGGCAATTCAGGAATGAATGCACCTTTCTGTCCCGGCCCCCCGAGGCCTTGGCACCTGCTGAAACTAGACCTGGGCACAGGGCACAGCCCCGCAGCTAAAGAAAGGCAGCGGGAACAAAGCCGTCTGCCCTGGCCCCAATCGCCTGGGCTGGGGATGCGCCATGGCTGCACAGACTCCTCCAGAAGCCCCCGAGCCCGCAGCCCCTCCTCCTGGGACTCGGCTCCCCTGCGTGGAGCCCCGTCTGTTGAGGCAGCGGGGCCAGGCAATCCCTCACTCTGTCCAGTTTGCCTTTCCTCAATAGGATTCTCATTTTTATCCGAGATTTCCCACTGTGTTCACGGACAGTGTGGCATCGTGCCGAGATGGGGGCTTGGGGCACAGGTGCTGGTCTACCTCCTCTCTACCCAGGCATGATGGAACAGACACCACTTTGCAGAGTCCCCAGGTGCTGAGGATAGAACCCTTGCTAGGGCCCCCACTTGGTAGCAGTGGCCGCAATAGGCGCAGGATGGTGAAATGACCACCGCTCAGGAACACCATGGAGACCTCCATGCCTCCGGCCTTTCATGGGCCTGGATATGACACAAACAGCTGATGTGCAAGCCCCAGTGTGTCGGAGCCTCCAAGGCCCTGCCTACTCCTGGACACAGGAACAGGTACGTGAAGAGAGAGAGGAAGAGGAGAGAGCTTCCTGGTGTTGGCGTCTTGACCTGTGTGTGCGCGGTGGTGATAATCCAGTGTGAAACCCAAGCAGACAAACAAGCCTCAGCTCTCTCAGAAGCAGACGCCCACCGGAGCTGGTGGACAGGCGTCCCGAACACAGAAAGGTTCGCAGAGAAGGCACCATACGTCACCCACAGGTTTTAGCAAATGACTGCTTCCTTCACTGAGTGAATATTTCATCAAAAGGGTCAGCTTTTCTTTCCCTTTCTCTGTTTCTTTTTATAGAAATAAAATATAGAAACAGAAATGTTCGTCACAAAAGAATCATGATCCAGGGGACGGGGGCCAGTTCCTGAGGACACAGAAAGGGTGTGTCTGGGGAGCAAGAGCCGTAGTTTCGGCGCTAGACACTGAGGCAGGAGCTGCTGCAGCCACCCTTGGGGACCCCGAACCTGCCAGTGGAGAGCCAGGTGGGGCGTTCTCTGAGGAGGATGAATAGAGTTCTCGCCCCCAGCCCTCCTGTTCCTGCCTCTTTTAGGGTCACCGCGCTTTCCCTACAGAGAACACGCTGGGAAGGCTCTGTTGGGACAACAGCTGCAGCCGCTGGCGCCCTCCTGGCCCAGTTGCCCCCATGTCTTTTCCCTGTCTGTGTGCTGGGTGCGCACTCTGTTCCCTTGGCTTCTGTATCCGTTCCCTGAAGCTTCCATAGCAAAGCATCTCGCTGAGTGGCTTAGACAAGACTCTATTCCAAATAGGGCCACATTCAGAGGCACGGGGGTGAGGACCCCAAAACATGAATTCGGAAGCACTGTTTGACCACAGCAGCCTTTAGCCTATGTTTCTGGTCCTGGCTTCCCTAGATCTGGCATCTCCAGGCTTTAACCGTCTTTGTTTATGAGCCCCTAATACTTCTGTAAAACTGTGTACCAGCTCACACATCCTTAGGATGACATTTAAAGTTTTATAGCATACTTCTCTGTAGTTGGACTGGATATGTTTTCTAATATATGTTGAAGCAACAGCATTTGGCTTGTTTTGTAGAAAATGTTCACCTTATACATTAATTAGAAAATTCAATCCTCATTTTCAAATCAACATGCCGATCAGATGTAATTTCCTTATTAGTCAGGGCATGCTGCGTTATACTACGTAATAACCCCAAACCTCCACAATATCTCACGAGGCCTCCAGGTTCAAGGCAGCTCAGCCTGGATGCCTGGGTTGGCAGAGGTTGGCCCAGCTCCACCAGGGAGACAGAGAGCTCGGCTGAGGGAGGCTTCTCAACACGTGGCTATGATCGCCACGTTCACAAGAAGGAGTGGAACGCTCATGCTGGAAGTAACGTGTCACTTCTGCTCATGGCTTTGTGGTGCCCAAGACCAGTCATAGCCCTGGATTCAGAGAGGAAAGAAAGTAAAATGTCATCAGTGCCCAAAAGAAGGACCCAATTGTTTGAAAACAGCCCTAACAATTACAGTCTGACTTCATTTTTAGTTAATGTATATGAATACATGATCCTGCACAGTCTTCTTTGAATTCGGACTCTGAGATATACATAGACAGTTGGGTGGATGGACAGGTAGTTGGGTAGGTAGGTAAGTAGATGATAGACAGACAGATAGAAAAATAGATGATAGTTTATTTTATGAAAGTCACTGGCCTTTGCTTGCACGAGGTAGCTTAGAGATCACGGCTGTGGTCCACACTGCAACACCTACTTGTTCCTGACTGTACTGATTAACCTTTCTGGGTTTGACCCGCGGCCTCCCTAACCTTCCGGACATGCTTAGTTGCATTCTTTCCAGGGCAGCCCTTGTTCCTACCCTCCTTGGCCCAATTTGAGCCCCAAACCCTGGTGTAATCTGATGACGATTCCTTCAAATAACAGCAATGTTTGAACATTTTCACCATCCATACCCTTTTTTTCTAATGAAATCATACAGGAAGCCCATTGCAAGACTGAGAAGGGTGAAGCTGGTCTGGCTGAGGAAGGGCCAGGGTGCCGGGGACCCAGGTCCCACCCACAGGCTGCATGAGGCACCCCAGAGCAGCTGCTGAGGCAATTCTGCTGACCTGGGAGTCCTGGGAGGCACCTTCTGAGAACCCCCACACGACATCAGGGTGATTACAGGGGTTCACTGGGAAGAACAGGGGTCGCTTCAGCCCCGTCACTTCACACACAAGCAACTGGATTGCAGCCATGTAGACAGGCCTTCCTCCGAGAGAACCGTCTGCAGCATTTCTGCCCAAGTAGACACGCCGAATGCTGTCATTTGGTCACATTCAGGAATCTGGCGGTACTTAAGTCCCTCATTTGCAATAAAGGATCATGTCAGCATTTCTGTTCTGAATTCCTATTTTCAATGATTTATAATGAAGCATCTTTTTAAAATGGTTTCAGCTGTTTGAGCTATATGCAGCCAAGAGAATAGATCCTAGGGCTTTTTTAGCACTCCACTAACTATGAAATTGTTTGATTTTTACAAAACATATTTAGCAAATTGTTAAAAGTATTGGCTAAACACAGCATTTCATAAATGAAATGTTGAAGTGATCAAGATGTTGAACTTTAAAATCATCTGCTTTCGCTGAACAGTGCCTTTTTTTACAAAGTTCAATAAGAATTTCTAACATAATTTTATACAACATCATAAGTGCATTGCTACATGTTGTAAATATCACGCCATTACGCATTCTAATTACCTGATTACATTCATTTACATTAAATTTGTAATTAAATGTAATTTCATGCTTATTGAGTGAAAATCCTTTTGAAACGTTGCGATCGTCCTCTCCATCGCAACGTGTGAAACCGAGAGCAGCCCTGACCTGGGATGTTGAAAAGCAATTAGCGATTCGCATCCATTAAATCGCGGTCGCTTAAAGACTCTGCAGACAGCAAGATCGTGCATCACAGTTAACTTATTGTGAAGGTGGCGTTGGAGCAAAGATTCTTGTTTCTGCAGCTTTGGTCTTTTGGGGTCTTGGGCTAACGTAGTAAGATGCTGCTTTGGCTTACAAATTAGAAAATTTTGATCTGTGTTATGACAGTTATGTTATGGGAAGCAGGCAGTGGAAGTCACCTGACTATATTCTAACCAAGGATTTTTAAGTCATAAGAATCCTTTCTTCATCTGCAACAACTTACAGTCTTTTTCCAAATTCTATCTCCCACCATCACCATAGCAACTATGTCTTATGGCAAGCCTGGGGACATTATCAGATCAACTCGGAGGAGTCTTAGCCCTGAATTTGGCCTTGAATGACTAATTTTATCTTCTCCTTGTGAACATTTGGCATCATGTGACAGGTCAGCAGCCAAGCTCATGCAGCGAAAGGTTTCTCAGTGGCTCTTGGCTTCCCTTGACACCTTGGTACTGGACATGGTGTCTGAGTCCTCCCCTGTGTCTCGTGTGGAAAGATCAGGAAAAACCAAAACCACTCATGTCTTGAATGCTAACGATGGAAGAGTGGAGGGAGAGGCAGCATGCCTGGAGACGAGAGGGCAGACCTCCCCGTCCAGCAGTCTGAAAGCAGGCTTCACCCTGGGGCCGGCTGCTCACAGGAGGCCTGGAATGACCTCTTCGGTTCTGATTGGGGTCCCTCTCCAAACAAACAAAGCAAAACACAAATCGCTCTTCCTGAAGGAGGGGATAGGGGTAGACTTGTGCCCAACCTTAGGTATGCATCAGAATTACCCAGCAGGCTTTGTGAAAACCCAGATTGCTGGGCCATTTCCCCGGAGCTGCTGATTCAGGAGGTCTAGGTGGGCCTGAGAACTTGCATGTCTCATGAGCGCCCAGGGAAGCTGCTGCTGCTGGCCCAGGAATCACACTGTGTGAACCTCCCACCTGGGTGAAGCCTCCTCTCAATCATAGTATCTACACATCTTAAGCGACTCCCAATACAGAGTCCCACTGATCTCAGGAACAGCACTGGATCTGAATTGCAGATTGTCCACTTGGACCACACGGCCCCTGGCTCCTCTCTGGACCACTGGGCGGCCTCGGAGTATGCATGCTGAGCTCACCACCTGGGCCGTGACTGCCCGCACCTCTGTACGTTCCAAAGAAGAGGGCTCTGGGGGATGGTGGGCGGGAGAGAGTGCCCATTCTATCTGTGCCCCCCACACCAGGATTGGTAGCTCTGGTTTAGAAAGAGCCTTGTGGCCAAGCATTCACCTGGAAAGAGAAAGGAAACGTCCTCTCTGAGCCACATTCCTCCCAGAAACCGATTTATGGAACAGAAGCAGAGATCACCAGACTGTGGGATGCTGTTCAGTAGAGCCAGTCCCGCGAACACTTATTGTGGGCGTGTTACACTGTGCCCGGGAGGAGGCCTGTGACAAATGAGGCCACCAGGTCTCCGGTGACTGTCTGTGGGCATAGAGCTGGGCAGAGTCACAGCGGGAGTGGAAGGGGCACACTAAAGACTGTTGGAGTCCTCAAGGAACCCATGCATTCGAGATTTCTAGGACCAATTCCAGGTCCAAAGAATGTTCTTGCCTGGGAAAGATGTCCACTTTGGGAATCATATTTTAAAGTGTACATTTCTCACCTAACTCCGTCATAAATATAGCAGGAAAGTGAGCAATTACATCTTTCTCACATTTGGTTTTAATAACGGAAGTCAATGGTTTGTTTCTTAACTCAGTATGCAAGATTCCCTTGAAATCGAAGACATTCTGCCATGGCTCACGCCTGTAATCCCAGCACTTTGGGAGGCCAAGGCAGGCGGATCACGAGGTCAGGAGTTCAAGACTAGTCTGGCCAATATGGTGAAACCCCATATCTACTAAAAATACAAAAATAAGCAGGCTACAGTGGCACGAGCCTGTAATCCCAGCTACTCAGGAGGCTGAGGCAGGAGAATTGCTTGAATCCAGGAGGCAGAGGTTCCAGTGAGCCAACATCACACCACTGCACTCCAGCCTGGGTGGCAGAGCGAGACTCTGTCTCAAAAATAAATAAGTAAAAAGACGTCACTATCAAAATAAGCGCTATTTCTGGAAGCAGAAGGGGGTGGCAGGTGTTAGGTAGAACTCCCATATACACTTCTAAGTGCCATTTTACCTTTTCAGTATTGTTGGAAAGAGGTGCAGAGTAACACACGCAAGGATATTATTTCAAAACTGAGTGGTTTCTGACAATGCCGGTAGACTCACAAATAACCGCTAGTCTGTGAACATGGGAACATCGGTGTTCACTTTCCACCCTACTCACTCTGGAGTGCATGGCTGCTCCGAGTGTGCAGAGAAACTCCCTGCGGTGCGGCACCTGCGCCCCTGTGCCTGGCCCTAGTGCTCCTGGCTCACGAACTGCAATTTGCTCTCCCTGACTGTTCCCTGCCACAGAGAGGGAAGGGGAGATCCCCGTGAGTGCCCCTTCCCGTCAAATAGCTGTGGCTGAGACCTCCTGGGGTCACCAAATTTCCCAAACAGGTCCCACGTGTATCTAATGATTGATTTTTACAGTATTTTCAGGCAAGCTCAGTGCGTGTATTGTACCCAACAGGCAAAGGAAAGAGGGGAGAGACTCCAGGGGTGACATGAGGCTTCCACCCTCAAGGGAAGTAATGTCATGCACATAACATAAATATATAAACACCAGCAACATAGAGCCTACGGAGCCGCCACCTCGTGAGTGGAGAAAGGGGAAGGATGGGCAGCTGGGAGGAGGCTGGGGATGCATGAGGCCACCTGAGCTTCGGGAGCACACCCGTAGGCATAGAGCAGAGCAGGGGCCCAGCAGGGGTGGAAGGGGTACAGTTGACTGACATCTCTGAGGTTCCCGAGAAAATAATTTGAGCAAAATCTTTCAAGTTCCATGAGAAAACAAATAACCCTGAATTTCTAGAATAAGTTTGCAATTTAAAGAGGAAATCAGGCATAAAGAGCAACTGTGAAATGGGGAGGTCAGGGAAAGTGTTGGAAGCCTGTTCCTCTGCAGGCAGGCAGGTGTGGTACCAGGCTCCCTCCGGACCGGCAGAGCCCTGCTGCCCGTCTGCTCCCAGGCCTTTTGGCAAGGCTCACTAGAAGGAGCCGGCCTCTGCTTGGGGTGCACTCCTGCACCCCGTCAGCCCCCCATCTTCAGCCCCTGCCTTAGTCTCCCAGTTCGTGCCCTTTTGCCTCCCCCTCCCCACCTGCTGCATATCCCAAACTGCAAGAGCACGACTGCCATTCTGTGTTCCATGAATGGGGCTTCTGTTCTTATCAATGGTTTTAAAAGTAAGCAGTTTGATCCTTTTATATTTCTATTTAGGAAAAAGAAAAATTCAAACTCCAGTAGGTTTCTTCTTTGCTGTTACAGCCTGTGAGTACCTCGGGGCCCTTTAGAGAAAGTGTTCTTGTGTCTCTTTAGGTAAGTGGGAATGATATTGGTGCTGGGGTCCTTTGGCCTTGAGCAGAACACGCCAGCAGTATTTTCTCTAAAATATCAAATCCTTAAGGAAAGATGGCTGCCACCACAGTTGTCAGAGCTATAGCGGCAGCAGCTACTGTTGGTTCCGGGCACTGTTTGTGAGCACTTCATCATGAACCCTCACTGCAACCGCCTGTGGGAGGGACTGAAAATGACCCCATTTTACAGATGGGGAAATTTAGGGTCGTCAAACTGCAGCAACTTTCCCAGGATTACACAGACTAAAGATCTGAGTGGTATTTTCACTGTGTGGCTTGAATATGTGTGAAAACTACATTCCCTCCTCTGTGATACTGACTTCAAGTGTTAACTCATCCTGGGGAGCACTTTGCATCAATAGAAGGAATTCTCATCCTACTTGGGATCCAGGTCCCCTTCTCAATCTGGATGCATTACTATTCTTAAAGCTCCCCTAATCTTCCAGTCTCAAAGCACATTCTTAATGCTTTGGCTCTCGGTGAGCTGGGATGATGGTGGAGAATGGGGCTATTTCCTTGGTGCAGGCACCAAGGCCCCAGGTTGTTGGATCTGCTGTGCTTTCTGCCCGAGGCCCATCTGCATGGCCCCAGCCTTCCCTTCTCCCGCACCTTACTCTCTCCTGGTGCACCACTTTGTCAGTTGATTGCAGCTCTACCATTAGACCAAACTGTCTGAGACGTGCGTCTGACATTTCTGAAGCTAAGCAGGTGCAGGAGGAAAAAAAAGGCTCAGCCGCTTTTTAGGGAGTCAGGTGGCATTGTGCAGCAAACAGAAGGCACACGGCGGATTCCGGAGCCCAAATCAGATCCTTTTATGTGTGTAGAATATATCAATTTGGAATGCACAGTTTGAAATTGCTGGTTATAGAATGTGATCCGTTTTATTGTAGTATAATTTCCCAGGGGCTGCAATATCCAAATCCCAGCCTAGGGGTGACACGCTCCTGCTCAGGTTTCTCTCTCTGGAAATCATCAGCCAGTGCTCTGAGAACCGGGGTCTGTAGGACACGCCATTCCTGCTCCCTGTTTTAATGTGGAAAACACTCTGGGGCCTTGGGTCTTCTGAACCACCTGCCTGGTTGCTTCATGGTGCTGCTTAGGGCCTTTCAGAATGGATTTGTATTTATGCTGTCACTCCCTTCTTACTGATTTCTGCTTAACTGAACTTCTATGCCAACAAAACAGTGGGAAGATCCCTAGATTGCAGCATCTGGCCCATCTCTCTTGAGCTCAGAGGCCACAGTTCTTTGGACTTTGCCTGCCTGCCCTGAAACTGTGCCCAGCTCAGAGGGGAGGATTTGGTTCAGCATCACAGCCCTCCACGGAAGTGCCCCTGGCAAACGCAGATAAAAAGATGGGCCTTCATTCATGTGGTCAAGAGAGCTGCAGCCAAGACATCATCATCAGGAGAGGCAAGGAGGGGTGCTCCCTGGGGGAATGGCAGAGACAGAAGGGACTGTCTCGGGGAGGGTGGGAGGGTCCTGAGCTCTGGGCTGTTCCTGGCCTCTCCAGCCCAGTGTGAAGTGGGAGCTTGAGTCTCATTCCAATGGCCGCAGGTCAGAAGTCAGCCCTCCTAGGCTGCGAAGGCACTTTGCCATCTGTCTCTCTGGATCACGGCATCCACCTGTGGACAACTGCTAGGGGTGGGGGCCAGAGGTGGGGGCCCAGCCCCTGCTACCTCCGCAGCTTACTGTCTCATCTCAGGTGCAGCGCTCCACACGACCACTGCCACCGGGCAGTGTGACCCTGGATGCAATCACAGGAGTGGACTCCAGGGCCAATTTCTTTTCCATTTCCTCCTTCACTGCCATTTTTGAACCAACAGGAGAAAAACATGCATAGAAGGCTTTATCTTAGAAAGAAACAAATAAATAAATGGGGAAGGGGGAAGAAGGAAGGAAAGACAGGAAAGTTGGAAGGAAGAAAAAGGGAGGCATGGAGGGAGGAAGGAAGGGAAGAAGGGAAAAGGGAGAAAGGGAGAGTTAACTTTCATTGATTATTTTAGTCATTAAAATAAAGAATAAAGAAAGTCACATTAAATAAGACACACAGATTAAAATACTTAATAACTGTGCTTCTAATTTTCCCATTATTTGTGACTTTTGTTGTAAACTGCAACCCTAAGTGGTTAAGGTGGCTCTAAACACCCGGCCTTGCCTTTGTGTCTTCTCTGATTTTTTCCTTTAGACCCACATGTTCCTTGTAGACATTGATTTATTTCCCTGAGGTGAACACCATCCAATTTTTTACAAGTAGAGTAAACATGGGTCATAAGATCCCTCAGATGAGTCACAGAATTAAAATTCAGGAAGCGTTTTGTGGCCCCGCCTGTGGACGCCCACCATGGACTTTTATCCTAGGGTCCTTGTGGGGAGCAACCTCATGTGCTTCCCTTCAGTTCTTTTTCCTATTTGTTTGCTATCCTATCTTACGACTTTTTTTTTTTTTTTTTTTGAGACAGAGTCTCACTCTGTCGCCCAGGCTGGAGTGCAGTGGCATGATCTCAGCCCACTGCAAGCTCTGCCCACTGGGTTCACACCATTTTCCTGCCTCAGCCTCCTGAGTAGCTGGGACTACAGGCCCCCATCACCACGCCTGACTAATTCTTTGTATTTTTAGTAGAGACTGGGTTTCACCATGTTAGCCAGTATGGTCTCAATCTCCTGACCTCATGATCCGCCCGCCTCAACCTCCCAAACGTATCTTACCAGTTTTTAAACAAAAATGGCATTGCATCCTCCACACAGCTTCACAACTTGATTTTTTGCTTCATCATACATTGTAGCGGTCCTTCCACATAAGCACGTTGATTTTTTTTTTTTTTTTTGAGGCGGATCTCTTGTCTCCAGGTGGGTGCAGTGGGCAATCCGGTCACTGCAAGTCCACTCCTGCCTCAGCCTCTCCGAGTAGCTGGGACTACAGGCGCCCGCCACCACACCTGGCTAATTTTTTGTATTTTTAGTAGAGACGGGGTTTCACTGTGGTCTCGATCTCCTGACCTCGTGATCCGCCCGCCTCGGCCTCCCAAAGTGCTGGGATTACAAGTGTGAGCCACCGTGCCCATTTTACTCTTGATTTTTAATGCCTGCATCATATTTCTTGTCTGAATGATTTTGTAATTTTTTGTCTTGTTTTTACCTTTTTGTTTTGAAATGGTTATAGAATCACACAAAGTTGCAAAGATGATACAGAAAGGTGCCATGTACCCTTCACCCAGTGTCCCCCAATGGTTACATTTTACGTAATGATAGTACAGTATCAAACCTGGGAAATTCACATAGGCACAGTCCATGTTTGTGTCTATACCATTTTATCCCATGTGTAGATTCGTACAGCCCCTACTTCAATCAAGATACAGAACAATTACATTGTCACAAAATCTCCTTCATGCTAGCTCTTTATAGGCACAGCCATGTCACTATATCTAACCATGCCTAACCCCTAACCACTCATCTGTTCTCCATCTCTATAATCTTGTCATTTTGAGAATGTTATGCAAATAGAATCTAATAGCACATGCCCTTTGAGACTGGCTTTTTTGACTTAGCTTAATGTCCTTGAGGTCTCTGTCCAAGTTTTTGCCAGTATCAAGAGTTTCTTTTTATTGCTGAGTAGTATTCCATTGTACAGATATACCCACCATCTCTTTTTAAATGAGCTATGAACTCAGAGTTATTTTTACATTTTTAAATTTTTTTATTTCCGTAGGTTATTGGGGAACAGGTGGCGTTTGGTTACATGAGTAAGTTCTTCAGTGGTGATTTGTGAGATTTTGGTGCACCCATCACCCAAGCATTATACACTGCACCCAATTTGTAGTCTTTTATCCCTTACCCCCTTCCCACCTTTTCCCCTGGAGTCCCCAAAGTCCATTGTGTCATTCTTATGCCTTTGCATCCTCATAGCTTAGCACCCGCTTATGAATGAGAACATACGATGTTTGATTTTCCAATCCTGAGTTACTTCACTGGGAATAATAGTCTCTAATTTCATCCAGGTTGCTGCAAATGCCATTAATTCATTTCTTTTTATAGCTGAGTAGTATAGCACTATACATCTATACACATATGTATTACAGTATTCCATCATATGTGTATATATATATGTTCCTTGTAGATTCTGGATATTAGTCCTTTGTCAGATGTATGGATTGGAAGATTTTCTCCCACTCTGTGGGTTGTCTGTTTACTCTGCTGATGATTCATTTTGCTGTGCAAAAGCCCTTTAGTTTAATTAGGTCCCAGCTGTTTATCTTTTTGTTGAATTTGCTTTTGGGTTCTTGGTCGTGAATTCCTTGCCTAAGTTAATGTCTAGAAGGGTTTTTCCAAAGTTATCTTCTAGAATTGTTGTAGTTTCCGGTCTTAGATTTAAGTTAGTGATCCATCTTGAGTTGATTTTTGTATAAGGTGAGAGACGAGGATCCAGTTTCATTTTCCTACATGTGGCTTGCCAATTATCCCAGCACCGTTTGTTGAATAGGGTGTCCTTTCTCTACTTTATGTTTTTGTTTGTTTTGTCAAAGATCAGTTGGCTGTAAGTATTTGGGTTTATTTCCGGGTGATTTATTCTGTTCCACTGGTCTATGTGCCTATTTTTACACCAGTACCATGCGTTTTAGTGACTATGGCTTTATAATATAGTTTGAAATCAGGTAATGTGTTGCCTCCAGATTTGTTCTTTTTTCTTAGTCTTGCTTTGGCTATGTGGGCTCTTTTTTGATTCCATATGAATTTTAGGATTTTTTTTCTAGTTCTGTAAAGAATGATGGTAGTATTTTGATGCGAATTGCATTGAATCTGTAGATTGTTTTTGGCAGCATGGTGATTTTTACCATATTGATTCTACCCATCCATGAGTATAGGATGTATTTCCATTTGTTTGTGTCATCTGTAATTTCTTTCAGCAGTGTTTTGTACTTTTCCTTGTAGAGGTCTTTCACCTCCTTGGTTAGGTATATTTCTAAGTATTTTATTTTTTTTTACAGCTATTGGAAAGGGGGTTAAGTTCTTGATTTGATTCTCAGCTTGGCTGCTGTTGGTGGAGAGCTACTGATTTGTGTACATTAATCTTGTACCCAGAAACTTTGCTGAATTCTTTTATCAGTTCTAGGAGCTTTCTGGAGGAGTCTTTAGGGTTTTCTACATATACAGTCACATCATCAGAAAACAGTGACAGTTTGACTTCTTCATTACCAACTTGGATGCCCTTTATTTCTTTTTTTTTTTTTTTTTTTTTTTGAGACGGAGTCTCGCTCTGTCGCCCAGGCTGGAGTGCAGTGGCGCGATCTCGGCTCACTGCAAGGTCCGCCTCCCGGGTTCACGCCATTCTCCTGCCTCAGCCTCCCGAGTAGCTGGGACTACACGCACCCACCACTGTGCCTGGCTAATTTTTTTTGTATTTTTAGTAGAGACGGGGTTTCACCGTGGTCTCGATCTCCTGACCTCGTGATCTGCCTGCCTCGGCCTCCCAAAGTGCTGGGATTACAGGTGTGAGCCACCACGCCCGGCCTGGATGCCCTTTATTTCTTTCTCTTGTCTGATTGCTCTGGCTGGGACTTCCAGCACTATGTTGAAGAGAAGTGGTGAAAGTGGGCATCCTTGTCCTGTTGTAGTTCTCAGAAGGAAATCTTTCAACGTTTCCCCACTTGGTATTATGTTGGCTGTGGGTTTGTCACAGATGGCTTTATATTACATTGAGGTATGTCCCTCATATGCTGATTTTGCTGATAGTTTTAATCATAAAGGAATGCTGAATTTTGTCACATGTTTTTCCTGCATTTATTGAGATGATTATGTGATTTTTGTTTTTGATTTTTGTTTCCAATTCTGTTTGTGTGGTGTATCACATTTATTGACTCGTGTATCTTGAACCATCCCTGCATCCCTGGTATGAAGCCCACTTGGTCGTGATGGGTTACCTTTTTGATATGTTGTTGGATTCGGTTGGCTAATATTTTGTCAAGGATGTTTGCATCTATGTTCATCCGGGATATTGGTCTGTAGTTTTCTTTTTTGGTTATTTCCTTTCCTGGTTTTGGCATTAGGGCAATACTGGCTTAATAGAATGATTTATGGAGGATTTCCTCTTTCTCTATCTTGTGGAATAGTGTTGATAGGATTGGTGCCAATTCTTCTTTGAATGTCTGGTAGAATTCAGCTGTGAATCCATCTGGTCCTGGACTTTTTTTTGTTGGTAATTTTTGTATTGCCATTTCAATCTCGCTGCTTGTTATTGATTAGGGTATCTAATTCTTCCTTATTTAAGCTAGGAGGATTGTATCTTTCCAGGAATTTATCCATCTCCTCTAGGTTCTCTAGTTTATGCATGTAAAGGTGTCAGTAGTAGCCTTGAATGATCTTTTGTCTTTCTGTGGTATCAGTTGTAATATCTCCCATTTTGTTTCTAATTGAGCTTATTTGGATTTTCTCTCTTCTTTTCTTGGTTAATCTTGCTAATGGTCTATCCGTTTTATTTATCTTTTAAAAGAATCAGCTTTCTCTTTTATTCATCTTTTGTAATTTTTTTGTTTGTTTCAATTTCATTTAGTTCTGCTCTGATCTTGGTTACTTCCTTTCTTCTGCTGGGTTTGGGTTTGGGTTTGGTTTGTTCTTGTTTCTCTAGTTCCTTGTGGTGTGACCTTAGATTGTCTGCTTTTGCTCTTTCAGACTTTTTGATGTAGAAATTTAGGGCTATGAACTTTCCTCTTAGCAACACCTTTGCTGTATCCCAGAGGTTTCAATAGGTTGTGTCACTATTGTCATTCAGTTTGAACAATTTTTTAAATTTTCATCTTGATTTTACTGTTGACCCAATGATCATTCAAGGGCAGGTTATTTAATTTCCATGTATTCGCATAGTTTTGAAGGTTCCTTTTGGAGTTAATTTCCGGTTTTATTCCACTGTGGTCTGAGAGAGTGCTTGGGGTAATTTCCATTTTCTTAAATTTATTGAGGCTTGTTTTGTGGCCTATCATATGGTCTATCTTGGAGAAAGTTCCATGTGCTGATAAATAGAAAGTATGTTCTGTGGTTGTTGGGTAGAATGTTCTGTAAATATCTGTTAAGTCCGTTTGTCCCAGGGTATAGTTTAAATCCATTGTTTCTTTGTTGACTTTGTGTCTTGATGACCTGTCTAGTGCTGTCAGTGGAGTATCGAAGTCCCCCACTGTTACTGTGTTGCTGTCTATATCATTTCTTAGGTCTAGTAGTAACTGTTTTATAAATTTGGGAACTCAGTGTTAGGTGGATATATATTTAGGATTGTGATATTTTCCTGTTGGACAAGGCCTTTTATCATTGTATAATGTCCCTCTTTGCTTTTTTAACTGCCGTTGCTTTAGAATTTGTTTTGTCTGATATGAGAATGGCTACTCCTGCTTGCTTCTGGTGTCTGCATGGAATGTCTTTTTCTATCCCTTTACCTTAAGTTTATGTGAGTCCTCATGTGTTAAGTGAGTCTCTAGAAGACTGCAGATAGTTGGCTGGTAAATTCTTATGCATTCTGTGATTCTGCATCTTTTAAGTGGAGCATTTAGGCTATTTACAGTCAACGTTAGTACTGAGATGTGAGGTACTATTCCATTCATCATGCTATTTGTTACCTGTATACCTTGGTTTTTGTGTGTGTGTGCTTTTTTTACATTAGTATTTTTGTTTTATAGGTCCTATGAGATTTATGCTTTAAAAAGGTTTTGTTTTGATGTGTCTCCAGGATTTGTTTCAAGATTTACAGCTCCTTTTAGCAGTTCTTATAGTGATGGCTTGGTAGTGGCAATTTCTCTCAGCTTTTCTTTGCCTGAAGAAGACTGTATCTTTCCTTCAGTTATGAAGCTTAGTTTCACTGGATACAAAATTCTTGGCCAATAAATGTTTTGTTTAAGGAGGCTGAAGATAGGGCCCCAATCCCTTCTATCTTGTAAGGTTTCTGCTGAGAAATCTGCTGTTAGTCTCATAGGTTTTCCCTTATAGGTTACCTGGTGCTTTTGCCTCACAGCTTTTAAGATTCTTTCCTTCATCTTAACTTTACATAACCTGACGACAGTGCACCTAGGAGATAATCTTTTTGTGATGCATTTCCCAGGTGTTCTTTGAGCTTCTTGTATTTGGATGTCTAGGTCTCTGGTAAGACCAGGGAAGTTTTCCTCAATTATTCCCCCAAATATATTTTCCCAACTTTCAGATTTCTCTTTTTCCTCAGGAACGCCGATTATTCTTAGGTTTGATCATTTAACATAATCTCAGATTTCTTGGAGGCTTTGTTCATATTTTCTTATTCTTCCTTCTTCGTCTTTGTTGGATTGGATGAATTCGAAAACCTTGTCTTCGAGTTCTGAAATTTTTTCTTCTGCTTCGAGTCTGTTGCTGAGACTTTCCAGAGCATTTTGCGTTTCTATAAGTGTGTCCATTGTTTCCTGAAGTTTTGCTTTTTATTTATGCTGTCTATTTCATTGAAGATTTCTCCCCTCGTTTCATTTATCTTTTTAAACATTTATTTCCTTAAATTGGGCTTCACCTTTTCTGATGCCTCCTTGATTCGCTTAATAACTGACCTTCTGAATTCTTTTTCAGGTAGGTCAGAGATTTCTTCTTGGTTTGGATCCACTGCTGATGAGCTAGTGTGGTTTTCTTTTTGGGGGGGGGGGGGCTGCTAAAGAACCTTGTTTTGTCATATTACCAGAGTTGGTTTTCTTGTTCCTTCTCATTTGAGTGGGCTCTGTCAGAGGGAAGGTCTAGGACTCAAGACTGTTGTTCAGATTCTTTAGTCTCATGGGGTGATCCCTTGATGTAGTACTCTCCCCCTTTTCCTAGGGATGTGGCTTCTTGAGAGCTGAGCTGTAGCAATTGTTATCTCTCTTCTGGATCTGGCCACCCAGCAGGTCTACCAGGCTCCGGGCTGGTACTGGGAGGTGTCTTCACAGAGTCCTGTGATGTGAGCCATCTGTGCGTCTCTCAGCTGTGGATACCAGTACTGGCTCCAGTGGAGGTAGCAGGGGGGTGAAATAGACTCTGTGAGGGTCCTTAGTTTTGGTTGTTTAATGCACTATTTTTGTGCTGGATGGCCTCCTGCTGGCAGGTGACATTTTCAAGACAGCGTCAGCTGCGGTAGTATAGAGAGGATCAAGTGGTGGGCGGGGCCCTAGAACACCCAAGAGTATATTCCCTTGGTCTTCAGCTACCAGTGTGGGTAAGAAAAGGCCATCAGGTGGTGGCAGGGCTAGGTGTGTCTGAGCTCAGACTCTCCTTGGGCAGGTCTTGCTGTGGCTGCTGTGGGAGATAGGGGTGTGGGTCCCAGGTCAATGGAGTTATGTTCCTAGGAGAATTATGGCTGCCTTTGCTGTGTCATGCAGGTTGTCAGGGAAGTGGAGGAAAGCTGGCTGTCACAGGCCTCACCCAGCTCTTACGAAACCCAGAAGGCTGATCTCACTCCTACCATGCCCTCCACAACAGGACCAAGTCTATTTCCAGGCAGTGGGCAAGCAGGGCTGAGAACTCACCCTAGGCTACCAGCTTCCCAGCCTCCCAGCTGCAAAAGCAAGTAAGGCTTTTGTGCTTCCCCACCTGTGGAGTCTGCTCACCGGTTTCACACCCTCTCCTAAGTTCTGTCCAGGAGGCTTCTGGTTCAGTTGGAATTGTTGCAAAGTTCAGTTGGAGGTTTCCTTCTCCCTGTGGCCTTTTCCCAGTTCCACTGGCAGCCCTCCCCAGGTAGCCCTGTGAGACAAGTCAGAAATGGCTTCCCTGGGAACCCAGCAACTCCACAAGGCTTTCCTGCTGCTTTCTCTGCCCCTGTATTTCGTTCAGCTCTCTAAATTGACTCAGCTCCGGGTAAAGTCGGAATCTTCTCCCGTGATCTAGACCTTCAGGTTCCCCCGTGAGGGTGTGTGTTTGGAGATGGACGATCTTCCTTTCCTGCTTCCACAGTTTGGGCACTCACAGTATTTGGGGTGTCTCCTGGGTCCTGCAGGAGCAATCCACTTCCTTCAGAGGGTCAGTGGGTTCTCTCGGCTTTCCTGAATTATTCCTGCAGTAGTTCTGGAGCAAAAGTTCATGATGCAAGTCAACGCATGTTGCTCTGTCCATCTGAGTGGGAGCTGCAATCTAGTCATGCCTTCTGTCCGCCATGATCCCTCCAAAATCCCTGTAATTTATTTTTTAACCATTCTGTAAGTGAGGGTCATTAGAGTTACTTCCAATTTTTTTTCTGATAATCATTCCCAATGCTTCCAAACAATGCTGTGATGAGCGTTATCTCCCAGGTGTTACACTTAGGGAGTGTTTCTGTAGCATGAATTCCTAGGAGTGGAAATGTGAACTGCTGTGAACAATGAAATGTTAACACTGCTGCCAGTGGTGCTGCCTGCCCAGTTTTTGCCACTCTCGTCTTAGTGCCCATCAATTGGGGTCCGTTCCCATTCCTACCATCTTGCAGGCATGACCAGGGAGCCCTCACAAACACCAAACCTTTTCATTTCCCAACCTAAAAACAATCCCCCAGTGTCAACATCATCCATAAGTTTGGGGAAAAAATGGGTGTTTCTCCCCAGTGCAACTTCCTCCAGGCTCAGGCTGCCTTGCAGATGTTGCAATATCAGCTCTGGTTTCTCAGCTCCAAGGCTCATCTTTACTTCTGTGTGTGTGTGTGTGTGTGTGTGTGTGTGTGTGTGTGTGTGTGTGTTTTGTTTGTTTTGTTTTCTTGGTGAAAGGCTGATGACTACATTAAAAGCTTTCCTGAATTCCGTCAGTTGACTCTAGCTTTCCCCTAGCTGTGCACTTAAAGGGTTTAGCTGTGCGTTCCAAGCCAGCTGGTACCCAGGGCTCTCCTGTTTCCATCTGCTGAGTGAGGGCACCTGCCAGGCAGCCATCAGCTCCTGAGGGCCTGGAGGTGGGAAGGGCTTTGTACCCACTGAGTGTCCCCTTCAGGGCTGCAGGCTCCCTGGCTTCAGGTCTCTGTGCAATGATCAGGCAGAGGAAATCTGGGAGCAAGCTCAGACATGCTGTGCTGTCCTCGGCCCTGCATGTTTCTAGGTGGCCTGACTCACAGGGTAAGTTTGAGGAGTGAATGCATCCTATGGACTAATGTTTGTAAACTGCGTAAAAAGCACCTTGCAAGGTAAGCACTAAAGAAGTGTTTTCGGAATGAAGAAGTAAAATAGGAGGAAAGCCTTCTTGTGTTATTGTCATTATTATAACATAAACACTAGATCTTTATCAGTTTTTAAAAGTGGGCTGAATTCTTCATTTTTTTCCCTAGTCAATTCATTGAGTGTTTAACAAATCCCTCATTTATCACGTTAAACATACAGTAAAATTCGGATTTACCAGAGAGGATTCATACCTGAATAAACTGTGATTTCACATGCAAGAGAAGAATTTACTTTTTTATTAGGGAAATTGACTATTGGCAGTAATAGGTAAATAAGAACCAAACGAGGTAATACTAGGGGTTTATTTTTAACTCCTATCCTTTACACAGTTAGAAGAGAGAACGATACAAGAAAACCCATGCGACCTTCCATCCGGCAATTATCAATATTTTACCATCATGTTTTAGCAGTTTCCCCTCCCCATTTGACTTCGTTTTTTCTAGATTGTGTTAGAGGAGTGCCTTTCAAACTTCCATATGCCTCGGCAACACCCGGGCATGCTGCCAAAGTGCATGTTCTGTTAGCAGGCCTGGGAGAGACCTGAGACTCGCGTTTCTGACGGGCTCCTGAACCCACCTCCCAGGTGGCGCAGACTGCACTGGCCAGATTTTAAGGCAAAACCCGGCCATCAGATCAATTGCAGACACCAGGTACTTTTTTAAGTATAAAAGAAAATAAAGAAAGAAATTCAAACTAGTGTCCTCTACCTCCTGCACACACATCTCAGCATTTTATAACGAGAATGGGCATCCAGCGTGATGACTCACAGGACTATGAGATTTAGAACAAGCCAAACAGAGTAAATGTGTTTTTCATATTCACAAAGGCAGAAAAAAATATATCCTCACATATTTTACGAAGATTTCTAACAGCACCTCTCAAAAACAAGAATCATATCTGGGTTAATTGTGCTAAGCAGGAAAAAAGTATAAGATCTGGGTTAATTGTGCTATGCAGGAAAAAAATACAAGATCTACACAAATGCCTCATTTTCTGAGCATTCCCATTCATTGGATTTTCCTGCTGGGTGGAGTCTCAGAGCCGGAGCTCTGGCAGGCACAGGCCTGGGCTGGCGCTCCAGCATCCGTTAGCGTCCCCGCCTGCGGGGAAGCCGCTCTGCCACTCACCTGGCTCCACTTCTCCTACAGGTGTGTTTCCATGGCATCTGCATTTATTTCCTCCTGTGGTAGGGATTTTAGCTGGTCCCCAAAGGAACATTTTTTATTTTAATGGTTATAAATTTATTCTAATCTGTACTAGGGAAAAAAACCCTAAAACTAGCGCTTTAAAGTGATGATTTCCCAAGTATTATTGCTAAGTACAAAAAAAAATGAGCCAATTTGAAGTCAACCTAAAAAAATATTAAGTAAATAGCAGTAAAGGTGATTGGGGCTGTGGTGAGAGTTGTGGGCTGGTCATTGATGGCAGGACCCCAAGAGGCCACCACGCCCCATCGTCTGCACGTGAGGGAGGTCACTGCCCTCCAGCCCGCCCGAGTAAGGACATCTCTGCTCGCTCAGCACTTAGTTTCCTGGACATACATGTGTGCTCACTCACACACACAGACATACACACACACAGACATACACACTCACACAGACATACACACACAGACATAC
>NW_026652279.1:172745961-172841797 GCF_009828535.3 Hylobates moloch
ACAGACATACACACACACACAGACATACACACACACAGAGACACACACACAGAAACATCTTTTATTTCTCATTGAATAGATACAAAATGACACAGAATCATATGCTTATTTCAATTTTCTGGTTAACTGAGAGTTAATCCTGATTTTTTTTTATTTAATAATTCAGTTTAAAAATTTTGAAAAAAATTTTCATCATCTACGTATGTTTACAAGATTTTTTTAAACTATAGAACTAACTCATGCTTGTTGTTTTAAAAAAAAAAAGTGCAAACAGAAAGAATGTATATGATTAAAAAAAAACCAAAGCAAGCCAAAAAAACATAGCAACTGCATCCTAGGAAATGAAACTTAATTCCAGTCTCTCTCATTGCACGTACACACATGCACACATTTGTGGACTGTGTAATTGTGTGCCTATGTAGCACCCTCCTTGCACAATTGTCCCGTGTAGAAATTTCAGTTATCTCAGCTTAGTTAAATAACACCAGTTTCCCAAATTTCACTTACCATGGTATAGGAACTACAAATAATTGCATGGAATACAAACTTCAGTGCTAGCTCCTCAGTCATAAGTCACAGCTGTGTCTGTCACTGAGTTCTTGCACAAACAGCAAAGCATGCACTTGTGCCACCTCCTCGTCTCCTAGGGATACCCCTACGGCATTGTACAAAGATGCGTTCTCAAGAGAGGGGATTGGCTGGCAAAGACAGAGTGCACCAAAGAACTGGAAACTGGCAACAAGGAAAGGGAAATTCAAACTGAACAGAAACGAGGTTTAAGAATAAAACACAACTGTGATACGAGGGACACTGCCCTTGGGCAACTCGGAGGAATCGTGTCCGTGTGATGAGGGCAGTGGCTGTCACAGGATGGAGGCATCCCGGGGAAATGAGGCTGGCAAGACACTTCACGCGAAAGGAACACTCGCGTTTCCTGGCCCTAAGAGTGCAAAGAGCAAAATACTGAGAAAGGAATCAGAATTCTCCAAGGCATAGAAAACATGCCCGCTCTAGACTGTAAGTTACACAGAGAGATAAAAAGCAAGCCCTGCTCTTGGTAATTTTTAACAAAGAAACAAAACATTATTTCCCAGCATTTCCATTGTTTTAAACTACAGTGCACTAAATAAATATTAAATATTACAAATATATAATTTTTTTTCACTGTCTATACAGGATAACTGACAGTAAGAGAGTTTTTAATGGTTTAACAACCTTCAGTGGTCCCTGAACACCTGGAATGTCCCCACTGACGACAAAGATCACTCTGCCCGGCTTCAGCTGGCATGGCCGGGGTTAGGCTCTGGCCCCACTGTGCAGAGTGAGGACTGCCTGTGTATTCAGAATGGAACTATTCTGCATTTAGTTCTTCTCACAACACATGGTACCTTTTTTTTCTGTGCCAGTGCCCATACACATACCTTGTTCTTTTCAGTTGTTGTGTAGGAACTGACTGGATTCCATAGGGTTGCCGTTCTTTACTGAACAAACCTTTCTTGATGGATTTTAGGAAGCCCCATTTTTAATTTGCTTTTTGCTATTATAGACTACCACAGAAGAGCACATGTGCCTGTGAGTGTGCATGTGCACATGCACACACAGTCACACAATCACACACACAACCACACACAATCACAAAATCACACACTCAGAATCACACTCGCACACAATCACAGTCACACACACAATCACACGCATACAGACACCCACAATCATACGCACACAATCACACACACACTCATACACACACAGCCCCAGCTCCTGCTGCTGCCCAGGCTGCAGTGCCCCCCTCCAGGCAGGAGATCAGCCGGACCCCTCCTGCAGTCAGCTCGCTGTTCTTCCTCACCCTCCTCCTCGCCTTCCTCTAACACTTGCTCCTGAGGTGCTAGTGAGTCTCTTCTGAGGCCAGTGTTGTGATCTCTTGTCCTGAGCTTGGTGATCCTGGACGATGGGCTTACCCTCTCTGGGCTCCAGTTTTCTCATCTATAAAATGGGGGTAATGGTATGGAATACATGACTCTCAGAGTTGTTTTGGGATTAAATGAGGTGTTGTATCCAGAGTGTGTAGGATACTGACTGGCATTTAGTAAATGTTCAACAAACAGTAGGAACAACAAAAGTAGAGAGGTCCTCCTTTGTGTGGGCTTGTGGCCGGTGGCCTGTGACGCTTCTAGGCCAGTTCCCAGCCTCCACGCAATTGACATCGTGGGCTGGATGAGTCTTTGCTTTGCGAGGCCCGCCCTGTACTTTGTGGCATGTTCGGCGGCACCTCACAGCCTCTACAATTAAATACTAGGAGCTCCCTTGCACTGTGACAATGTAAGATGTCTCCAGACATTGCCAAGTATCCCCGGAGACAAAATTGTCCCCAGTTGAGAGCCGCTGGCGTAAGGTTATGTCCCTTTGCTTTGAATATTATTTTATTTCCTACATCAGATTTCTAGCACACATTAGGGTGGGGTCACCTGGTGTCACAGACTCAAATAGTCACAGGGGCACAAAAAGCCATTCCAGAAAAACAGAGCAAATGAACAGGAAAAACAGTATTTCCAGGATAATTGGAGGAATGTGAAGCAGAGTATTAGATGAATCATTGATCATATTGAAAAGTGTGATGATGGTATCTGAAATTCTATGGTGGCTTTAATTTATTTCAGAATGCTTTATCAAAAAAAAAAAACCAGAAAAACCCACAGATGACAGGAGTACCTTGGGGGAAACGGAACAGGGCCTGGAGGGTGCTTGGTCTGCAGGGGAGAAGGAGAAACGGAGTTTTGGTCACGGTGATTGGACGCATGTGGAGAAGCCGGTGGTTGAGTCCAAGAGGGAGGTGGGCATTGGGAAGGAAGTCAGGGAGGGGTCTAGGGTGGGGTTCTCCCCACACAGGCTGTGCCTGCACAGAACATCCAGGAAGACAAAATTCCAAAAAGAGCTCAGACATTGGCGTCTCACCCACCCGGGTTCAAAGCCTGGTTTTACCTCTTCCTGCCTGTGTGAGTTTAGGCAGGGCACCGGCTCTCTCCCAGCCTCTCTCTCCACTTGCGTACCAGGGGCTGGTTCATGCCCTGCCCACCGCACTGCCTGAGGACCGAACCGGCGAGGCACGAATGCACAGGCGCACAGGCTCTGCCCACGGCCGGCACTCCCGGGAAGGGCACCGTCAGGGCTGGAAGAAGCAGAAACCACGTGCCTGGGTGAAGGCCCCAAGGAGGCAGGTTGGGTGGCAAGGGAAGGGGGTCGAGGACAAAGCCCTGAGAAATGCCGCCGTCTACAGGACGGAGAAAAAGGAGCAGAAGAAACAGACGTGAGTGGGTCTGAGGGGAAGGAATGTGTCCGGAGCCGGGGAGCTCGGCGCTTCACAAACCGGGTGGCCACACTGAGCTGGGATTCTAAGCAAGCCACCAAACTTCACTACAAATGTATCCACGGAATACATTGGGTTATTCTCAACTCATTTTTTTGTTTCTGATGTTGCAGTTAAAGGACTTCATTTGAATTTGTTTTGTCCACTTCCTGTTTACCCCATTGGTGGGGGAAGGATTCCCACCCTAGGATGATGGAGACAAACACCCACCACCACACACTGCACAGACAAGATCAGTGCAGGTTATTACTCACTGATGGTCAGCACTGGTTACTAGTCACCCATGGTCAGCACGGGTTACTAGTCACCCATGGTCAGCACGGGTTATTACTCACTGATGGTCAGCACTGGTTACTAGTCACCCATGGTCAGCACCGGTTACTAGTCACCCATGGTCAGCACGGGTTATTACTCACCAACACAGCCTCAGGGAGGAGGACCCACACCCCCATGCAGGCCACACCAGGCTCCACGCAGGACAGACACAGCCTCAGGCACCACGGGCGGTAGGCTCCATAGGAACGAGAGGGTGGGGTCCCTGGTCCTTGCCAAAGGTGTGACGGGCTTGTTTGAGTCATTCTGGGGCTGACAGCATGGAGGCGGCTTCTCTGGGACCAGCAGGCCCTGTGCCCGTCCCTGGGGAGGAGGTGGCTGCCTGGCCCCTCATCCACAGTTGCAGGGTGGAGAGAGAAGCTTGCAGGTGAGCCCCTGGAGGCCTTCCCAGTCTCACCAGATGTCAAGGCAGCACGTAAGACTGGGCCTTATTTTTAGGCACCTACAACACAAAACAGCATTTATATTCCAAACAAGACACAGGTCGTTGGCCTACCTGCCATCTGGTGTGCCCTGGCCAGCTCAGCCGCCTGCCGGCATCCCTGGATGGGGCACTTGGCCCAACAGTGACATCAGGTTAGCCTAGAAAGGACGCATCCAGTACACATGCTGGAGAAAACCCTCCCGTGCCGGCCTCTCCCTGGTTTGCTCTGCCTGGACTCACACCAGCTCTCCAGCCAGTTAATGATGCAAGTTACTACACAGGTGGTTCTGAGCCCATCCTGCCTCCTCTGAGGCCACCTACACGGAATGTGGCCTCCACTGTTGTTTTACATTTTGTTGACTTATTTTTAGGCAGGTAGCATTTGCACCTGGCACATGTTTTTAGGGCACAGGGTACACAATGGTAAACCCCTTCCAGCCTGCCCTCAGCGGCGCCTCTCCCAGGACAGCCAGTGTTTGTGCTATGCCATTCGCAAAAATACATGAAAGGTGATTTGCTGCAGTCAGGTGAGCGCCACGATGTCCTAACATAATTTTTTTTCAGCACCACCTGCTAACCCACGAGTCACTGAAGGGGACACAGAGTTTACTGAAACGCAGCCCACGTGTGACTGGGCTCACAGGTGAATGCAGCCCATGAAGGCCCAGCCAGTCCTCACCTGAGCAGCCCCCTGTCCACTCACTGACACAGAATCTATATATCCTGCCTGCTACTTTCGAGGCTGATCTGTTACCCAGCCCCGAGTGAGCGGCCGTTTGCTGATTTATTATTATTATTATTATTCTTTAGGTTTTAGGGTACATGTGCACAATGTGCAGGTTTGTTACATATGTATCCATGTGCCATGTTGGTGTGCTGCACCCATTAACTCGTCATTTAGCATTAGGTATATCTCCTAATGCTGTCCCTCCCCCCCCCCCCCACCCCACACCAGTCCCCCGCGTGTGATGGTAGTACCTTCCTGTGTCCATGTGTTCTCATTGTTCATTTCCCATCTATGAGTGAGAACATGCGGTGTTTGGTTTTTTGTCCTTGCGATAGTTTACTGAGAATGATGATTTCCAGTTTCATCCATGTCCCTACAAAGGACATGAACTCATCATTTTTTACGGCTGCATAGTATTCCATGGTGTATATGTGCCACATTTTCTTAATCCAGTCTATCGTTGTTGGACATTTGGGTTGGCTCCAACTCTTTGCTATTGTGAATAGTGCCGCAATAAACATATGTGTGCATGTGTCTTTATAGCAGCATGATTTATAGTCCTTTGGGTATATACCCAGTAATGGGATGGCTGGGTCAAACGGTATTTCTAGTTCTAGATCCCTGAGGAATCGCCAGACTGACTTCTACAATGGTTGAACTAGTTTACAGTCCCACCAACAGTGTGAAAGTGTTCCTATTTCTCCACATCCTCTCTAGCACCTGTTGTTTCCTGACTTTTTAATGATGGCCATTCTAACTGGTGTGAGATGGTATCTCACTGTGGTTTTGATTTGCATTTCTCTGATGGCCAGTGATGATGAGCATTTTTGCATGTGTTTTTTGGCTGCATAAATGTCTTCTTTTGAGAAGTGTCTGTTCATGTCCTTTGCCCACTTTTTGATGGGGTTGTTTGGTTTTTTCTTGTAAATTTGTTTGAGTTCATTGTAGATTCTGGATATTAGCCCTTTGTCAGATGAGTAGGTTGCAAAAATTTTCTCCCATTCTGTAGGTTGCCTGTTCACTCTGATGGTAGTTTCTTTTGCTGTGCAGAAGCTCTTTAGTTTAATGAGATCCCATTTGTCAATTTTGGCTTTTGTTGCCATTGCTTTTGGTGTTTTAGACATGAAGTCCTTGCCCATGCCTATGTCCTGAATGGTAATGCCTAGGTTTTCTTCCAGGGTTTTTATGGTTTTAGGTCTAACATGTAAGTCTTTAATCCATCTTGAATTAATTTTTGTATAAGATGTAAGGAATAGAAGCTCATGTGCAGGGTCCTCTCACATTTCCACTCATTCTCACTGGCCGTGCCCACTGCACTGGGGCTTCTCGTGTAATAAAAAAGACAGCAAACCCCCCTGCAAGCCCCCACGCAGGTGAACAATGTGCAGGGCATCACGTGCATTTTTCTTCGCTTTTTAAAAAAAATAATTAAGGCTGTTCATTGCTTAGAGAATCATGGCTGCAAGCTGAGGATAATGTGGGAATAGAAACCTCTCTGGCCTGAGCCCAGAGAAAACAACTAATGTTGGGCAGCAATTGTGACTTCTCAGGAGCCCAGCAGCGTTCCCAGATGTCGGGGGTCCAGTGATGCCCAGAGAATCGAGAATTAAAGACCCCACAATCACCCGAGCGTTTTTGAAAGCATTTCCCTGTTCTCTTCCGCCGTTCAGATTTGAACATTCTTTCTCCTGATGGTGCCATCTGCTTTCCTCACGAGGGCCCCATCTCCAGTGATGACTGCAGCCTCTGTTTCTAACCCCACTCACTCCAAATGAGGAGTTTTTTAAGTGGACTGATGTGAGGGAAAATGTAATAAAGTTGCTGGGATTTCAGAGCAGAGCAGAGAAGACGTGAATGAGTCACATCCCAAGGCTCCCTCATTCGAGCTCCCATTCACCAATTGCCAAACTCAGCATCCTCCCTCCCTGTGATCATTACCAGGCTTTGGTCAGTACCAGAAAGGAGGTGGTTGGGATGGTCTGTGATGCTCAGCTTTTCTGAGAGAGGACGAAAGAAGGGAGAGAATGAACGCTGTCTTCCCACTGTTGAGCTCGTCAAAGCCAGTGTGTAATTAATTCTCTCCCGCGTGGTCTCAGAGGACCGTTCCCATGCACTGGGAACCCACAGCTGCTCCTGCCAGGTGAACACATGGAGCTTCTGTTTCCCTCCAGCCAACACACACTGGGGTCAGCTTGCGGCCGGATTTTGGAGCCACTTCCAACCCATTGTTCTGAGCTTCCACCGGGGCCTCCCTAGAGGGGTTCTGTGGGCCAGCACTGCAGGGGCCACAACCACAGCCGCACACAGCCTCCCCATGCCACCTCCCACTGCCTCTCCATCCCCAGGAACCTGCAAGCTCCAGGGATCTCAGCGTTATGAGAGTACAGAATCTGGAGAATTTTAATATCAAAAATAAAAGTGCAGGCTGGGCACGGTGGCTCACACCTGTAATCCCAGCATTTTGGGAAGCCAAGGTGGGCAGATCACCTAAGGTCAGGAGATCGAGACCAGCCTGGCCAACATGGTGAAGCCCCGTCTCTACTAAAAATACAAAAATTAGCTGAGCGTGGTGGCGCACATCTGTAATTCCAGCAACTCAGGAGGCTGGGCAGGAGAATCGCTTGAACCTGGGAGGCAGAGGTTGCAGTGAGCCAAGATCACACCACCGCACTCCAGCCTGGGTGACAGAGTGAAACTTTGTCTCAGTAAATAAATAATAAATAAATAAATAAATGTACAATTATTGTAAGGTATTTTGGAATAATATGAAGACATGCAGCCTCTTGGAAGCATGTCACGGTAGCCTTCTGGGAAATGGATGCAGAGGCAGGAGCCTCTGCTGCAGGTGGAACTGTGCCCCGAGGAAGATGCTGAAACCCTAACCCCCAGTGCCTGCAAACGTGACCCTAGGCAGAAACAGGGTCAAAGCAGATGATCAAGTTAAGAAGAGGATCTTGGGGTCGGCCTTCATCCATTGTGATGTTAGCCTTATAAATAGAGAAAATTTGGACACAGATACACACACAAGGAGCCGGCCCTTGGAGGGTGCAGGCAGAGACTGGGGCGATGCGTCTACAAGCTGAGGCATGCTGGTGATTGCCGGTGGCCAGCGGAAGCTGGAGGGAGGTCAGGAACAGATCCTCCCACAGCCTCAGAAGGAACCAACTCCACAGACACCTGAATCTCAGGCTTCCAGCCTCCAAAGCTGAGACAATAAATACCTGTTATTAAACCACCCAGTTAGGAAGCCGCCATTCCTGCGCCACCCACCCCTGCAGTAGACCTAGAGCCTGCATCAGTCACACAAGGCTTTGGTCTAATTTTCATTATCTGTAGTAAAGAAGAGATGGGTAGAAAAGGGATTGCACGAGAAAAAGCACTTTGAACCCAACATGAAAAACAGATCCTAGTGGTGAGGGGCAGAGAAGCAATGTCCACCTGCCGCAGCCTCTCCCCTGGCACCTGCCGCAGCCTCTCCCCTGGCACCTGCCGCAGCCTCTCCCCTGGCACCTGCCGCAGCCTCTCCCTTGGCACCTGCCGCAGCCTCTCCCTTGGTGGCATCTTCAGAGAACCCTGGAGGAAAGCCCTTACTATCCACTCCACAGTCACAGAGACACGCAATGCTCTAGATCATGGAATGATGAATTAATTCACTGTCAAAGTGTATCACAGCACAAAATACTGTAAGAAAGGTGTGTGTGTGTGTGTGTTTGTGTGTGTGTGTGTGTGTGTGTGTGTGTGTGTGAGAGAGAGAGAGAGGGGGATAACTGATATCTAAAAGGTTTGCTTTACTGCAGGATGTTGTTTCGTGTTTGAGCATCTGCCCGTGTGTATATATGTAAGAGGGATGATATTATCAGCGTCTTTTTGGTTAACTTTAGTCAGTTTGCAATCCCCGCAGGCCTGGCAGGTGTGAATGTGTCTGTAGCCACATTCGTCCACGTGTGCAATTTACAAATGTCCGGTCCCAAGTGAGGGAGAGGAGCTGTGCGAGAGTGGGGAGCCCCAACCGACCCACGGCCAGCAGCCTCAGCGAGAGCCGCCGACTGAAAACGCGCTCTCTCTCCCGGACACCTTTTACAGCTGTTTTCTGGGTCTTCAGTCTGTTTCCGCTTCAGCCCCACCTCCAGCATTCTTATTGGAAAAAGGTGAACAGGGGAAAGTTAACAGAACCATCGTGGAACTTCCACCACACAACCATTGCTTCTCAGCTCTGTGTGATAGTCATAAACCATTTTGCTGTGTGATAGTCATAATCATTGCATTTCACTGGAGAACATCACAGCTATGTCCCGCCTGATCATTCCGTGTCTCCAGTGATGGGTAGACGTGTCTGCTTTAAACTATCTCAGCATTTGGAAATCCAAATTTGCAAAATGGTTAAATGGGGAAGGAGTCAAGTTACTGTTTTTCATATATAAATGTTTCTCACCACTTTCCCTTAAAAAGTAAGCTCCCCCTGTGAATTGAAAATAGGACTTTAAAAAACCTGATAGAAACATATGTATATACATTTCCATGTGAATTGTCACCTGCCCATATGTGCCTGCAATCAACTCTTCCCTGCGAGCTAAGGAAACTGTCCCATTGTGCAAAACTATCGTTCGTGCCTTGAGGGCCCAGTGCGATGCACAGACTGTGATCCCTCGAGCAGTGGCCATGCCATGCCACTGGGACCACGGGGGACAGCCATGATGAACGGCACAATGTGTGCCACAGTAGGGGTTTGGAAGATGTGCTGTAAGATCACAGAGGAGGGAGTGGGAATCCTCCTGAAATTGGCACCAAGTTTTGCAGAGAAAGTATCATCCAAGCCTCACCTTACTGTGGTCAGTGGCTCACCAGGTGGGGAAGGAGAAAGGCAGAGCAAAGGCTGCCAGTCATCAAAGAGCAGGAGAAGGACACGGAATGAGGCTGGTCTTTTGGGTCAGGAGGCTGATGGCATATTGGGGAGGGTCTCCAGTGCCGTGGTGAAGGGTGTGGTGCTCTAATGCCTGCCCAGTTCCTCCAGCTTTCGTTACTGACCAAAGGCTTCCTATTGCAAGGTCCTAAAACCTGGCCTGAGGGCTTCTCTGGCAGTAAGAGGGTGTCCACTGCATGGAGCACCTGTTCACACCAGAGAAGTCCCCATGCTGTCCTCCAGCCGTGCTGCATGAGAGTGGACGGTGGACCCCACAACAGACCCAGCCTTCAAGGGGACACCTGAGGCATGGTCTGCCATCTTCCTGAGGTCCCTAGTGGACTGGAACCCCAGTGGTCACAGCAGCAACCCCTCGTGAAGACACCCTGAATCTACTTCTTTCCATTCTCCAAATCTGCTTCTTTGTGCTTCCTGAGATTGCTTCCCAAAGAGGCCACCTGCACTGAAAACTGACTTTGATTGGCTCCTGGAAGAGTCCAACCTGAAACAGCATGGACTTGACTTTGGAGATGAGGGGGTCAAAGATGATAAGGCAAGCCAGTGACAGGCCGGGAACAAGGCTGTAGAAAGATGGTGCTTGCTGGCCATGGGGAAGAAGGATGAGCCAGGAGGTGGGAGGCCCAAGAGCAACCGTGACCCAGCGAGCGCATGAGCAGCTGGAAAGACAAGGCTGGGTACGGCACCTGGGGAATACTGGAGTTTATGGAAGAAAGAAACAGAGAGAGAGCATGCAGGGAGGTGAAGGCAACCAGAAAGCTCTCCTACCAGTGTCTGCAAAACCAGCAGGAGGTATACACGCCCAGGAGTCCCACTGTGTTTGAGACAAGGCAGCCCTGGCCATGAGGCCACTGTGGATCAGTGAGCAGTCAGCGAAGTCCCTGACAGGCAAGAGAGGAAGATGGGGTGAGAACTCCCAGCTGCCCTACCCCGCTGCATCAGAACTCCAGTTGCTGTGCACAGGGGAGCTGGTGGAGAGGGCAGCACGGTCCTGGAAAGCAGCTGCCTGCAGAGCTTCCTGGCTTTTTAGGAATTCTGACAGGCAAGTCTGACACCTTGGTGGAGGCCCCAGGGAGAGTGGTGTTTAGACAGAACACAACTCTTTGCATATAGAATGCTTTAATCCATTTATATGAAATTTAATTAAATATCTGGTTAGGCTAAAGTTGGTGATCTCTAGTTATCTGTCTTCAACTTTGAGACAAAGCTTTGAACCAACATGCTTCTGAAAATACAAATACGAATGTATAAAGTAGTCTTATTGAGATTGTGTTCTGGTAGCTAATGCCAACGTTTAAAGTATTTTCCAGAATAAAATTAGCCAGATTCTACATTTTCTGTTCTTTGTAACTATTGAAAGATAGTTACAACAAATAATCTCATGTCCATTCAACAACCATTTATTTTATACTTGAAATAAAATAGAGAAAATTGTCTTCCCCAAAATTCTGCTTGTG
The DNA here is from genome assembly GCF_009828535.3 of Hylobates moloch. Lineage (NCBI taxonomy): Eukaryota > Metazoa > Chordata > Mammalia > Primates > Hylobatidae > Hylobates > Hylobates moloch. Next base: position 172,757,185 of record NW_026652279.1, read on the forward strand.
GAGAACAGGGCATCTGTTGGAAGACATGATTTGCTAAATCACTGGGGGTAGAGGATGAGGCACCAAGGGAAAGCCCAAGGATTGAAGTCACGTTGCTAAACTGCTCTGCTTAATAAAGGGGTGCGATGCTTCCAGTTCCTCAGGGTAGCAGAGAAGATACAACACACGGCAAAGTGCAAGGAGGGGTGGTGGAGCAGGAACGGTGGATGGTCAATTGGAGAAGGTTGGGAAAATGCACATTGTGTGCCTGGATGCCTCCTCAGGACCCCAGAGATCAGCAGAAACAGGAAACGTCATGAGAGGCTTCATGTGATTGATTTGTCATAGCTATGTTCAAATGTATATGTGAGGCCGGGTATGGTGCTTGGCTGGGCATGGTCACCTGGGCCGAGTGACAGTGAATGGAACCTCCCCTTACAAGGCACAGAATGTTCCTTTGTTCTACCCCACATGGCTCCCATTTCATTAGAGCCTGTGCATCTCAGGACTCAACTAAGATAGCCAATCAGCACCTGGAGATCCAAAGGCATGGGACAGAGTTGAAGACCCCAAAACAAACTCACCATGTTTCCAGCCAGCATGACTGGCTCGGGTGTGGTCTCCGAGCCATTCTGTGTGAGCTTCTACAGTGCTGTTTGCTGATGCCTGGGATCCCTGGTATCTCCTGCTGAGCCAGCAGCTAGGGCAAATGAGGCCATAGAAATGCCTGTCCTGTCCTTGGAGCCAGAAGTTCCCTTCCAATTGTGCCAGTCCCAGTGCTGGCTCCAGAGCAGCCCTGTGCCCTCTCCCCATGGAGAAGCAGCAGGATTCAGCTAAGAGAGGCATCTGGCTCTCTTCCCACCTCTGAAGAGGAACCGCTCCCTGAGACCATCTGAGATCCCAGAGCAACCAGAAACAAGATAAATCAGGCACTGCGTCTCTGCTGGGGGGCTTCACTTGCTTTTAGGTGTGCGGGGGCCTTGGATTAGAAAGCAAGAAGCCAGGTGGGATCTGAAAGCTCTTTCTTTTGTAGGTACATGTTGTGAAGAAGGATGAGAAGTCCACCTGTGGAAGGCTAGGTTAGGAAATGAGAAGAAGGCCCTTTTTTTTTTTTCTTATTTGGCCCAATTCCATTTTTACACACATTTTGGTGAAAATGTTCTGTGATTTTCTCCTTTTCACTTATCAAGGGGCAGGCATTGCTGCTATTTTTTTTTTTTTTTTTTTTTTTTGAGATGCACAGAACATTCTTGGTAGAGCGCTTCCACATTCGTAACTATTCCATTCCTTTTGTGGGCTCACGCGCATCCTCGTTCAATGCTGCATTGATCAGTTAGTATTTCCTTAGGAACGGATAGGATAGGTCCACCCAGGAACCGTCGAGAGCCGAGGGGCCCAGGAGCAGCCCACACACCCATGAAGGGTGAGGGTCAGGCGTGTGGCCAGCTGAGCTGCAGCAGGATGGTGGAGAGGACCAGCAGGAAGGAAGCCAAGGAAGTCAGAGGCACTGAGTTGGAGGAGCCTCCTGGGAGCAGCTGGTCAGTGTGATGCAGGCACCTGCTTCTTAGGTGGGGATCCATGGGCGCGCAAATTAATTGGTTAGCAGATGCAATCGCCGTCAGAAGGCTGAGCCGGCAACTCCGTTTTAGTCCCAGCCATGGAAACATCAGCCCTGAAAGCTCCTGTCCCTTTTTCCTGCATTAATTGTCAAAGATAGCTGAGCCAGGTCCTTTCCTTCAAAGCCTTGCCTCAGCTTCTGCCTGCTGGGACAGGGCTGGATGAATGTGTGTCACCTATGGTGGACAGCAAGGCCTGAGAGAGGTGGGGCCTCACCTGCTCCCACTCAATGGCTGTGTCCCTGCCCCATTAATATGTGCTGGGCCAATTAACCAATTAAAGTGTTTCCAAGGCACAGGCACATTCCTCTGAACACTGGAAAATACAATGGACGAGAAAGGAGTAGGCTGGCTGGATTAGTATGGCACTCAGGACATGCTTAGGAGGGTCCTAGTTTTGATTTATTTTTCCAAGCTCCTGACATTACTGTGGGGAGTTATTCATCCCTTATTCATTTAATAGATATTGGTTGACAGTGCCTAGGAGCTGGAGAAAAAAAACAGAAAACAAACCAGACACTTCACCGTCCACTGGGGAAAAGCCAGAGGCCAAGCACATGTGGAAAGGGTGGGACAGGAATAAACCCCTTGAAGAAACCACAACGGGGTAAGAGGATGGGGCGCAAGGGGTGCGAGGGGTGCAAGGAGCAGCAGGGGCAGTGAGCGCTTTGCCAGGAAGGTGAATTGAGCAGACTCAGGAGGGAGGAGAGATGGGCCTGGCCAACCTGGGGGCATCCAGCAAGAGGGAGAGCAAGGACCACAAGAAGCTGCCGCAGCCACTCCTAGATGTTTTTAGTGCTTTATTTTGTTCTCTCAGTGTTTTCACTTTTTCTCCAAAAGCCAAGAGGAGGAGAAAATGTTTGCTTAATCACAGTCTCCAGGCATCGCACTCCCGTGTACAAGAGCCGGCCGCGTGTGTCTGGCTTTCCGACTGGGGTGAGGTGGCTGGGGTCCTGGGCAGCCTGAAGGCAGCGCTGCAGCTACAAGGGAGGCTCTGCAGCCTTGGGGACACCCTGAGCCGCCAATCACAGGACGTGGAGAGGGAGGACACATAGTGGGCACCCAGGCTCTGAACACACATGCAGCTCACCAGTCTCTCCTTCCAGGTCTCTCCAAATAATAACAATAAGAATGGATTACAGAAACCATTAGAAAGCACGAGTTCCTGGAAACACACAGGACTGCAGTTCAGACAAGCGGGGGATGGCCCATCCGTGCCTTGAGCATTGAGGCCTGTGGCCTGTCCGGCCTTGGCCGAGTAGCTTCCCTGACTTGCTGTTCCTCTTTCTCACCAAGGCACAGGTGACAGATGAGACACCCTGCACCCTCACATGGTTCTGCATAAGGATCAAAGCCTTACCCCAAGGAGACGCTCCGGGACAGGGTCCTCCTGGCTGTCAGTGGGAGGGGGGTCGGAGGGCAGGCCTCGGGCTTCCGCACCGTCCGGGGGTTGCACTGTGTCTGTGGCTCACTAACAAGGGGATGGGGCCCCCTGTGTCGCCATGGGAGGAGCAGAGGCACTGGGGTCGACCTGATTGCGTCACTTCTCACCTGTGGGCAGGCGTCTCACCCCAGGGTCTTTGCGGCTGCAGGAACTCCTCCCCCTGGTTTTGCAATGTGTTCCTTCTCACCACCGGACAAATTACACACCTCATCTGTTCATCGGCTTGTGCCCCCCCTTCAGCAGGATGGACGCCCTGGGGGGTGCTGGGCCTTGTCTGTGGTTCAAGAGTGCATCCCAGGGCCACATCCCAGGGCCACACAGTGCTAAAGATCCTTAGCACTGGTAGGGTAGGAGCAGAAGCTGCCAGGAATGCCAGTGTGCTCCAGCCTGGTCAGCCTGCCACGAACGCTCTGTGAACACTGGCCTCAGTGTCCTTGGGTGCAGAATGAAGGGCAACCCCTTCTCCAAGGCCTGCTGCCAGCTGCAGATGAGCAGAGGTGTGTGGTATCTTCAGGCTGCTCCTGGAGATGCCCATGCACAGTTCCCAAGATGTCAAAACAAGCCCCCTATCCCGTAATTACCTAGAACAAAGAACATTTCAAATTCTGAAAGGTAGGATTTCAGATCCAAGCCATTCGACAACTCTGGGGCCACAGGGCTTGGCCCGGGTCTGTGGAACACTGAAGGCTTTTGTGAGGAAAAGTTCCAGAGAGCGACCTTCAGCTCCCAAATACAAACACATCCTGCCAAAAAGTTAAGAACCAGCTCCCTTTTTTAAATTGTGTAAAATACACATAACATAAAATGTATCATCTTTACCATTTTTAAGTGGACAGTTGAGTGGCGTTAAGTAGATTCACATCATCTGCAGCTGTCACAGTGCAGTGGCCACCACAGATTTCCTCCAAGACTTCCCAGTTTGCAAAATGGAAACTGTCCCCGTTCAACAACTACTCCCCATCGCCCCTCCCCCTAGGCCTCACAGCTGTCTCGCATTCGCTGTCTGCCTCTAGGAATGTGACCACCCTGGGTCCCTCACATGAGTGAGTCAGACAGTATTTGTCAGTTTGTGGCTGGCCTATTTCACTTGGCACAGTAGTCCTCAAGGTTCCTCCCTGCTGGGGCACGTGGCGCGACTCCCTTCTTTTTAGGGCTGATAACGTTCCGTGGGATGGGTGGCCACATTTGGCTTCTCCACTCATCCATGGCTGCCCGCTTGGGTGGCCTGTCTTTTGGTTACTGCGAACGATGTGGGTGTGAATGTGGTGTGCATATATGAACCAATTTCCTTGTAAGACTCGCGGACTTCTGCAGCCAGGTGTGAATGATTCAACCTCGCATCATCTTGCAAAGGAGGGATGCTGACCTCTGCATCCGCCACTTCCCCAGTCCCCAAATGTTCCTCGTGGTGTTACAGCTTCAAGTCCTGTTATCTTTACCACAGATGTTGGTGTAGGGGTGTTGCGGGTGGTGGCAGGAAGGAGAATAAACTCCCTGGCCGTGGTGGAGATGCTGCCTCCAAGAGCCAGTGAGGTTCCTGGGCTGCCAATGGCTTGGGCAATGCCCCTTAGTTGTTTGTGTCTTCAAGAGCAGGCGTCAGGCCCACGCCTCGACCAGGCACCAGCATGTGTTTGGCGGAGAAGGTGAGAACCTCCCTGCGGTGCCTGCTGGAGGGGAGGGAGCCCACGGTGGCTGGGCAGGTGCAGCTGGGGCGGGAGGGCCGGCTGGCTCTCCTGGGGCATCTTCCTCTTCGTTGCTCTTTGCCTGAAGTCATCAGAGGCTGGCTGTCCCCTCCGCTCAGGCGGCCTGGTGTGTCTCTGTGGACACCAGCCCTGTGCACCACCCTGGACACGCCGGCCGACATTGCTTCGTCTTTATCTTCATCTCCGGGCTGTTTCTTAGACTCGCAGCCTTGACGCTGGGCTTCCCGACGATGCTATCCATTACACTGTCAGCAAAGCGGGGGGCCGCGCGTAGGCCAAGTGTCAACAGAAGGTGAGGAAGAAAATCAGCCGCAATCTCAAGCTAATTACCCTGCCTGGAAGTTAATTAAATACTTGTTGGAAGCAGCAGGGTAGATCCTAATTAAACTTGTCTAATAACAGTGCCCTGACACTCCCTGATGCTGGGAATTCCTGCCGGGCTTAAATAATTCCACAGAGGGCAATCATACCTGTCATGCGCGGTGCGCAGGCGGGCTCGAGAGAGGCACAGGCCTCCGTATTTTCTGTACTAATTTGCCACATATCGGGCACTTCTTGTGTGTTTCATTTACACACATTTTAATTGGGGAGACCCTGGATGGCTCCTAATGGTTCTGTCGATTTTCCCTTTTTCCAAGAGGAAAAGAAAAGGAACAAAAAATAACCGATGTGCCGCGGAAGCGGTCAGCAGCATCATTTTGCATGATTTGGTGTAATGATCATGATTAATGCTTGTTTATTGTGATATCTCTTGTGTTATGTAAATAAAGCTGTGGCCTTCTCCTTCCCGTTCCTGGGCGGTGGGGCTGCTTCCATTTGGAAGTGAGCGGAGGGAGGGCTGGGAGGGCCCTGCCAGCCGGCCGCGTGCGCTCGGGGACGCGGGTGCCTCTGAGCCCCGTTCGGCTGTGCCCACCCGGGAGTCACAGGCCAGGGGGCGGGCACCGTGGGAGAGCCAGGGAGCCCCCTCGGCTTCTCTCTTCTTCCTCCCTCTGCTCTCCACTGTGCCTAATTCAGGAAAATAGGAATCACCCCCCAAAATGCAGCATTTCTGCTAAAGGAGGGCGGGAAGCTGTGAAAGGCATGGAGGCCGCAGGCCCCGACCACTCGCGAAAGTAGTGTCTGTGCTGTTTCAGCCTGCGGGGGAAGAAGTGGAGGCCGTGGAGGGGTGCGGGGGCTGTGTGTTGGGGCCGTTTGGGGGGTGAGAACAGCAGGAACCCGTCGCGCCTGCATTTGGGGTCGGAAATGGTTGTCTTCAGAAACAGAACTGTGCTGTGCCACAGGAGCAGCAGGTGGGCTCACGGTCCTCCACATGCCACAAAAGGCTGGGGCTTCTTCCAGTCTCTTTAGGAAACGCAATAACGCCTGCATAATCTTAATGCTTGTTCCCAAAACCCTGACTCCTGACCAAGCTCTACCGTTCAACCCGTGAGCCGTGGCGCAGGCCTGTGTGAGCGGGGACACCCCCTGTCCTGGTCGCGCCCGTCAAGGTTATGGATTGCTGGTAGACCTCGTCCTCAGCACCCAGGCAGCCCTGGTCAGGCTTTGTCCAACGTGAATTGTCTGCTGCCGCAGAGGTGCTGAACGTCAGGCTTAGCAAGACTCGAAATGAAGTCAGTTGTTTTCACCGCGGCGTGAACACCTAGCCAAGTACTCCCGTAACTCAGCTTGGGCCTGTGAAGACGTGTGCTAATTCGTTTTGCTTCTGCCCATGAAGCTGTGGTTTCATCAGGCAGGGCAAGCCCCAGACCTGTTTCTCCATCTTCCCTGGAGGCTGGGCAATGAAAGGGTTAAATCAAACAACCCCTTCGTATTTTTCACCTTCTCACCAAACAGCATGAATTAATGAAAAGATGTGAGCACTCAGATCTTTTCTGGCAAGAATGCTTGTTGAAATAATCAATTAACCTTGGAAGATCAAATTGACAGGGCTTAAGTGCAAAGTTATTTAAGATGCCAGATTAGCCAGATGATTGCATTTGTGGCAATGCAAGAAAGCAGCAAGAATGCTTTTGAGGAATTTCAAGGCTTCAGAAAGACTTCATGTTATTTCCCCACAGAATTAATCTGCCCTTTAGAACATACTTTAACCTCTTCTGAGTAATATCCTGGGATAACTTTAATTCACCTCTTTCCTTTAGTCATACGGTGACAATGACCCAAAGACAGCAAACATATCAATGAATTTCAAGCCTTTGCTTGCATTTATTCTAAATGGGTTTTTAAAAAATTAACTCAGCTCTCAATTGGCATCACCTTTTTATTTGAATGCAGGTATTCTAAATGCACCAGAGTGCCACTTGGATATCTTTATTTTGCAGTAGATGCTCCTGGTTGTTGTATAATCAAGATGAGAACATTTTACTTAGGCAATGCCTCTAGGATCAAAGCCATCATTTTAATAACTGCCTGGCCGGTCTGATCATTTTTGGAGAAAATAATTGTACACTTCCCAGGAATAAAAAAATCCCTGAGAAATGGTGTCACTGGGTATAACCTTGGTCAAGTCGTGTGAGGCTGACTCAGGAAACGCCAGGGCCAGGGGTGTTCGCGCTCAGCCAGACACGAGGGAAACAGTGCCTTCTTCTAGATTCATGCTTGTAGAATAACATTAGAAGCAGTCGGTCTCTACGTGGCGTTTAACTTACTCTGCTTTAAGATGTCATTCACGAGATGTGAGTATTGCTATAATTTGGAGCAGTGACTCCAGAGAAGAGAGTATAATTCACACTGCACGTACTCCGACCCTGGCTAGCTCCATGACAGTTTGTGTTTCTTGTGAAAGGAGGCTGCTTATTGGTAATTCCTTTAAATAAAGGAATTATTTTCCTAAGCAATTTGTTTTGATTGTGTTACTTTCTAGCTCGTCCTCCTCTGCTGTGATGGAAGAAAAGCTAATCTGCTGGTTTACTATCTCACCACACATAAAAGACAAGTGGAAAATGAAATTTTCGAAAAGCTAAACTCCTAATTTCTGTGACAAAATGTGAATGAAAATGATGAACTTATTCATAAGAGATGAGAATTTTGAAATGAATGATTTATGGGTATAAGCATTAAAATATATTAATTTAGCATGAAGGCAGCAGATTTAAATGTAACTTGGTTGCTGAACAGAAAGCATGCACAATTACATAGAGGTATAAACAATGCCCTTAACCAGTGGTGCTGGCTGAGTGAGGGTCACGCTAAGAGTTTGAGAGGCTCCATGCGCCAGTGGGTGGTGGGCACCCACGGAACCCAGCCCACGTTTGCACACACACCTAGATGAGTCTGAGTTTGCAAATGCAGCTCATAAACTGTATTTTGAGCCCTCCAGCTGGAACCGATTGATCCGTGGCTGGGTGTCCTGTGAGAACACATCTCTAGCTATAGCTCAGGGCTTCTCAGCCTCAGTACTATTGACACTTTGGGCTGGGAAGGCCTTTGTTCTTGGGGCCTGTCCAGAGCATTATCAGATGTTTAGCGGCATCCCTGGCCTCTACCCACTAGATGCCAGTAGCATTTCCTCTGTCCCATGGTCGGGACAGTCAAAATTGTCTACAGACATTTCCAGATGTCCCCGGGGGAAGAACAGCCTCCGACTGAGAGCTGCCGCCGTAACCTACAACAGCCCAGGAGCACAGGAGCATCGTGCTAGGACCTTGGCAGAGGACGAGAGAACGGCCACGAAGCCAACAAAACACCTGGGCCTGGGCCACTTCCAAGGCTCTGTACTTCATTTTGTATTTACATTTCATATTTGCAACTTTTACGTCTTTATTAAAGAAGGCATCCAGAATTCTAGAAGTTCAGGCCCCATAAAATCTGGACCTGCACCTGGGTCTCAACATGACTGTTATTCATTAACTTACTTTTCTGAACCAAACTCTATCCAAAATGGCCTCCTACCCCTCCTCATTTTGGTTAGTTTGCTTAAACCTTCAGTTAATCTGCACTAACTGGCTACCCTTACACTGGGCAAAACATGTCTGCCTTCATGGTACCCAAGAAGTTTTGAGAAAAAGAGTCAAGGCCACCTCCTGACATCAACCCTTGTGTTCAGAGGACTCCAGAGCGGGATCAAACTTTTGCAGCAAAGGGAGTGACGGGGTCCTGTCTTTATGCTCATAAGGAGTTCACAAAAATACAGGTTGCCAACAGAAAATTCTTATGTTTATTTATGAAGCTACCTTCAGATTAAAAATTATTTGAAAAATAATCCCAGTGCCTGCCAACATCTTCTTATTTCTTAATGTATGTATATATCCTGCTGGATGGATAGATGGATGAATGGATGATGGGTGGAGGGGAAAATGGATGGATGAGTAGATGGATGAATGAATAGAGGGATGGGTGGACTGATGGATGGATGGATGGATGGATGGATGGATAGACGGGTGGATGGATAAAACACAGTATAAAGATTCTACTTTTTCTTGTCGTTTTCTCCTAAAAAAGAACACAGAAAACTGTCATCAGTGGTTAGCTATTAGCAAAGGAGCTGAGAATTTGTGGAGTATTAGCATGGCTTTAAAAGATTTTCACTTTTCATTCTGTACTTTCTTGTAATGTGTGCATTTCCTTGCTATGTGTATAACTTATTTTTATATAATTGGGGTTATCTGGTTGGTGAGATAATGGGCTGGTTGTTTTCCTCTTTGTACTTTCTATATTTTTTAATGACTACACTTTAAGATATGGGTCCCTCTGGGAGCTCCCTGCTGTGTACTATGATTTGTCCTCTTGCCGCATTTTGGATGAACTCAGTGGATACACGTCCTCCTCATCTGAGGCCTATCCCTGCCTCCCATCCTGCACCCCACTGGTCTCTCTGAAACAGTGTTTTTCTCGTGCACCTCTGGCCGTGCTGTGTCATTGCTCCTTGTGCTTGTCACCCTGTGTCCGGTCCTGGCCTTTCCTACTTTCTCTCTGTCAGTGGCCAGTGTGCCTCTCCCAGCCCTGATCTTCCTCCTGAGCTTGGCGTCCGTAGATGCAGAACATAGGAAGTTTTCGTGAGATACGCAAAGGAAGCCACTGGACGGCTGCCCTTCTACCTCCGTGTGAGTCCCCGCATTCACCTCGATCTTTCTGGGCCCCTGATGGAAATTGTACACATTACCCTGCACATTGCTGCTCCCTCATGCCGGGACAGATTCCACCCCAGTCCAATCATGCAAGCCAGAAAATACCGACACTCACAGGGAGATAGCAAAATAACATACCTTAGGCCCCACTGTCCTCTAGGGGTGTCCAGCGAGTACGTCAGGGAGCACCACATTTCCGTGCAGAGGAGTGAATTGTTTGACTTATGTGTTGATAACAGAAGGTGTTTCTGTGCCTTAAGAACAGGCTATCGGGAGCGCCTGCCTGCTGGCGGGTGACTGGCTGCCAGCTACCATGCACTAAATCTTCCTTTCAAAATCTCAGTTCTTCATTGGCAACACACCACACACTCTGCTTTTGGTAATTATATCAAAGACAACATGTTTATGCCTTACCTCGGTCCTGAGGATGACGCCACCAAAGCGGGTGGACAGAGAAGCCCAGGAAATCAGGGCTGTGGAGTCAGACACGAAACAAGGACTCCTGATTCTGAACTAAGGGAAATAACTTAAAGCCTCACGAATCTCACCCATGCCGCTCAACACCATCTACAGGGCAAATCACCATTTCTCAGCTCCTCGTTGCTTTGGCTGTAACTGTATGTCCTTAAAATACTGCCTGAAATGGAAACACTCAGTATTCACAGGCTTTGGCATGCAATGCCAGACAAGCCTTCTCAACTTAGGAGGTGTGCTTTGTTGCTATTGTTTTGCAGCCATCATTCTCATCCCTGCAAGGGAGCTAAAGGAAATGTCTTTCATGCCCTGTTAGGTAATCATGGGAAATAGGAGACACACGGAAAATGATAGGAGAAAAACGCTCCCAAAGATTGCCCTGTGCAGAGTGGGCTCCACACACGGCACGGGCCTTGTTTGCTGCTCTGTGCAAAGCCCACTCGGTGGCTCTACCCACGTGGACTCCTGGGTCTTAGCCACAATGCACCCTCCTCCCCCAGTCAATTGGACCTCAGGAAGTCAGCACCAACGGCGCATTTCCCCAGCACCTGCTGCAAGCCCAGCACTGCCCCCACGTCTTCACAGATATTGGCTCCCACGGGCCTAACAGCAGCCCTATGCAGGAGGGTGTACTTCTCGTTATAGAGGAGGAAACTGAGGCAAGAGGCGGTAAGTGACTTAACTTAGGTCCCACAAGCTGTGAAGGAGCAGAGTGATGACTTGAAGGAGGAGGAGTCTGGCTCCGGAGTTCACACTGGTGACCATGACAGGCAATGTTGAAACCCAGCGGAGAGCATACTCAACAGTGTACTCACCATCTACACGCACAGTGCGCAGACGGGGTGCACACTAGGAAGCTGATGAGGCCTGGGCCAGCCTGGCCGAAGACCACAAAGTGCTTCTTCCGTCCGGGAACCCCCCGGACCCTCCCTTTGCCGGCTGCTGCAAGTCCCTCTCTTCCGAGCCACTTTCACTCTGATTAGGTGTCGGTCACGCAGCGTGGTCTATTGGAAATGGCACAGCTGAAACACGAACTGAAATCCTGCTGCCGTTGGACAAGGTTCAGAATTTGGAGCATGGCAGCATCCCCGGCCGTTGTGCTAGGGATCTAGGTCTTTGTCCCAGGCACTCCTGTGGTGCGCCCTCCATGGGTTCCTGGACCAGCATCTCCTCCGGGGTAACACAGTGAGAGCTCACGATGGTCCTGCCTGCCTGCAAGAAGGAGGCTTCCGCAGGAGGCTGCACCATGAGAGATGTTCAGGGGGTCACAGGGGCTGCAGCCGGCTCTGCTAACCAGCCTGTGAGGACGGCAGGGTTCTTTGTCTACGTTGAGCTAACACATCAAGGGGGACGGTGCTGTGGGTCCTGTGCTACTATAAACATGTCCCATCACAGAGAAGCAGGGCAGGACAGCAGCCAGAGTGAACGGGGAAGGAAACACTTGGGCCTGGCGTGTCCAGGCCTGGGCACATTTTGGTAGCAATCGTCATCAACAAGCTCACCTGGGCAGGGTTTAGCAATCTTTGATCTCATCTAATTCATCTTCATTTTAAGATCCCAACTTTGCTTCCTATTGAGGACAACTTAAACCAAAGTCTTATTGTGATTCTCCTCAGTCTGTTGAATATGGGCCATTCTAGAATCGTCTGTAAAGCTTTATTCTTTTTTGGGGAAGGGTCAGGGCTTGTTGGGGGTAGGAGGCTATAGGTCTGTCTGCCTGGCTCGGGTGCTAGGATTCTGTCACTAGTCTCTTCCTTTTTTTTTTTTTTTTTGAGACAGAGTCTCCCTTTGTCATCCAGGTTGCAGTGGCACAATCTCAGCTCAATGCAACCTCCACCTCCTGGGTTCAAGCGATTCTCCTGCCTCAGCCTCCCAAGCAGCTGGGACTACAGGCGTGTACCACCACGCCCTGCTAAATTTTTTGTATTTTTAGTAGAGACGGGGTTTTGCCACGTTGGCCAGGCTGGTCTCGAACTCCCAACCTCAGGTGATCCACCAGCCTCGGCCTCCCAAAGTGCTGGAATTACAGGCGTGAGCCACCGCAATTGACTGTCACCAATCTCTTTCTAAGAGGTTGCCTGGGGTTGCCAGCCCAGTGCTGTCAGGTAGAAATATAATGCAAGCCAACGTGAGTTTAAATTTTCTAGTAGCTATATTTTTGAAAGATGATAAGAAGAAATAAGTAAGTAAAAGTAAGTTTAATAATATATTTTGTTTAACACAATATATTAACAATATATTCGTTTCAGTCCAGCAAAGTTAGTTTTTTGTTTTAGTTTTAGTTTTGTTTTGTTTTGTTTTGTTTTGAGAGAATCTCGCCCAGTCACTAGGCTGGAGTGCAGTGTGCAATCTTGGCTCACTGCAACCTCCGCCTCCCGGGTTCAAGCAATTCTCCTGCCTCAGCCTCCCGAGTAGCTGGGGTTACGTCACCTGCCACCACGCCCGGCTAATTTTTTATATTTTTAGTAGAGATGGGGTTTCGCCATGTTGGGCAGGCTAGTCTCAAACTCCTGACCTCAGGTGATCCACCGACCTCGGCCTCCCAAAGGGCTGGGATTACAGGCGTGAGCCACCGCGCCTGGCCGCTCCACCTATCAGCCCGTCATCTAGGTTTTAAGCCCTGCATGCATTAGGTGTTTGTCCTAATGCTCTCCCTCCCCTTGTCCCCCACCTCTCGACAGTCCCCCTGTGTGTGATGTTCCCCTCTCTGTGTCCATGTGTTCTCGTTGTTCAACTCCCACTTACGAATGCGAACACGCTGTGTTTGGTTTTCTGTTCCTGTGTGTGTTTGCTGAGAATGATGGCCATATCTCTTAAGGAGACAGCGACTCGAGCAGGAGCCCCGGGGGTGGTGTGCACCCTCTCGCTTTGTCCTCAGAGCGTCTTCGGAGGGCGGCCCATGAGCACAGAGCCGGGCTGGTGAAGTCACGCCACAAGCAGAAACACAGATGTGGCTTCTTACCGTGCCTCATGGTCTCACGGCACCTTCCCCATAATTTTGCTGTGACCCTTAAACTACTATAAAAATATAAAGTCTATTAATTAAAGTTTAAAAAGCCACATTCTTTTTTCCATAATAAAGCTTCAAAATCCAGCGTGTACTTTACAGCCTCCACACACCTCCATTCGGGGAAGCCGGATTTCAAGGGCTTAGGAGCCCCTGAGGCCGGGGCTCTGCCCCACGGGGTTCCGGCTCTGCACCCAGCCCAGCCCTGCTCTGTGGCCCACACGGCGATTACCTGCTAGAAAGGGGACCAAGGGAAAGAAAGAGCGTCAAGGCCTGAAGTGGCGTATCTCCATCCTCAGCGCCACCTCCTATGTAGCAGCAAACTCACCCAGTCATTTTGATATTTAAGCCGCACATGGTGGCTCAGGCTTGTAATCCTAACACTTTGGGAGACTGAGGTGAGAGGCTCTGTTGAACCCAGAAGTTTGAGATTAGCCTGGGCAACATAGTGAGACCCCATCTCTACAAAACATACAGAGAAATATAGAAAAATGGTGGTGCACACCTGTGGTCCCAGCTACTCAGGAGGCTGAGGTGGGAGGACTGATTGAGCCCACGAGGTCGAGGCTGCAGTGAGCCGTGGTCACACCACTGCACTCCACCCTGGGCGACACAGTGAGACCCTGTCTCAAAATAAATAAATAAAAATGTGTTCGTAATGTCTGCAAAATAACAGCATTCAATGGATGGGCTATAAAACACCCCAACTCCCTGTTAAGGCAGAAATAAGTCAATAAAGCCAAGTGTCTTTTCCTGATTTCACCTTTTCTTTCTTAAACACACCAGCAGGCAAACCATTTATGTTTGGGTGTTCAAATCTTACGGTCTAAGATACTTACAGTATGTTCCTCAGCTTCGTTTCGTGATAGAGTCTGTGCTGGAGTGGCGGTGGCTTGCATATGTTTTGTACATATTCACTGAATGGAGTGGATAACTATTTTTTTAAAAAAAGGCCTGTGTTTTAGGCAATTACATAAATAGGTATCAGAAATTTTCTTACTGTATTATATAATAAGGTGGGAAGTTAGTTTTAAAATAGAGTTTTAAAAAAATAAAAATCATAAAACATCAATTATTTTATGTTAGAATAGACTGCTTTACATCTAAAAGCCTTTTATGAAGCATTTTAACCATTTTAACCATCAACTGCTCTGCTGAAAATTAAGCTTGTTCCTAATGAAGAAATCTGACCTAGCTCCAATGTGGTCACTCTGTGATGAGCAGTATTCACTCTAACCCCAAAGCTCACACTCCACAAGCCTCCGGTGGCATAAATCCCGTCCTCACCCTGCAGCTCCCCAGCCCTCAGGGCAACCCCGTGTGACAAGTGTGGGGGTGGCAGGAGTTTGCATGTCACAGGCCATCTGGTCGACCCTGAGTGGTGGGCCAGGTAGCACTGGGGTCCAGGGATGAAGGTCCCAAGGGAGCTCTCTCCACCACCCTGGGAAGGCCGTGGTGAAATTGCGGACTCAGATCAGCAATGTGGGAGCCATGCTGGGGGGCAGCGCGGGGCAGTGGTCACTGGAGCCTCCCTCCGGCCGCCTTGGGAGTGGACTGCCAGTTCAATGGGTTACTAGCGAGGCTAAAGTCAGTTTCTCCTCCTACATAGCATGGAGCTAGTAACAACATTTCTGCATCGTGTTCTGGAGGCTTCTGAGAGAAAGTTCACAGAGATGCATGCAGCATTACACACGGCCACTCCTCAGGATGCGTTCTCACTGCACCTTTGATGCTGGGAGCTCACCCTAGCTGTGGGCACCAGCACAGAGCTGGGGCCAGCAACAGGGTGAGGAAGAGAAAGAACGGGTTTATTTTTAGGGAGTTGAGAGAAAATAATGAAAATGAAATGGAGAAATTTTTTTAATGAAGAAAGAACATGAGAAGACCCAAGGATGAGGAGGAGTGGACGGCAAAGGAGAAAAGAAGCCCAGCTTCGTGGAAGCAAGGGGAGATGCCGGCGGGCGCGGGAGAGGGCAAGACGCCAAGTTCTGTAATAAAGAAGTGATTAATTGAGGCAGCCGGAGAGGATCGGAACAGAGAGCTTTTGATATGGTGCAGTTAGGAAGGAAGGCTGCAAAGAATGTTAAAGCTTATGAAAAAAAAAGGAGAAAGAAAAGCTGAAAAAATTAAAGACTGGAGAACTCATTATTTAAAACGGGTTTGCTGTTTAATTCAGTGAAGCGGGCAGTACTCTGCTAATAATGTGAATTTCTCCTCCTTTGGAAACAAATCCTGGTTTGAAAATCGAAACATATCAGGACCCAATCATGTGAAATAAAATTCAAGAAATACAGCATGAAACAATCATGCTCCTTAAGCTCTTGAAGGACTTTCAAAGTCAGAGTGACGATAGCTCAATTCCACTTCCTGTGCACTTGCTGTGAAAATTCCGATTCTTGGACATATGTGGAAAAATCCAGGGTGAAATAGACTCCTAACGTGCAGTGCCCAGTTGGGACTCTAGTGTAAAGTTGTTCAGTCAGAGACTCAAAATGTTGAAGATCACATGTGGTAACTGGATGGTCATTCACACTTAATGACAGCATTTCAACCCTGGGTGACTCCCCTTCCAATGTAGACTAGGATTACCTAGAATGTACGCAGAACCTTTCTTCCTGAGAGCCTGCAATGAGTGCAAATTTCTCGTCTTTAAGGTTTCTGCGGGTTAAATAGATTTCAGGGACATTCCCATCTCTAGGAAATATGTGGGCGTGTTGAGGTTGTATTAAGTCGAGGTCCCTGAGCCACCATGGCCATTTCAAAGCTGCCAAATCGAGAGATCAAGAGGTAACATAACTCCCCTCAGGGGCCCAGAACCTGGAGTGAAATCTAGACTCACTTCCTAGCCCCCGGCCAAGGTTCACTCTGCAGAATTTTGGACTGACCCACTTATGATTTACCGAGCAATGAAAAAGTAGAAACTGTGCATTCCGTGGGCCACTCCAGTGGCTTAGGGAATACACCTCTATGGAAGGGTGAGAAGGTAACGCAACAGCCGACCTCATCTTCCTCGCCTGCCTGTTAGCCCAGGTGCTTCCTCCGCCATCAGCAGCCCGAGGAAAGCTAGCTGGGAGGACTTGGTGGGAGGAAGCCGAGATGCCCTGAGCATGTGACCAGCAGCGTACACCACTTAGCAAATGGTACGTGCTACTTCACCGTGAAACAGAACACAGAAATGGAAGATTCACCAAACTGGGGAGTCTCTGACAAACGGGACAATAGTCAGCCGCGTCATTCACTCTCTGAGAATCTGTGTACCAGGGGAAAACTCGTGTATATAATCACAGATGTTGACTGGAAAGTCTTTATACCAAAAGTAATTATATTAATATCTTTTACAATTGCTTTTCACGGACCACTGTGTTTAACATTTTCTAAAATTAATTATATCCATATCTTTTACTACCGCTCTTCACGGACCACTGTGTTTAAAATTTTTTAAAGTACCTGGGTGGCCTAGGAGATCTGAGACCTAGCCCCCAGATTACCTGCTGGCTAATCTTGAGCAATCAGATTTCTTTGCGTCTCAGCTTCTCCCTTTGTGAGATGGGCATGTTAGACCAATGGACTTCTGATACTCCTGCTGGATTCCGCTGTTGCCTGTGCCCCCACAGCCTGCACTCTCCTGAGGCTCAGTCTCTCCATCTATGGAGTGACGTGGTTGAACCCTATGGCCCCTGAGGCCCCAGGGCTCCCGGGGAAAGCCAATGGTGTGGAGTTAATCAACTCCTCACTTTAGTCATAGGGACGCCATTGCAGCAATTCTTACAAAAACTGGAAATGTCCAAGCTTCAGTCAAGTACTAGAAATATGTGCTCTCTTCACACAGCAGATGGGGCCTCATCAGCCTTTGCACTGCCAGTGACCAGAGAGGTGGCCCCAGCGCAGGAGGCCTGGATGAAGGCTGCGGAAGAGTGGAGGTGAGCCACCACTGCATCTGCTGCTGCAGTGCCAGCCCGGCGGGGCTCACGCTCTCCTTTCCAAGTGCAGAGTCCTGGGGTTGCTCACGCAGGTATAACGTGGTACACCCCTGATCCAGCTCTACCACACGGCCCTCGTTCTTTTGAGTGGCAACACTCCAGTCCCCATTTCTAAAGAGGGAGCTGAGGCTCTCTTGGGCTGGCCACAGCCAGGCCTGCACAGCCGGCACAGCCAGGCCTGGAGTGCAGGGCTCAGCACACCTGACCTGTGGTTGTATTGTATAGTTTACTTTCACTGTGTCAACACATTGTATCACTTGTTCATTTTTTCCTGAGTAGCTGTTTAGAGTATTTCACTGCAATGTCAGTCTTGTAACCTTTACACTCGCAGAACTCTCCAGAAGGTGTCAAAATGTTGCCTTTAGAGCTGTTTGAAGAATCCCAACTTTAGAATCTATACACTGGTGTTGATTTCTATTTCCGTCATGGGAAATAAATAATTTTAAAAGGGATTTTTACAAATGTCCCATGACAAAATCTAAGTCAGAAAAATTCAGCAGCAAGGTGACTGTGTCCGCATTTTATGGAATTGGCGTGGTTTCCCGGAGCTGCAAGGGAAGGTCCTCTGAGACGTGCACATGATGGAAGGTGCGTCCTGAGCTGAGGAAACTCTGGTGGCCTCATTCTCCACTCAGTCGCACGGAGACTCACTGGCAGCAGACGGGGAGCACACTAGTGGGAGAAGGGTACACAGACCCCTAAAACATTAGACCGGCGTGTGCTGCCATGGCAGAAACACCGCAAGAGGTATGGGCTGTTGGGTTTTTCAGCTTAAGGTAAGAAATATTAATTTGCTAAATAAGAATGGAAAATTAAAATGTGGTGCCAGGTGTCTAGATAAAGTAAACACAGGCTGTCACAGTGCTAGGGCCAGGTGCTCCACAATCCCTGCTAAGCTGGGCCGTGTGGCCTCCGGAAGCCTCTGCTTATCGGTCAAACATGGGCTACTGTGGGACCTTCTGCACCACGGGGCCTGGGCGAGCCTCCACTTGGGACACAGCGAGGCCTTGGTGCATCCTTGCAAGCCACCGGGAGCACTGGCGTCATATCCCGCACCACAGACACAGCCCCATGCTGGCCGCTTCCTTCCCATAACCAAAACACTGTGCAGTCAAACAGCAACTTGCATTGCAAAAAACCCCACACCCTTTTTCGGTATATTTCCTGACTAAGCAGGCAAACAGTT
Source organism: Hylobates moloch (assembly GCF_009828535.3). NCBI lineage: Eukaryota > Metazoa > Chordata > Mammalia > Primates > Hylobatidae > Hylobates > Hylobates moloch. The sequence goes on from NW_026652279.1 coordinate 172,775,637, forward strand.
CCATTTTAGGTGTGGTCCATCCCCGCCGTGGGAGTGCTGTTACGGGGTGGGGATGGTTTGAGGTCTCCCCCGAGGAATGTGAGCAGACACATGTGGGTGAGAGACAGCAGTCTCTGTGTGTCCCCACAACAGGACAAGAATCAGAGTTGCAGAACTAAACTGTTTCTGCCCTTTGGCAAGAGTGTCTAAAATGTTTTACCAGAAGAAAACCAATATTCAAAATGTGCTTTTACATCAAATGGACAGGGGAAGTTGAAGTTTACAGTTTATAAACAGCAGGGCCCTTTTTTGACAATGCAGTGAAGTTGTTTCACTAAAGAAATAGCCAGGAGTGGTGGTACGCACCTGTAATCCCAGCTACTCAGGAGACTGAGGCAGGAGAATGGCTTGAACCTGGGAGGCAGAGGTTGTGGTGAGCCAAGATTGTGCCATCGCACCCCAGCCTAGGCAACAAGAGCAAAACTCTGTCTCAAAAAAAAAAAATACTTAGCTTTGAACCGAAAGATTAAACCAGAAAGCACTGCCCACCTGCAGGGGAATGCAGAGTCCAGCTGCCCCAGGCGGATCCACTGCAGGACCCTCAGAATGAGAGCGTCTAGGACCAGAGAGAAAGCCCCATGCCTGCCTCAATAACAACAGAACTTCCTCCAGCTGTCAGGGGCTGGCCTGGGAGGCTGCAGGAACCCACCCCCAGCTCCTGTGCACAGAGGCCGTCATGAAGTTTGCTGAAGCTCGTGGAAGCTGCTGTTATCGGGGGAGACTAGTGTCCTCTCACTGGAAGATTCCGGAAATCATCAGGTTTAGGATGCACCGTCCACCTGGAGCATAAGTGGCAGGGATGTTCCAGGCAGTGCTTCCCAGGAGAACCTTCTAGAAGCCTTTCCAGCCCCTGACTAGGGTTGATGGACAAAGAGGAGAAAGTGGGGGATGAGCCTTCATCAAACTGACTCTGCTGGGGCTTCCGCTGACTTCGGTTTTCCCTCTCCAGAACCGGGGATGGCTGGCTGCAGCGTGGCCTCACTGCCTATACGCCATTCAGCCCCTGTCTGCCTTTTGTTTACACTGAGAACACAATAGGAGCTATAGTCCTTCCAATACATCATTTATAAGTGTGTTCTACCTCTGAATGCGCAGGCAGAACTGGCTGTGGGTGAATAAGCTCTGTGAATCTTGCCAAGACACTGCTTTGTTCAGCATTATTCTTCACAATAGATACCACACTTTGGAAGTAATTTTAAAAAGGGAATCAAAATAGTGGTACTTTTAGCCTTTGTTTCTTTTATACCACACTGCATTCTCTGTCTCTCATTCAGCCGCTCCCATTATTCTGACAAATTAAATAAACCACTCCATTGCAGAAAAGCGTGGGCAGGCAGGACTTCACTCCACTGCAGCCCCGGGAAGTCGAAATAAACATTGAGGTGGGTTCTGCTAGCCATTTCATCTAACTTTAGTCAAGGAGGGGAAAAAATGGGGGGAAGACTCCAGAACTTGAGTGGGTCAGTAGCCCCCGAGAGCCGGCCTCTGCAGCAGGTCGCGGCCACGGCTTGGAGGGCAGCGGTTTCCAGGAGTGCTAGGAAGTCCTTCCTGCTGCGTGGCCCCGGGAGCCCGGACGGTAAGTCACAGGAGGCTGGGGCACCGCAAAGGTGAGCAGCAGACTGCGCTGACGCCTGGGGCTCTGTTTCTGCAGGCAGCCTGGCTCTCCTCTCCTTTTAGAAAAGGCCTTACGTTTGCTGAACCGCTTCCTAAGCAGGGAGTGACTCCAGGAGGCGGACTCTCCTCTCTCTCTCTCTCTCTCTGTCTCTCTCTCTCTCTTTTCAGCTCGACTTTGACTTGGAGAAGGTTTTGACTTGTGCAATCACTATTTATGAAATTCAGGCAAGGAGAGAACTAAAGAGGAGGAAGAAGAAGAGACGGACAGGATTTTAGAGTGGGGCATTGCCTTCGGTTTTCTTAAGGTCCGGGATGTGCTACAAAACTGATGGGTGACACCCTTCTAACTTTTGGCCTTAAAGCATTTTTATTTGTACAGGAGAAAAAACAAAAAGTATGTGTTTGCAAAGGAATCTGTGTTAATGACTGATTTGAACTAGAATATACATGGAAGTCATTTTAGTTACAACTGCCTCTGTCCTCGTCGTGTGTTGGGTGTGAAACGTGGGGTAGCCGTTTCTCTGAGAGTAGCTCCGTCTGGATTTGGAGAAATCCTCCTGACCGTTGTAAAAATCGCCTCCCGTGGACTGTGTCGGGACCCCACCCTCCCTCCGTTCCTTTTCCCGCACCCTCTCTCAGCAGAACAGGTGGAGCCGGTGGGAAGGACAGCGTCGAGAGCGCGTGTGGTCAGGGGTCTCGGAGGCAGCCTGATTTCCTTATGAAAACAGAGCTCTGCTAAATGCCAGTTACGGGGATGGCTTTGAAGGCTGCAGCCACCAGCTAAGATGGCCTCATCTAAAATGCAGGCGTCTGCGGCATGGAGGGGGCTCTGTGTTCCAACAGAGGCGTCCCCTGGCTTCGGAGTCAGAGGGCACTGCAGGCACAGGGAAATATTGAGCCACAGTAGTTTGAACAGAACCATCAGGGTTCATCTTTTATTACCAAAGAAAGACTTGAAAAAGCCCAGGTGAAATTTTCTTCCATTGTCTAGGAAAATTCTCTGTAATTTGCCCCCTGGGAAATCCAAGTGCCTTGTGGCTGGAGCCCCCGCCCCACTCCCCTCTGTCCATCTCTCTCCTCCTCTCTCTGCGTAAATGTCTCCGGGGTCCCTGGAGAACCGAGGGGGCTGAGCAGGGGACGCTGAAGGTCAGGGTTGCCCACTGTGGCCTGACTTTTAAGCTAAAGAGGTTTTTCTTTCTCTTGTTGCCCTGTCAGGTCTAATTTGGCGGCATTATGCTGAGAGGGCGGGCCTGCTCCTGACAGGAGGGGGTTAAATGAGATTACAAGCGTTGGAGGTTGTCAGCAGCCACTGCTGCCCGGGGATGTTAAATTGCGATTTAATGGTCAGCTTTATCTGGGTGGTATCAGTGCAAATCTGCTGTTTTCAGCAACTTAATCGGCACAGTGTTTGCAGGAGTTTTTCGGGGAGGTAGGAGAGCTGACCAGATTTTAATGCTGAATTATTTAGAGATCAAACTGGCAGAATGTCAGTGGGAATCTGTCGCGTGTTTGGTTTTCTGAAGCACAGAAAGCTTATGAATGGGCAAGATGCTGAATTCCGCTGTGATGCCCGAAACTTTCTAAAAATATTCACAGGGTCTGATGCAGCTCCGAGTTTATTTATAGAGGGAATAAACAAAGAGTAACAGTTGCTATCACAACATATGTGCAGTGTCTGGTTTGTGAGGGGGCAGCAAGAACGCAGAGGCAGCCACTCTCAACAGAGCCAGTGTGGGCTGTCTTTTCAAAATTTTAACAGATGGACGCCGCCTGTGGAGCTGCGTGTTCCCGGGGTGACTCACAGGTGACACCACACTACGCAGGACTGACGGTGCCTGCTTGTGTGTGTGTAAGGCATACACGTGTGCATGCCTGTTTGTGTGCTGGGTGTGTGCACAAGTGTTCATGGATGTGTGCACATGTGTACACGTGTGTGGGTATGCATGTGAGTGTGTGTACACAGATGTCGGTGTCGGGTACACGTGTAGAGTATAAGTGTGTGTGCACATGTGTATATGTGTGTGGGTATGCATGTGTGTGTACACAGATGTGTCGTGTACCTGTGTGGGAGTATGCATGAAAGTGTGTGTACACAGATGTGGGTGTCATGTACACGTGTAAAGTATGAGTGTATATGCACATGTGTACACGTGTGTGGGTATGCATGTGTGTGTACACAGATGTGGGTGTTGTGTACGTGTGTGAGTATGAAAGTGTGCGTACACAGATGTGGGTGTCATGTACATGTGTGTGGGTATGCATGTGAGTGTACACAGATGTGGGTGTTGTGTACGCATGTGTAAAGTATGAGTGTGTGCGCACATGTGTACATATGTGCAGGTGTGTATGTACACAGATATGGGTGTCTTGTACATGTGTGCAGCTATATATGCAAGAGTATGTACACAGATGTGGAAGTCATGTACACATGTGTAGTGTGTGTGCACGTGTACATATGTGCAGATATGCATGTGTGCATACATAGATGTGGGTGTTGTGTACATGTGTGCAGTTATGTATGCGAGTGTGTACACAGATGTGGGTGTCATGTACTTGTGTGCAGGCATGTGTGTACATGTGTGTAGAGTATGAGTGTGTGTGCACATGTGTACGTGTGTGGGTATGTGTGCCTATGTGTACACAGATGTGGGTGTCATGATGTGTGCCTATGTGTACACAGATGTGGGTGTCATGTACATGTGTGTCGGTGTGTGTGTGCACAGATGTGGGTAGAGTATGAGTGTGTGTGTGCACATGTGTATGTGTGTGGGTATGCATGTGTGTGTACACAGATGTGGGTGTTGTGTACACGTGTGTAGAGTGTGTGCACAGGTATAAGTGTGTATTCGTGCAAGTGTGTGTACACAGATGTGGGTGTCATGTACATGTGTGCTGGTATGCATGTGAATGTACATAGATGTGGGTGTCGTGTACACGTGTGCGGGTATGCATGAGTGTACACAGATGTGGGTGTCATGTATGTGTGTGGGTATGCATGCCAGTGTGTACACAACATGTGGGTGTCATGTACACTTGTGTAGAGTATGTGTGTGCACATGTGTACGTGTGTGGGTATGCATGCACGTGTGTGTACACAGATGTGAGTGTTGTGTACATGTATGTGGGTATGCGTGTGTGTACACAGATATGTACACAGATGTGTCGTGTACACTTGTGTAGAGTATGAGTGTGTGTGCACATGTGTACGTGTGTGGGTATGCATGCACGTGTGTGTACACAGATGTGGGTGTTGTGTACATGTATGTGGGTATGTGTGTGTGTACACAGATATGTACACAGATGTGTCATGTACACTTGTGTAGAGTATGAGTGTGTGTGCACGTGTACGTGTGTGGGTATGCATGCATGTGTGTACACAGATGTGAGTGTTGTGTACATGTATGTGGGTATGCGTGTGTGTACACAGATGTGGGTGTTGTGTACGTGTGTGGGTATGTGTGTGTGTGTACACAGATGTGGGTGTTGTGTACACGTGTGGAGTGTGTGTGCACCTGTGTGCATGTGGAGGGAGTGTGCCTGTGTGGGGTGCACGTGGGCATGCATGTGTGCAGGATGGGGTGTGATCTGTGACAAGTGTGCTGGCGTGTCTCTCCGTGACAGCCTGTGTGCATGGAGGTCGGTCCCCTGGAACTGCCGCATTTCAGCCCGTTTGCCCCCCAAGCCCATCAGTGACCGCAGCTCCTCCGGGCCGTGCCTGGCCGGATCTCTGGGTCCTCGGAGGGGGTATGTGGCCGCCCTTCCGTGGGTGCCTGCCGGGAGGAGGGGTCTGGGCAGCGCCTGTGCTCCAGGGGGGCTGGAGGCCTGGGCGGGGGAGGCTTGTTCCCATGAGGGACACCGGGCAGGAGGGACCTGGGTGGGGTCGTTGAAGGAAGAAAGGAAACGGAGAAAGTGCTTTCCCAGCAGACAGCAGCATTGTCTGTTCCCCGTGAGGGTCAGTCCGGAAAGTTCAGGATTAGTAAATTTAATATCCTGTCAAAATTCCCGTGATAATGAGCCCTGGCTGGCCGGGCCGGCCCCGCGGCTTCAGCTCTGCAGCCGGCGAGATAGCGCGGCTGATTGATGAGCAGGGATCGCGCTGCGCTGGCACCAAAGCGGGTGGGGGGCGGGGGCGGGGGCGGCCCGCGGTGCCAGGGAGCTTGCTGGGGGCTCGCTGGGGTCTCACAGCCACCTCCGGAGCGGCCTGGCCGCAGCCCAGAGGACACTGCGTGGCTGGATCCCGCGCGGCCCTGGGTTTTGTTTTTTTTAGGAAAATCAGGAAAAGGCCTTGTAGAAAATAATCCCTACAGGGATCTTTTCCTGGCCTGTTGGGGTGCCTCAATACCCATCTTTTCAGAATGGGCAGGAGCGTTTCGGAGCCGGAGAAGCGGAGGTGGGGGAAGGACGGAGCTCGCTGGGGAGGAGTTCACCTCGGAGGGGACAGTGGCCGCCCGGGGCGCAGCCTGGGTGAGTTTTAGGCTGCAAGGGCGATGCAAAATATGATGTTCCTCACCGAGGAGCACAGAAACCAGAAAGTTCCTGGGCAATTTGTCCAAGGCTCTGCACCTCTCTAAGCAGCTGTCAGATCTGTACATTATGGTACATTGAATCTGAATGAGGCTCTCCACATCAAAACCCTGCATCCATTATGATATCATCTCCCGCTCTAGGCGGTAATGCTTATTAATTCTGCACCCATACTCTCCCGGCTTCAGCAAATGTATTCCATCAGCCTAGCATTTAATTTAATTAGTACAGCTGGGCTCTCATTCTCCTTTCTGTGTCAGAGGTATTGTCAGCACGTTCTGCTGTAACGCAATTACTGATTGCTTTTAGATAGGGAGAAATATGATTAGGGTATTGGGTGACTGTATCATAAGCCTTATTAGATTCATTTGAAATCTGGAGATAAATAGGAAACTTTTATTTGCAGTGTAATGAGATTATGCTTATTAGGCCAAGGCCTCGCAACCTTTTGCAAAGAACACAGTGTATCCGCCGGATTATGCTCTGGAAACACACTTTCTGCTCCCAGCCTCCGAGCCATTGCTCCGCGCCTCGAGACTGAACTGTTGTTGCCCTGTGTGCGTTTAGGATTATGGCCGCCGTGGAGTCTTCCGCATGATAAGGACCTGGGAATCCCTTTCCTTCTCCAAGTCTGCTGGAATACATACGTCTTGAAATAAGATTTCTTTTTTTTTTTTTTTTAAGAAATGTTTTTGAAAAATCAGTGTGCAGGCTGAAAGGAATTATTCTTTTAAAAGTATTTATTTGCTTTTAAAGATGTTTGCATTTATTAGACGTCGCTTACTGAGACTGGCATATAATGAAGGTCTTAAAAGTTCCTACTGCTCAATCTCTAGAACGTTTATCACTGCTGTTACTGTTTTGATAACTGCTAGCACAAATCCAGAAACATGTATTTTTTTATTGGCATTTATTTGATATGCTCAAATTTCTAATATTTGTCGAGGACAAGAACTTTCTCCAACCCAAAATACGTCAGTTCTGAACAGTGTGGAGCCAGCACAAAGGGCAGGTATGATCTGAGGAAGCCTCTTGACATAGAATTTAGGGTGAAAGTATATTTCACTGAGCTAAAATTGGCCAAATGTATTTATTGGTTATAAAACATAGTATTTTTATACATAAGGAAAATGATCATGATTTTTCCTGGATACAAAAGTTTTGGAATGATATATAAATCTCGCTTTAGGAAAAATCCAAGATGTAAAATATAAATTTGCAGAACACATGCAATTTCTCAAACTATGAATTATTTTCTGTGTCACCCTCGCTCCATTTTTACCAGATCATTTATAACCTTATTGGATTTCAAAGAATCTAAGTAGATTACTTTCATGAACTCATCTATTGCATAAGGCAAGTCCCACATGTAAAGTGATTGTGTTTTAGTGTTCACTTACCCAAAACCAGGAGTATTGATGTCTTAGTTAAATATGTGACCAAGTGGAGATATGTGAAAAGGCATTACCTACGCTGGCTTACCAAAACCCAAAGCTAAGACGGAGATGGCAGGGTCTGGGGGCTGCTTGTTTAATGGCCACAGAGTTTTCCTTTGGGGTAATGGGAAAGTCTTGGCAACAGATAGTGGTGATGTTTGTACCACATCGTGAGTGTGATTAATGCTGCTGAACTGTTCACTGAAAATGGCAAAAATGGAAAATTTTGTGTTCTACATATTTTATCCCAGTAAAATAGAAAGGAAAAAGGGAGTCTGGGCCTGTGTAAGAGCGGTCAGCATGAGCTCCAGATTACGGGATGCATGGCAGTCAGTGGCTGCCACCTGTGGGTTTATGGACTATGGGGGAGCTTCTTAGACTTCATTTCAGTCTTGATGTGGGGACCTGTTCACTCATTCCCGCCAGTTCGATTATAGCAATTCCCACCTATTCAAATATATGGAACTCTGGTGAAGACATGGGCTCTTTCCCCAAAATAGTACATAGCAAAGGGCTTGCTTGGCCTTGGAGGGAATTCTTGGCAGCATAATTTGCAGCCAGAATTAAAATCAGCTGACTCTGGCCAAGCATTACTATTCAGCGAGGGACTGGATGAATAAGAGATGAATGAAGCCGAGAAGCACCCAAACTGTTCCAGTGACGTTTGACTTTCTCAATGGCCCTGAGGAGAAGGTAGCCAGCAGTCCTGCCAGCTGCCACCTTAGAATGGGAGGCATGGCAGGGGAGTCCAGACCCCAAGGCACAGTGTAGACACCAAGGAAAGGAGAGACGCAGTGGCCAAGGATGGCAGGAGCCAGGGCAGGCCTTCCACAGCCACCCCATCTCCACCAACCCTCCAGAAACGGCCTCTGAACCCCATCAGCAAGGCTCACAAACACACTTCTCTCCTACCAGATGGATTGCTATTTGCCCAATGCTTTTTTTTAATACCATTTGCAATCACTGTTGTAATTTTGTAATTTAAATATTACATAAGCCACTGAAATATGAATGCAACAACAACAAAAAAAGAATGAATTGTTTTCTTCTGTGAAAATTAAATTGGGTATTTTGGAATGACCAGACAAAATCAAGTTGCTTTTAAAAATATAGAATTACCTATGGGTGAGACGAGTGTAAATTATTGAGGAAAATCATTGGAGCCTAAGACGACATTCAGATTGTTTCACACATGGTTTTAGTTCATTGTTTCACTTTGAGGAACCTTAGAAGATGCATCTTAGATAGGTGGTGTTTATGGAAGAAAGAAGACCCCATAAGTCAGTCAGCAGCCCGAAACTCAAAGAAAAGACTTTGACCTTGAGAGGCTGAGGCAAGAGGATCATTTCAGGCCAGGAGTTCGATTCCAGCCTGGTCAACATAATGAGGCCTCATCTCTACAAATCATTTTTTTAATTAGCCAGACATGGTGGTGCGCTTGTAATCCCAGCTACTAGGGAGGCTGACGTGGGAAAATCACTTGAGTCCAGGAGTTCAAAGCTGCAGTGAGCTATGATCATACTACTCTACTCCAGCATGGGAGACACAGAAAGAACCTATCAAAAGACATTGGACTTACATCAAAATATGTATATGTTTTACGTTAAAATGCTTCCGGCGTAGATGTGTGTTTTTTTGATACTCTAACACACGGACCAGGATCCCAATCCCAGGATCACAACCCAGAGGCCATCTGTGACAGCAGGTGGGCAGGAGGGGAAGGGAGGGAAGGGGAGGGGAGGGGAGGGGAAGGGAGGAGAGTGGAGCCGTCCAGGGCCCTCTTGACCCTCGGTTTTGACTATAAAGAACTTGCTGACTCCAAGGTGTTCCATGGAGGTTAATGGAGGTTGCTATTAAGGTAGAATAGTCAGGCATGTGGACAAATGCTCCATAGAAGCATTAGAGGACAAGGGGCCAGATCCAGCTGCTGTGATGCTGAGAACAGGGACAGAGAGGGGACTGGGATGGACAGGAGTTTAACGGGAGAGAAGCATGAACGGGCGGCTTTCTGAGCAATGCTTAGCCGTTCATCTACAGAATCCTCACTTAGCTATCTCCTGGATGGGTGTGTGTTCTCTGTTTTTCCATCCAGCCTCAAAAGTGAGGCTTCTCCAGGTGCACAGAGGCACCCAGAGCAGCAGAGATGTCCCCAGTCACTCCACAAGAGCCTGGGGAAGAGGGTGGCCTGAGTCTGGCCTGGAGCCAGCTGTTAGGTCACGTCCCTGAGCTCCGGTCCTTACTGCCCAGGGGACGGGGCTGATGTCGAGCCCCAGAGCCCTCCCTGCCTCCCTAAGCTCATGACAAGAGAAGAAATGACTGAGCCTCTTCCTTACTCAGGTTTCTTCTACCACAGAATCCTGCTTGTGGTACCTGGGCCAAGGCACTCAGTGTCTCTGCTGTGTTTTGCTCACTGGTAAAATGAGGTCACAGTAACACCTTGTTCCCGGGCATGGCTAGGGTTTCATGGTGGTGCTGCAGGACAGACTTGCACGTGCCGAGTTGCACAGTCACAGGATGTAGAACACGTGAGGCACACACGTGCACATGTGGACACACATCCCCGGTGTGTCTAAGTGTCGCACCCCTGCACGCCGTCCCACCGTGCTGGGCTTTCTTCTGCTGCCTCTGTCGTGGTCCTCTCGCTACTCCTGCACGGACTCAGAATCAACAACTCCATCTTCAGACTCATTTTTTCTCTTCATATTCATACCAGAAAAAATATCTCATAGGCCACGTTACTTTTAACCTAATCCAGTCAAGCTCATCCGTGTGTGGATCTACAGCATCCATCTCTCTACTCTTTTGTTTTGGCCAAAGAGGAAAGATTTGGACAAAAAAAGAGAGAAGGACAAGCCATGGGTAGGAGCCAGTAATTGTGTCCCGGGGCTGCCATAACAAAGTGCCACAGCCCAGGAGGCTTGAACAGCAGAAATGTGTCCCCTCTCAGCTCTGGATGCTGCAGCCCGGGGTCCAGGTGTGGGCAGAGCCGGCTCCTCCTGAGGCTGTGGGGCACTCGGTTCCAAGCTCTCTCCTGCTTCTGTGGTTCGCTGCAACCGGAGATGTTCTCCTTGCCTGGCTGATGCAAGATCGCAGCTTCAGCCTTGGTCTTCTCCTGGCGTTCTCCCTGCGTGGTGTGTGGGTCCAGATTTTTACCCTCCATAAGGACATGGCTTTATGGGATTGGGCCACCTACTCCCCTGTGACCTCATCTTAACTAATTACATCTGTGAAGACTGATTTGCACTAAGGAATGTGGTTACATTCACTAATTTTGGGGGGACACAGAATTCAGCCTGTAAAAACGCAGAAAACGCTTTGTACATAAATGATGAATTTCACAAACAAAGGTACTGGAAAGAATCGCCACGTCGTAGCCTCTCCAGCACCTTTGAGCAGCCCCAAGCAAAGTGGGTGGAGCCCAGGGCTTGTCCCGGACGCTTGCTGGCAGCGAGTGTGGCTCCGGCCTTCTGCTTTATCATGAAATATCTGGTGGTTTGTTGCCACGTTTCCTCTGAAATGAACTGGTACACTTGCTCTATTTCTGACTAAGGGAATTGGCTTTATGTGTGGTCTCAGAGGAAAAGGACAATTGGACAGAAGTAGGAATGAGGCAGCAGTAGCCACACAGACCCCAGGTCACCCAGAGAAGAGGGCAGAGCTTGAAAACTTGGTCAGTGACTTCGAAGTCTGCATCTAATATAGATAGATGCTTGAGCTGGGATCCCCCACCCCAGGGAATCCTCAAGGCAGCTTTCCAGCAGTCTCAGATGCAGGGCTGGCCTCACTCAGGAAGCCAGAGCTCTTCCCAGGGGCTTCTAACCTGCATCCAAGGTGAGAATCACGACTGTGGGAGTAGAGGGCAGGTGCCCATACATGCCTGGCTCCAAATGGTAGAATTCAGGAGGTGAGTGAGGCTTGCCCACAGCACATCCCACCTCTCAGGGAAGGGTCTGCCTGCCCTCTGGCAGCAACTAGAGATCAGGACCCACCTGACACTTCCAGGGCCTCCACATCCCCATCTTGTTTTACCTTCCTTCCTTCACTGGCAGCCCCATTATCTGAAATTTCATAGCACCTTTCCTTCATCAAAACTTAACCTAGCCACAACATCACAAACTCATGGGATGCAGCAAAAGCATTTCTAAGAGGGCAGTTTATAGCAATAAATGTTCACATAAAAAAGGAAGACCCCAAATAAACAACCTAACATTACATCCCAAGGAACCAGAAAAAGAAGAATAAACAAAGCCCAAAGTCAGAAGGAAGAAAATAATAAAGATTAGAGCAGAAATAAATGACATAGAGATAGAAAACTAATAGAAAAATCAACTAAGAATTTCCATTTTACAATGTATATGTATATCAAAACCTCACCTTGTACATTTTAAATATATACGATTGTTATTTCTTAAAAATGCAATGAGATATCATGTAACACCTGTTAGAACAGCTAATATCAAAAAGTCAAAAGGTGGCCAGGCATAGTGGCTCACACCTGTAATCCCAGCACTTTGGGAGGCTGAGGTGGGCGGATCACCTGAAGTCAGGAGTTCAAGACCAGCCTGGCCAATGTGGTGAAACCCTATCTCTACAAAAATACAAAAATTAGCCAGACAGGATGGTGGATGTCTATAATCCCAGTTACTCAGGAGGCTGAGGCAGGATAATCGCTTGAACCCAGGAGGAGGAGGTTGCAGTGAGCTGAGATCACACCACTACACTCCAGCCTGGGCAACACAGCAAGACTCCATCTCAAAAAAAAGAAAAAAAAAGTCAAAAGATAGCAAGTGTTGGTGAGGATGTGGGGGAAAGGGAGCCTTGTGCACTGCTAGTGGGATGTAAATTAGTACAGCCATTATAGAAAACAGTATGGAGGCACCATACGATCCAGCAATTGCACTTCCGGGTATAAATTCAAAACAATTGAAATAAGCATCTCAAAGAGATATCTGTACCCCTATCCTCATAGCAGCTTTATTCACAATGGCAAAGCCATGGAAACAACCTAAATGCCCATCAATGGGTAAATTAATGAGAAAGATGTAGTATACACAAGGGAATACTGGTTAGCCTTAAAAAGATGGAAATCCTGTCATTTGCAACATGATACCACTTCTGTGATAAATCTGAAATAGTCAAATTCATCGAAGCAGAGAGTGGCACAGTGGTGGCTAGGGGCTTGGTATGAAGAAGGGGGGACGAATTCCTGAAAGGGTACAAAATTTTAGTTATACCAGTGATATAAATTCTAAAGACCTACTGTACAGTATAGTTCCCATAATTAACAATACTGTATTGTATACTTAAACATTTGCTAAGAGAATAGATCTTACGTTAAGTGTTTTTATCAAAATAATAATAATGATGATGATAAAAGATCAGAGGAAACTTTGGGAGGTGCTGGATGGTTTATGGCATGGATTGTGGTCATGGTTTCCCAGGTCTATACCTATCTCTAATCTCATCAATTTTTATACATCAATTACGTACAGCTCTTTGTATGTCAAAGAAACTAAATGAAAAAGGATGTTGAAGCGTTTTCCTTCCCTTGTATTTTCTCTTGCAGTTTTACAGTTTTAGATCTTACATTTAAGTCTTTAATACATTTTGAGCTCATTTTTGTATATAGTGAAAGTTAGTGATCTAAGGAAAAAAATAATGTTGAAAAAAATTTAGCCTAGCTTGAGTTTATTCCCTCAGGAATATATTCCCTACAAGTAGATGAACAGATGAATGGCCGGGTTATCTGGCTCCCACTGGGACTAGTGGGCCAAGTGTATGTCATTTTAGGAGACTCCTAATTCTATCTATTGAGAACTTACTGAGGGGAGCACTTTACTTCTCTCATGTCCTAGAATTGCTCTGTATTGCTTGTTAAACATAGAGATTCTCACCCTTTCTGCCCTCTCTAAGACTCTCTGAGTTGAAATCCTTATGGAAGAGCTGGAAAATATATTTTTTTCAAAAGTGTCTTTGTTATTTGTAGCAATTTAGCAAGTTTAAGAAGTGCCATATTCTGTCTTTTAATTCCCACAACACTCTGAAGGAGGGGTTACTATTACTCTTGGTTACTGATGAAGAAACTTGGCTTGGAAGAGTAACTTGTCATACAGCTAGTAAGCTATGGAGGCCATTTTAGACACCATGGCAGCCATTTTAGACATAGTGGCAGGGCAAATGGAAGAGATGATTGTGGGGCAGGGGAGGTTCAGTGTCTCTAACCTTTTGGTTTGTATTCATACATACATATGTCCCTCATTTTGCAGCCCTAGTTAAGAGCAAGCTTATTTTTCTGGAAAAATATCTGAAAGTGTGCCAGATCACAAGGCAGTTGTCATAACTTCATGCGTAAGACAAAAGAAGTGCTGAATTATGGGAAATTTCTCATCACCGTTACCTGTGGGATTCATGCGTTGTATTATAAACTTCAAGGCAGACAGCATTGCTGTGACTTCCAGAGTAGTCAGTGCGCTAAAATTCTGCATAGAAGAAAATTGCATTATTAGGTGCTAAATACGTGTTTATCACTAAATATAAAAATTTTTATCTCTAGCCTTGTTTGACAAATGAAAGCATATAAGAAGGAAAAAGAGTTTTTCTAGAATGAGTAGATTAAATGCAAGTGTAATACTTGCTATATGTTTGTTTGATGTAGACTCAAAGGTAGAATCACAGCAGAAGCAATTAGAGTAATTATTAAGTCTGCATTTAGTCCAAAAGCCCTAGGGAGTATTACATGTTCATTCATCTGAGCCTGATATGCTTCCCATTAAAATACGTGCTGCCTCCAGAATCTTCTACCACTCTGTTCTTTGGTGGTCGCCAGTTTGGGATAATATCTATGCCTCAGGATTGTGTCTCACTGTGATGCTCTCTATAAAGCTACTTAAGGATACAATTCCAGGAAGCTAAAGATAATACTAGAAAGTATTAATGCTTCTAGGATTATCTTCCTTGGTATTAATGATAACCGTGAATTCCCTTGAATTTTGTCCCAAGGTTAGAATGCTGGAGGCAAAGCATTCTCAGTGAACAACTCAACTCTTTACTGTTTCTCCTCTCAGATCTCACAGAGCCAAATGCCTTCAGGGTAGAAAAAATTAAGTTGAGCCCACTGCAATGGACATTTATTATTATCTTCTAGAGCCCAAGCTCACTTCTGGGTTATCCTGACTTAAAAATAAATGTAGATGAAAATACCCAATGCCACAGTGGGCTTTGATTTATTCTTAGCTTGTTGAGTTTTAATCATTTTATAGATACCTACAGGCTTCCATAATAATGGTAATTGTTTCCTCCATCTTGAATTGAGAAGGATGATGAATGATGTTCACTCTCAATGGTCTGCAGATACTAAGTATGCTAAGGTGAAGTCACACACTCTCACATTCCTACTCGTGTTCACACTACTACTCTGTGATGAAACCGATACTAGATTTATAATCTTTAATTATGTTTTTATTTACATAGGAAAGAAACCGATTCAATAGCAAGTCAGATAGGGTCATTTGGGGATTCAACCAACTTATTCATTAATTAAAACACCTATCTATATGATATGTATGTGAAGACTACATGTGTAGGACTTATGATTAAATTAGAGAGAAAAATAAGTAAGTATAGAAGCATCTTTGCAAAACAGTTTGTGCCACAGAAGAGTCAATGTTATCTTCCATGATGTAGCCTGGAATTCCAGTTCTTACGTTTCCTGGTCCTGTGGCCTTAGGCAAGTTACTTAACCACCCTACATCCTGTTTTTCTCATGATAAGAGGGGATAAAACTGTACCTATGTCACAGGGCTTTGAGAGGAACCAATGAGGTGCACCTGATGAACTTAGCACAGGGCCTTCACATAGCAAATACTCAAGAAATGGGAGCTGTGGGCACTATTGAAGCAGCTTATATCAATGGCCAACCAGTACCCGAGCTAAGTAAAAGTTAAGCATAAGAATTGTCAGAAGAAAAACACCTTCTTTTTCTATTAAAAGGAGAGCCTCCACAGGTTGAATTAAGAAAAAGTTTAAAGGAATCTAATCATTTTTTTCCAGCTGTGGACTGCATAGTGTCACTGCTCTGCAAGGCAGCAATTCAGCCCGTGTCCTGACCCAGTCTCTGTAACAGTTATTTGCAGACCAGCTGGCCAAATGCACCTGGAGAGAAACTCAGGTGCCCTGGCACATACCCTGGGGCTTCCTTATGCTGGTCTCACTATGACCAGGAGACATGACTAGAAAGAGTAAAAAGAGGTTGGCGACAGCCTGACCAACATGGTGAAACCCTGTTTCTACTAAAAGTACAAATTAGCCAGATGTGGTCGTGCATGCCTGTAATCTCAGCTACTCAGGAGGCTGAGTTCGGAGGATCACTTGAACCTGGGAGGTGGAGGTTGCAGTGAGCCCAGGTTGTGCCACTGCACTCCAGCCTGGGCAACAGAGCGAGACACCATCTCAAAAAAAAAAGAGGTTGATGGATGGTCACTGAGACTTATTGTCAAATAGTTTTTTAAAAAAACTAGTCATTGTAATCAAAGCAAGTATCTAAGAATAAGACTTAGGTTTCCCTGCTGTTCTCCATACAAATATTCAAGAATGATGACAGCATATACACTTATTCTGGGTATTCTCAGTGTAAATTTTTCATGGAAAAGGGAGGCTCAGACTGTGTGACCTAATAAGCACTACACTTGTCTCACAGGCAAACAAGTTTGACAATTCAGGTTCACATAGCAGCTACCAGTACAGCCAATATTTTCTTTTCTTCATATCCAAACTACAAGAAAATTAAATGCCTGTCTTTATCCAGTACCCTGAATTGACTGAACCTACAAAAGCATTTGAAATCATTAACAAACCTAGGTTCTAGCAGGTACTAGAAGCAAAGTTGGCTGCCCCACATCAATAAACTCCAGGATTGAACAGTTGGTTGTTTTTGAGTTAATGAGTCCCTAGATGGCCCATTCCTGCATTAGGTGCCAAGCAGAAGGTTCACAAGGCAGTCATCTCAGAAGCAGAGATGTGCCCACAGCTCTCAACGCACTTTTTACCTTCACCTCTAAAAACCTCTGGACACTACTAAATGATAATGGAAAAAAATCACTACCCAAAACATCCTGGAAACTCACAGCAGCTTTGAGGTCACATCCATCACCTTCAGCAACACACACAGGGAGCGATGCAGATGGAAGTGCAGTGGGTGATTATAATTGTGCTCTGTCATGTGTTTAATGTGGCAAAACTGGAGAGTCCTGAGAAACTGAAGTAGAGTGTTGCAGCCTGGGGTGCAGTGATTGGGAGAATGGAGATAGGAGTCTTTGGAGGAGAAATGTTGGGTCCGTTGTGAGTCTGAATGGCAGACTGGCTGTCCAGATGTGGCTTCTGACCTATCCATCTGAGGGCTTCTGTGGCGTAAAGGATTTCCGTCATGTCCATAGGCCTTGCTTCCACTTTGTCTTTCAATACAAATGGATGAGCCAAGCAGCAAGGATTGATAGAGCACCTTTGACTTGGAGAGATCAAGAAAATGAAAAAGCATGAGAACAGTGATGCCCTAAAGACAATAAGAAAGTGGGGAGTTTGGGCTTACACATATTAAGCATAACACAGACATCCAGCTGCAGGGGCATGTGCCTGTAGTCCCAGCTACTTGAGAGGCTGAGGCAGGAGGATCGCTTGATCGCAGGAGTTAAAGGCCAAGTGGACAATATAGCAAGACCTCCATCTCAAAAAAAGTTTTTTAAGTATGACACAAAGGCACATGAGGACCTGATGGCTATAAATCACTGCCCCAAAGGATGTCACAGATAGCCTGGTCACTCAAGTAGAGACTCATGGCAGGGGAATAGTCACCACAGAGTCCCCACTAGGACAATGCCTCATGGAACTGTTGGAGTAGAGCAGCCCCCAAAACCCTAGAACTATAGAGCTACCAGTATGCAACTCCAGCCTGGGAGAGCTGCAGGCACAAGACTCTAGCTCATGAAAGCTTCTTGAGGCCTTGGGAGTCCAATTCCTGCCCCAGTGTGCTTAGGATATGGGACATGAAGTCCAGGAGACTATTCTGGAACATTAAGACTTAATGTTGCTTTATTGGGTTTTGGACTTATTTGGGACCAGTTACTCCTTTCTTCTTGCCTATTCCTCCATTTTGGAATGGAAATATCTATCCCATGCCTGTCCCACTATTGTATTTTGGGGTTTGGGGGGATTTTTTGTTTTTTGTTTGTTAGTCAGGGTCTAACAGGTTCTTACTCTTGTCATCCAGGCTGGAGTGCATTGGCACAATCATGGCTCACTGCAGCCTCAAACTCTCAGGCTCAAGCAATCCTCCTGCCTCAGCCTCCCAAGCAGCTGGAACTACAGGTGTATGCCATCACACTCAACTATTTTTTTCTTCGTAGAGACAGCATCTCACTATGTTGCCCAGGCTGGTTTCAAACTCCTGGGTCAAGTGATCCTCCCACTTCAGCCTTCCAAAGTGTTAGGATTACAAGTGAGAGCAATGGTGCCCAGCCTCCACCATTGTATTTTAGAGACACATAATTTGTTAACTTGACAGGCTCACAGCCAGAGAGAAATTTGCCTCAGGATGAATTGTGCCTTGAGTCTCACCCATATCTGCTTTAGGTGAGACTCTTCAGACTTTTGAGTTGATGCTGAAATGAGTTAAGACTTCTCTGGGAGTACTGGGATGGAATAAATGGCTTTAGCATTGTGAGAAAGACATGAATGTTGGGGGCCAGGGGAAGAATGCTATAGTTTGAATGTGTCTCCCAAAAAGCATGTGCCAGAAACTTCATCCTCAATGCAACAGTGTTGGGAGGTGGAGCCTGATAAGTCATTAGGTCATAAAGCCTCTGCCCTCATGAGTGGGTTAATGCTGTTTTCTCAGGAGTGGATGAGTTATCATAAGAGTGGGTTTGTCATAAAGTAGGTTCAGCCACCTCTTGTTCTCCTGCTCTTGTGCACTCTTGCCCTTCTGCCTTCTGCCTGAGATCATGCAGCAAGAAGGTCCTCACCAGATTCCAGCACCATGCTCCTGGACTTCTCAGCCTCCAGAACTGTAAGAAATAACTCCCTTTTTTATATAAATTATTCAATCTCAGATATTCTATTATAGTAAACCAAAATGGACTGAGACTTTGGGTTTGAAACATGGACAAACTTCTGAAAGTGCAGCAAAAACTCTTTAAGATCCTATAGTCTTTCATTATTAGAAATTCAGAATTTGGTGGTGATATGGTTTGGTTCTGTGTCCCCACCCAAATCTCATCTTAAATTGTAATCCCCACGTGGGAGGGAGGTGATTGGATCATGGGGGAAGTTTCCCCCATGCTGTGATAGTGAGTGAATTCTCACAAGATCTGATGGTTTTATAAGTGTCTAGAAGTTCCTACGTTGTCCTTCTCTCTCCTGCCACCTTGTGAAGAAGGTGCTTGCTTCCCCTTCGCCTTCTGCCATGATCATAAGTTTCCTGAGGCCTCCCCAGCCATGTAAAACTGTAAGTCAATCAAACCTCTTTCCTTTATAAATTGCCTGTTCTGTTATTTCTTTATAGCAGTGTGAAAATGGAATAATACACTAAATTGGTATCAGTAGGTTGGTACTAGTATAAAGATACCCGAAAATGTGGAAGTGACTTTGGAACTGGTTGGAACAGTTTGGACAGCTCAGAAGAAGACAGGGGGTTGTGGGAAAGTTTGGAACTTCTTAGAGATTTGTTGAATGTTTTTGACCAAATTGTTGTTAGTGATATGGACAATGAAGTCCAGGCTAAGGTGGTCTCAGATAGAGATGAGAAACTTATTGGGAACTGCATCAAAGGTCACTCTTGCTTTAGCAAAGAGACAGGTAACCTTTTGCCCCTGCCCTAGACATCTGTTGAACTTTGAACTTGAGAGAGATCGTCTGAAACTGGGACTTTCGTTTAAAAAGGAAGCAGAGCATGAAAGTTTGAAAAATTTGCAGCTTGATGATGTGGTAGAAAAGAAAAAAATCATTTTCTGGGGAGAAATTCAAGCCAGCTGTAGAAATTTGCATAAGTTACAAGGACCTGAATGTTAATTACCAAGACAATGAGGAAAATGTCTCCAGGGCATGTCAGAGATCTTGATAGCAGCCCCTCCCATCCCATCACAGGCCCAGAGGAATAGGAGGAAAAAATGGTTTTGTGGGCTGGGCCCAGGGCCCCCCTGCAGTATGCAGCCTTGGGACTTGGTGCCCTATGTTCCAGCTGCTCCAACCCCAGCCATGACTAAAAAGGGCCAAGGTACAGCTTGGGTGCTGCTTCAGAGGGTGCAAGTCCCAAGTCTTGGTGTCTTCCATGTGGTGTTGGGCCTGTAGGTGCACAGAAGTCAAGAATTGAGGTTTGGGAACCTCCACCTAGATTTCAGAGGATGTAGAGAAATACCTGGATGTCTAGGCAGAATCCTGCTGCAAAGGCAGAGCCCTCATGGAGAACCTCTGCTAGAGCAGTGAGGAAGAGAAATGTGGGGTTAGAGCACCCACACAGAGTTCCCACTGGGGCACTACCTAGTGGAGCTGTGAGAAGAGGGCCACCATCCTCCAGACCCCAGAATGGTAGATCCAGTGACAGCTTGCACCACGTGCTTGGAAAAGCCACAGATGCTCAACACCAGCCCATGAAAGCAGCCAGTAGGGGGGCTGCAAAGCCACAGGGGTGGAGCTGACCATGGCTGTGGGAGCCCACTTCTTGTATCAGTGTGACCTGGATGTGAGACATGGAGTCAAAGGAGATTATTTCAGAGCTGTAAGATTTGATGACTTCCCCACTGGATTTTGGATTTGCATGGGGCCTGTAGCCCCTTTGTTTTAGCCAATTTCTCCCATTTAGAATGGGAGCATTTATCCAATGCCTGTACTCCCACTGTATCTTGGAAGTAATAACTTGCTTTGGATTTTACAGGCTCATAGGTGGAAGGGACTTGCCTTGTCTCAGATGAGACTTTGAACTTGGACTTTTGAGTTAATGCCAGAATGAGATAAGACTTTGGGGGACTGTTGGGAAGGCATGATTGGTTTTGAAATTTATAAAGGACATGAGATTTAGGAGAGGCCAGGGACAGAATAATATGGTTTGGCTCTTTGTCCCCATCCAAATCCCATCTCCAATTATAATCCCCACATGTAGAAGGAGGGAGGTGATTGGATCATGGGGGAAGTTTCCCCCATGCTGTTCTCATGATAGTGAGTAAGTTCTCAGAGGAGCTGATGGTTTTAAAGTGTGGCACTTCCTCATTCACATACTCACTCTCTCCTGCTGTCATGTGAGAAGGTCCAAGCTTGCGTCTCCTTTGCCTTCCACCAAGATTGTAAATTTCCTGAGGCCTCCTCAGCCATGCAGAACTGTGAGTCAATTAAACTTCTATTGTTTTAAATTACCCAGTCTCAGGTATCTTTATAGCAGTGTAAAAACAGACTAATATAGGTAGGATTTTTTTTTTTTTTTTGCCCATGGAAAATATATTTCTAATTTTTTGTCTGTCAATAAAAACAAGACATACTCTCTAGAAAGTCACTTTACATTTGAAAATGCCATTCCATACTACAGAGTTCTCTTTTCTTTCCTTATAATCAATATTTCCATCCTTCCATGTGTTTTATTATTTACTTACACACTGAAGCACCCCCATGTTAAGTGGGTTAGAAGAAACACACCCCACATAAGGGCATGGCTCTTGACTGATTCCACTGTCTGTGTCATGATATTCTTACTCAAAGGATCCAGGTTCACTGGTCTCTGCCAAGCAGTCCTGTTCTCCATCCAGGCTGTCAACTGCGTCGCCTCAGCTTCATCTGTTCCCGTCCAGCCTGCCCCTGGTGATGTCTGTTCTGGTCCATACTCCACACCCCTGGCACACTCATCTTCCTAAATCACTACTTTTGTTGTGTTAGCTCCTTCTTCACACAACTTCCAGGGCTCCACATTGCTTACAGAATAAAGCTCAAATTTTTTTCACACCCGGGCACAACCTGGACCATATTTTGCAAAAAGTATCTCCTTGGCCTCTCTAAACACTGAGGCTGCCAATGTTTTCCCTCTTTCTGCTTTCTCTCGGATGGGCTTTTGTGAGGCCATGAGAGCCTTCCTCTTGTAAATGGCTGCTCTCTGTTACTAACCCTCCTTTCACCTCCCCCTTTAAATGTGAAGAGGAGGGGCTCCTAAACACTTGGTGTTGGGCCCACTTCCCACCCACAGGAATTTGCTAGAGTTGCTGTAACGGAATACCACAGACCTGACAGTGTAGATGGCAGAAGGTTATTGTATTACAAGTTTGTAAGCTAAAAGTCCAGGACCAGGATGTCTGCAGGGTTGGTTACCCCTGAAGGCTGTGAGGAAAGAAATGCCTGTTCCAGGCATTTGCACTTGGCTTGTGCATGGCTGTCATTTCCCTGTCTCTCTTCATATTGTCTTTTCTCTATGTTGTCTGCTTTTGCATCCCAATCTTCTCTTTTGAGAAGGACACCAGTCATGGTGGATCAGGGGCCCACCCTACTCCAGTGTGACCTCATCTTAACTAATTACATCTGCATTGGCCCTATTTCCAAATAAAGCCACATTCTGAAGTGCTGAAGGTTGGGACTTCAACATGGGAATTTGGGGGGAGGGCACAAAATTGAACCATAACACTCCCTACAACCCAAACTCAGGAACTACATTCCCAATAATTTTCAGAGCATTTCCCCAGAAATGTTCTTCCATCACCATGGATTTAACATGTCTCAGCAAAAGGCACTCTGTCCTGAAATCATCTCAGCCGTTCCAACTGCTATTAATGGTACTTTCTTCTCTCTTTTGAGCTTTTCTCTGCTCAAGATCAACTGCTAATCTACTAAATATTCTTGCTTTTCACTTTTCCTCATATTTCAAACTCATCCTTTTCCTATCCCTTGAAATTAGGTCTTTCCATTCTCTGGCTTTTGAAATCAATTTCTGCTTCCTCCAGGAAGCCTTCAGGGCCTGTCCCACAGAAGACCTTTTCCCTCCATGGAATCCTGAAACATTCTGTGCCTGCATCACATACCTAGCTCTTGTCCTATTGCTTTGATATCGTTACCTTTTCCTGGAGCTGTGTCTTCTCTCCCAGTTCTGTTGTAAGCTCTTGAGAGGAAGGACATGTCTAACATGGCTTTATATGTCCCACGGCCCTCAGCACCATGACCTGTACTCAGGAGTTACACAGTCATTATTTGCTGATGGGGATGATGCAGACAGTGATGACATAGAAGTGTTGGTGGAAGGGGAGATATTTGACTCACTGAATTCCACCAGAGGCAGGGGGTGGCTTTTCTGGGCTCTCTCTTCTCCTTCACTAACTTTCCTTATATTTCAACTCTTTAAATGCAGGTCTCTTAAGATGCCCACCTTTCTAATGATAGGCTGGTCATTTCCACAATAATATGTCACCATCTATAAATATGGCATGTCTAAAGCCAACCCGCCATCTTGGGTTGAATTCTGGGAGCTCATCCAAGTCTTTCTTCCCTCCTTCCTGTTGCAAGGCAAACACTCTCCAGCCCTGCTCCCTGGGACTCAGAAAGGGAATAAGGAGCCCACTGCTACAGCAGCGTAATGGTTGTCTCCAAATTTGCCAGGGGATGAATGGCTTTTTTTCTGTATATTTCCTTAAGCCTTTCATATCTGTGAGCAATAGCAGAAAATCAGGGGAATGAACAAAAAACACATATAGACTCAGTGGAAAGCCCAGGTTTCTGCTGAATAAGCTGAGTGCACCAGCTTGTCTTCTTTCTTTTTTTTTTTTCTTGTTTCATGGGCCTCTGTTCTCTAAGCTTTCATCTTACATTGGCTACAAATACTCAGATCGTATTTGCTGAAGACTCCATAACCGTGAAGCTGGAGCCACGGGTTCTACTCCTGACTCTACCACTTGCCAGACGGGAAACCTGAGACAAGTCTGTGAATGCTTCTGACCCTAAGTATCCGTATTCTGTAGTGGGGGTTTACGCTCTGCCTCCCGCAGTTATCGTGAGGATCCAAGGAGATGTTCACACAGGCAGGATGAAGCACTGCTCAGACACAACAGGCAGGGGGGCCAGCAGAAGAGTGAGTGCAGCGGGTGTTCCTATAACGCTGGTTTTGAACCCAGGAACTTGTTCCAGGGCAATTAATAGATTAAGCAGAAGGTAAATGTGGTGTTTGCTTCTGTGTGATTTCCTCTGCAGGAAACATTAGATGGATGTGAAAAACAACATCCAGCTGAAAAAGCCACATAGGAACATACAGAGCACACACACACCCCCCAAGGAAAACCACATCCAGCTGAAAGAGCCACATAGGAGCACACAGACCACACACACACACCCCACGCCCACCAGCCCCTCCCTTGTCACGTGTTGCTGTGAGCTCACCCCCACCCCACGTGACATCACAGCTTTCTGATCGATTTCAGTCGCCTCCACAAGTCAGGATGATGTGGGAGCTGCAACTTTCCACCGCCCGCTTCCATAGACAAGCACCAGGGCTTTCTTAAGGTGTAGAAGTCCCGTGTTAATTGTAGCATTTATGTATTTCTTAACCACGTAACATGGGAAGAACTGTGTTAACGTTTCATTAGCTTCCGCCTTTTTTAATGTGCCAGTGTTGAAGTTTCTGAGTATTGTTTTCTGAACCTCCTGCTCCATAAAGTACTGTGGTTTTCATCACATGGCTTTGCACAGCACCATGGGTTTTGGACACACATGTGCCACATTACAGCATTCAGGGTAAACTACATCTGGTTCAACCATCACTTTGCATGGCTGGAATATGGGAATGGTATGGCTGTCTTGTAGGATATTGTGAGATGAAATCCGAAAGTACAGCAGTCTCTAACCCAGGATCTGACATACGGTACTGCAGGCATTTGTTGGTCTTCCACGCTCAGACAGACTCAGTCCTCTGCTGGAAGGAGCAGCCTGCCTACCCAGGGCACTATGTATTGAACAGTGTTTGCAGAAATCTGGGCTGGAGGCCGTCTTCAGTTGGGAAGATGTAGGAAGACTAAGCTGTAATCATTATGAGGGTGACTGTTGCAAAAGCAAACTTGTTTTTTCTGTTGTATGTATTTTTAAAGTTTGACTATATACCTTTGAGGTCAGCTCAAAAGTCCAGTTATATAGCAAATGAGTTGTTCTATAATGAATTAACTTAATTTCTACCAGTCAACTTTTAAATATCAGGAAATATCCTAATAAAGTATGTGAATAAATCCAAAATCCATTGCTTCAGAGGAAAAATTGGTGTTACCTTTACATCCAGCTTATCACAGATGTGTTAGTTCAACATATACGTATGTTATATCTATTTCTGTGAAAAGTACAAACTCAACACTGTGGAAACAGATGACTAATTTATGCAACTTATTTTCTAGGAACTTAAAATCAGAAGAGAACATATCGAAATAAAAATGACAGTAATAGGAGATGACAAAGTTAAAGAGACCAGGAAGTGGCTCTGGGGAAGGAGAGGCCACGTTGGTTCCTGGGGTTAAGAGGGGTCAGCAGTCACATACTCCTTGTTAGCTGTCACTCCAGATGCTGTCCAGGAGTAAGTGGCCGATTTCATCGTAGGACTGTGACTAAACCACACTTGGGTTTAATCAGGATTATAACTATAATTATTATCCCTAAAATGTTTCTTCTGCACATTTTTTCTGTTATATACAAAGAGAATTATTTAAATTTACTAGGCAGATCACCCCAAAAATTCCCCATACTCCTATAGGACTCTCCCCCATTCCCAAATTTCCACATGACATTCCCCAATTCCCCAACTCCCACATGACTCCCCACTCCCCAGACTCCCACATGACTCCCCACTCCCCAGACTCCCACATGACTCCCCACTCCCCAGACTCCCACATGACTCCCCACTCCCCAGACTCCCACGTGACTCCCCACTCCCCAGACTCCCACGTGACTCCCATCATCTGCCATGTTCCCACATGACTCTCCCCACTCTCTATACTCCCGCAGGACTCCCTCCACTCCTCATACTCCCACAGGACCCTCCTCATTCCCCACATTCCCACACGACTCTCCCTGTTTTCCATACTCCCACGTGAGTCGCGCCCACTCCCCAGACTCCCACCTGGCTTTGCCCCATGTTCCCCCATAGCTTTTTTCTTCCACTTCTCATTCTTCCTCATGACTCTATTTCCCCATTCTGCAGACTCCCATATAACTCTCCACAGAGCAGCAATTTTTCTCCTCTCCTCCCATTTCCTTCCAAATCTCTCACATCGTCAATTAGTAGCAGATCCTAGCTGTACATGCAGGAAATGTTTGTGCCTTTCCATTTAAATTCTAGTTGATTTGACATCCGGGTTTGTACTGTTATTTTGTAGTACAAGCAACAGGGACAATTTAATTTCAGAAAATTTCATCCATGAGGCACTCCATATGCATTTCCTGCGCAGTTCCCAGTGAATAGTGTATGCACTCCCTCTCGAGTGAACACAGCAGCCGCCAAGGCAGCCCCGGAGGTGTCGGTGAGGATGGCCCAGCCACCGCATAGCAACTGCTAGGTTTCCAAGGGCAAATAGCTCCTTTCGACCCTAAGCAACTCGATGAGAACATCAAAACATACCTTGTCCAAGATCTCTAATACCCATTAGTGTTAGGGCCTGTTACCTCAATCATAAGTGACAGAGCCCTAATTATTAAGGTAATTAGAAGTTATAACACTGGCAATATTAAAGAGAGAACCTCTAGAACCCATTAACAATGTTACTTTAAGTGATCTGGCTGTGAACTGTTCAAATCTCTAATTACATTATACGTCTGTCTTAAAGGGTGATGTAATTAACTGATGGGCGAGAGGATGAATGTAAAGTAACTACTGTGTAACCGCTGTAAGTACTGTTTTCACAGGGATCACTCCAGCATTGCCGTTTAGCTTTCCTGCACTTTACTGTATACAGTATGGAGCTGAAAAGAAAATCCTGACCTTGACATAGTTATGTGCATTTTATGCACAAACATTTTTGTTCTTTCTTTTCCTGATTTGTTTCTTCATATTTCTATTATATTCACCCAAACCTGGTTAAAGTGAAACTGAGAGACCTTTCGTTTGTACATCTATGTAGATTCTTCTTCCTTTGGTACATATAAACATTTAAACATTGCACCTTTCTATCTTTTGTAGGACCAATTTATTCTGATCATATAAATTATAAAGAAATTCTCAAATAATTAATATATCATTAATTTTTGTGACCCAAGTAATAAATTTTATATTGTACATATCATTCATTATATCTTGGTTTTCTAGAATAATTTATCATGAAATCCAAATCTTTTTTATTCAAGGTCTGGTAGAATGTACTTATTTATTATTTGATTATGATGTTTAAATGAGGTAGTTTTTTAAGAATTAGCCTTCCAGAAAGGACAATATTTCAAGTTGCCTTTATTGACAGCTTTGCTTTTTCTTTTATGAATCATCTTTCATTTGAAAATCATCTACTTTTTCATTATACCACATATAATTTGTGAATATTGAAAATGACATTTCTTTCCTCTAATATCAGCTCTCTCCCTTTGCCATTGCCGCTGCGTTCTGGTCATTGTTAGGATTTCTCTGTCTTCTTAAAAAAAGTGTCCTTTTTTAGAAAAGATGCTCTTCATCCTCCTCTCCCGTCTCACGCTAGCTTTCTGTTGATCCCCGCTTGCACCAGATATTGAGAACCAAACGGAACCTCCTGAGAGGAGGCCTCCCCTCCTTTACCTCCCCTCGCCACAGCCTGGGCCGCTCCCCGGTCCTCTTTCAAGGTGCTCTTTCACCTCTGCGTCCGCAGTCACAGACTCTCCATCCATGCAGGGGCGCAGGGCTGGATCCTGAAGGCAGTCCTTCAAAGTGTTCGGGTTGGCCACGCCAGCCCTGGGGGGATCAGTAAAGAGGTAGAAGGAGCGTGGAACCGGCCTTCGACCTCGCATTTTAATTCATGCTGAAGGAAAGACGATGCGGAATGCTGTGCCTGCGAAGTCACTTCCTTTACTAATAACTGATGCCGTGGTACCCGGGGAAGCCCCAAGAAGTAATTATGAAGGAGAACAGAGACCTGTTGTGGAGACTGGGAGACACTGGTGTTCCAGGGTCTAAAGATTCACATAAGATGACCATGTCTGTAGCCCACATTCCCAGCAGGGGAGCCTCCCCAAAGGTCTCTGGATCCCCTTACATGAGACGACCACGTCTGTAGCCCACATTCCCAGCAGGGGAGCCTCCCCAAAGGTCTCTGGATCCCCTTCGGAAACTGGAAAAAGTAGGAACGCTGATAGAAGTTGTTCTCTCCCTGTAGCAGACACAGCAAGTTCCTGACCTAGTAGCACACCTCTTTCCCTTTCTAATGATTGCAGTCTTCCTAAGGTGTTCATGCTCCTCTCTGTGACCTTAAGCTTCAAGGTTAGCAGCCCACCCCAACTCCAGAGAAGTCTGAATTGCCACAGACTCCATTCTTGGCAGGCACAGGTGTAGACATAAGCATGAGCGTTAACTGCAGCAGGTAGGCACCGAGGAGAGGTTTT
Source organism: Hylobates moloch (assembly GCF_009828535.3). NCBI lineage: Eukaryota > Metazoa > Chordata > Mammalia > Primates > Hylobatidae > Hylobates > Hylobates moloch. Next base: position 172,803,794 of record NW_026652279.1, read on the forward strand.
TGATTGTGATTTCTTTGCTGATAAGGTGGGATGCGGAGAAAGATCTTTCCACCTTTTCCATGGATTTTGTCAAGGGAGAGCCTGGTTGTGCTTGAATGAGGTGCCTGGGGTGAGTGCAGGCCGGAGAAGTGCCAGCCTGAGGCCAAGGCAGCGCCTGGGGAATGCAGGAGGGACAGAGGAAAAAAGCCGGGCTCTGTGAACACTGACTTCAAAGCCCGGGAACCAGACCTCTTTGGGACTTCTTCTTACTTCAGATTAAAACAAATAATTTCACATATTGTCGAAGAAGGTTAGGTGAGCATTTTCTGTGACTGACAGCCCAGCATAGGCCGCCGGAGGTGCTGACTTGACTGATCAAACACAGGTTTGCAGAGAGGAGCACAGAGGCAATGCAGAGCCATCTGTTCAGGGATGCAGAACAGTGTGGAGGTGACAGCCAGAAGAAAAGTCACACACCTACATTTCTCAACTCCAGGCACCTAATAATCTATAAAAGAAAGCATTAAATATATAACACCACAAACACAGAAAACACAAACACCACACATCAGATTCAGTGAAATATAACAGGGTTTTCCGACAATGAGCGAAAGCTAAAGAAACTCGCCGGACATCCCAAAACATAAAACTAACCCTACAATGAGGATAACCCTACCCCTAACGTTACCCTACACTAAATCTAACCCTACTCTAGCCCTACCCCAACCCTAACACTACCTTAACCTTAATCCTAATCTTAACCCTAACCCTAACCTAATCCCTAACCCTAACCCTAACCTAACCCTACCCTAATCCTAACCCTAACCTTCATGCTAACCCTACCCTTACCCTTACCCTAACCCTAACCCTACCCTTACCCTAACTACGTGAGATGCAGAAATCAACTCCTTGCTTTGCATTCTTTGCCTGCAGGACACGGCGACATTTCACCCCCTTGTGAGCCTTCGAGATGATTTTACACGTGAGGGAGGGATTTGTAACCATTAGCAATTCTTTATTATCAAAGACACAACTTTACATTTATATTCACACAGGCCTAGCAGGGCCCCCTGGCCTGTCTGTGGCACAGGACGGGGCATTGCTGACTCCACACTGAATCCCCACATCTCCTGCATGGCATGGCCTAGCACACCTGTGTTTGAAAACTCACGTTTATTTCCTCAATGTTTTTCACTTCATCAAGGGCATAGCTACTTAGACCCAAAAGCAGTCTCTTTGCCTGGCCTGGCATGAGAAGCCTATGCACTTCCTGATATGTTTTCTCCTCTGTTTGCTTCTAATGTCTCCGGATGAAATCACTGAGTCATTTTTAATCACTGTAAAACATCAGAGAATTAACTTGGAAAACATGGGAAGACCTTGGTGAAAAAGGAAATCCTATGAAGTGTAAATAATTTTTGAGCTAAAATGAGGGAGATTATTAATGTTTGAAAATTATGAACTTGGCAGAAACACTACAGCATTTTCATTTTTAAGAGTATTATCAGAAACACACTCTGAAAACATGTGCAGAACTCAAGACCTTACTGTGAATAAAACTGAAATTGAACGAAGGCATTTATACCCTCAGGAGGGATTTCTTCACCTTTTTAAATCGTTTTTTTCTTTCTTACTAGTAAGTCGTGAGTTCAAGATTTACTACAACAAAACTAACTCATGCAGAACTGTACACCCCTGTCATAATTTCAAACTGCCTGTGAGATACCAAGTGTGTCTGCGGTACACATGAGCATGCTTGTATGCACAACCGAATTATAATTTAGTTCAAGAAGACATGACTTCAATCCCCAGCAAAGAGTTTGCAGCTGCTGGAGGTTGTCTGTCTTGCTGTGTTTGGGTTTTTAAAGTTGGAGCGTCTCCAGGATCATTGTTTCAATGAGACTGTGCACATAGACTCAACTTTCAGCTTTTTCTGTAAAGGGAGTCGAGATGAGGCTGTGGGCACCCAATGTCATGAATCAGGAGACGGTCGGTGACCGCGGGCCGGTTCTAGAAGCCCAATGCCAGTGCAAAGAGGAAAGAACAGGAAAGAGATGGCCTTTTCTGTGCAGTCATTTCTTTCTCACTTCCCAACGGCTCACATGAACAACGCCGGAAGCCCACGGAGTCTCCACTCTCCCAACAGTCGACTTCTGAATCTGATTTTTAAAATGTCAACAGCTTCCACTCTCTCAGCTGATTTTAACAGAAGATTCCTATAATCAATGTGCTTGAATCCTGCACACATGCTCCTATCCAGTGAGGGACGCTCAATGGTGCTGCTGAGGCCAATCTGAGACCACAGCAAAAATGCCATCGTCCTGAGAATGTTTTATGACGTAACAATATGGTGACTTTTACATACTTTTTTCTGTTCTGGAAATAAGGGAAGTTGAAATCGGTTTCTAATTAACTTAAGTTATTCACCAACCTCAATATCCAAAAAAAAAAAAAAAGAAATGTTTTTGTCTTTAGGCCACAACATACTTTTAAAATATATTGAAGACCCTATGAGCTTTTGTCTGTATGGGTTATACCTATAAATATTTACTGTATTAAAGTTAAAGCTGATACAATCTTAGAATATGTGTTAATCCACTTAAGAATAACAATGATAAGTTATTACTTTTTAAGCTCTCCATGAGAAATCACTATATTTTAAAAAAAATTTTTCAGTGAGAAGAGACGTGTTCCTTTGGACCTGGCTTGTGGGGAGACAGCTGGGTCCTCACAGTCCTGCAGTATAAAATCTCACGCTGTCTGTTGTTCCAATTGAAATATATGAAGAAAACAAGGACTTACACAGCCACGTGGTTGGAAAAAAGAGAAGCATATCAATTGCCTTTTCAGATAGTTGTGAATATCCCCCTTTGATACTACACCAAAACATGACAAGTATTCGCATCTTAAAGGTTACTTACACACAAAGTGAAATCCAAAACCATGTCAACAAACATTCTGTGGTCTCTTGGTTCCTCTTGCACTTGGAATAAGCCTTTCACCCATCAGTGATGATTTTGTAATGTCATGCATGGGTCATCTGGAAAATACTGGTTCTGAGTCCTGCAGCAGACACATTTCATTATACCATATTCCATCACTGCATTCATCAGTATCACCCCCAGTTCTGTCTGAAAGGCCTTTAAGAACTGGAAAGCTCTTAAGCTGATTGTGGTAGATAGAAATTTCAAAAATTCACATTTTTACTGGAAAAATCAAATGTCATTGGCAACAAATCTTCCAGTTTTTCCTTGAAGCAAGAAGTCACGTCTTTCATTTTCTTTCTTCCTTCCTTTCTCTCTCTCTTTTTCTTTTTCTTTCTTTCTTTCTTTCTTTCTTTCTTTCTTTCTTTCTTTCTTTGTTTGTTTGTTTTTAAGAAAGAGTCTCACTCTGTCACCCAGGCTGGAGTGCAGTGGCACGATTTCAGCTCACTGCAACCTGCACCTCCCAGGCTCAAGTGATTCTCCTGCCTCAGCCTCCTGAGTAGCTGGGATTACAGGCACCCGCCACCACACCCAGCTAATTTTTGTAATTTTTAGTAGAGACAGGGTTTCGCCATGTTGGCCAGGCTGGTCTTGAACTCTTGACCTCAGTTAACCCGTCCGCCTTGGCCTCCCAAAGTGCTGGGATTACAGGTGTGAGCCACCGTGCCCGGCCATCTTTCACTTTCAAGGAACTTTGCCATGTACCCTCATCTCGACAGCCATGGTTTGTCAGGGGTCCTTTCCAGGGAAGATGGCATTCCATGGAAAAGCAACTGGCTAGTTTGGTTTCTAACTCAGAAGGCCTTACAAGTGTTCTCGTGGAGAGACCCCTGCCCTCTGTGTAGATGCCCCGTGCCACCACAAAGACTCTTAGAAGGTGTGTGCTCAAGGGAGAGAGGTCATAAAATTAACCATTTTTACTGCATCACCAAGTCCATTCTCAAGTGAAACTGCCTTTTGGATTCTTTTCACTGTGAACAGGCTGTGATTACCGGCCCAGATGAGCGCTGCTGCCTTGATTTGGGCTCAGGTGCATTGCACCCACCACTGACTTTGCACCACTGGTGCAGACATCAACACTATTAGAAGGGCAATGGGTATCCTGGCATTATTATGAAACGGTTTTGATCTTGGGACCCTCTGTAAATGTGCTGGGGCCTCCCCAGTTGAAGAATTGCTGATCATGGGTGAGGGAGAAAATAAGCCGTTGCATTACTAAAACTCTCTCAGAACTTCAAGAAAAATGAAAATAACTCAGCACAAGCCCAGTGATGGTGGGGAAGATCTTTCAGCTACTGAAGCGGCTAAAATGTGAGATGCACTTTGCGAGCTTGGCCTAGAAATAACTGGTATATTAAGTTACAAAGGGCTTAGTAGCATCTGCAGTTTGAGGGAGTGTATCTGCGAAATTGCCAGTCAAACCAGAATAAGAGCTTGGTGTCTAAGCTGACACTGGTGTGCTTCTGGTGGGAGTGAAGCAATGGGTTTGCTTGACTTAAAGGGCTGGACCTGTACCTTCTACATTCAATGTCTTTGGCCCTACTGGTAGTGAGTGGGAAAGAGTGCATGCATCTCAGTACATTTGGAATTGTAGGTAATTTTAATAAAAACCATTATTCAATTCAAAACATGAGGAATATAGCTTGCATCCTACAGAAAACAAAATAGTTTAATTAAAATTTTAGAGAGTAAGATAAATGTCATGTGGCTAAAAATGAGTAAAATTTCTAAAATGTTCATATGCAGGCAATACACATTTCAGACCATAAATCCATTTTTTTAAGCAAACAAAGACAATAAAAGGTAACAATGGCTAGAGCTGCAGTTAATCTTTAGAATTCAATTTATGCCTTGGCAGTTTGTGCTGTTTTTGGTGAATGCAGGTTTTTGAAAGCTTTTTGGCTTCAATTCAGGCAAAAGCAAAACAAGGCTGGAAATGTACAGTGTTATGAGACCCTCAGATTCGTGCCAGCTACAGCGACTCTCAGCTCATTTGTTTTAAAGGTTGTGCATCTGATTATAAGTATCTTTAATAAGCTTTTTTCAAAACATAATAGAGTAGATTTGAAAACAGAAAGTAAATGCAATACTAATGTGTATTGATATTTTAAGAGTATTGATATTTCATAACTAGTTTTTTCAGAAATGCCTTATAAATTATTTGCAAGGTATTTTCAAGTCCTGTTTAGACTGGCTGTTGATCGCTTTATTTCTGTTTAATAAGCCATTAAGGGGACTACAGAACTGCGATATAATTATTTATTAAACCTTTTACAATGAAATGAGCACTTAGAAAGAGAGAACTGTCTTGGCTTTATCTTAACCAATAATTATAATGTATTTACCATGTGTTTTTTTATGTCACTGATGCATGGCAAATTGTACGTATGGTGGTTTCACATTTTATCCATAAGGGTGGTTATTTTATAAATGTGCTAAATCTAATTAGAATGTATTCTATGTGTACATAGCCAAGAAAACCAACCACCAGCACAAAGCCCCACCCACCGGCCATTTGTTGCCCGATTTTATTCCAAAGGAGACAGGATCAATGTCAGGGCAGAAGATTGGGTGCCAGATTCAGGACCAAAACCAGACTATTTTCCCAGGGAAGCTGCTGGTGAGAAGAATCCGTGTACCCCTGCCCTGGGCACTGACCCCGTGAGTTGGTGCCCTGCTCTGCTCTGTGCTCTCCTGCGCCAGCCATGCACATGTGTGGGCCGCCAGGCTCACCATGATAATTTTTGCGAAGCTCAGGGTTCCTAAGGAGACCCTTCCTAGTGTTGTACATCTGGGAAGGCCAGTCTCACCATTCATGTCTGCATCTCACGGTGGGTGTGGTGTGAATCAACACAGAAGAAAATGAATATTGTAGGTAGAAAAACGAGGAGAACCCCCAAAACGTATACTATTGTTATAGCTAAAGATTTAAGGGTCTCTTCAAAACTAGATAAATGCAAGATAACGATTCATCACATACATCCGTAGTCAGGAAGAGACAGGGCAACCTGCGCATGCATCTCAGCTCTGCCACGTAGGAGCTGTGCGATTGATCCTGGCGAAATTACGTAACCTCTCTGAGCCCTTGCTTCCTCGTCTGTAAAATGAGGACCATGATGCTCAGGCTTTTATGAGGATGAATGGAATGGTGTGCCTGGGAAGAGAGCTTAGCTTTATTGATCACCAATTGACTGTGCCTGGTCAATAATCGATGATCAATAAATGGCAGCAATAGGTCTCCTTGCCGCCTTTGGAGACAGTAACATGTGAATCCTAACTTTTCCCTTGTCCTCACTATGCGGCGAAGTACTACTGAGGCAAGCAGGGCCAGCTGACATCCCAGCACTTAGGACAGGGCAGGGAGCCCTGCTGCCTCTCAGACCCCGCTGGCCCGGCAGGCCATGGCTGCCCCACTCCCTCCACTCACTGCGCAGCCTGGAGACAACACCTTCTGACAAGGGGCTTCCAAAATTCCTACATCACAGTGGCAGGACCAGCGCAGAGGAAAAAGAGTCTGATAGCGCAGCACTTCCCAGAGATCACCACATTGTCCTCTCTCCTTTGGGTCTCTGAACACAATATTTTATCAGAAAACCATCAATACGGGCTGCTGAGGAAGGGGCTACTGGCCCCTGTGCTCTGTAGCATGTTCTGGAGGGCTGGCAGCAGGCACCCAAGGAGAGAGCCTGAGCTCTCTGACCGTGGGCGCCAGTGTGAGGCACGTGTTCACCTGTGGGCAAAAACCTGCCTCAGCCCTGGAAAGAAGAATGTATGCTTCCAATTTTTCTCTTAAGTTTCTTTACTGTGAAAAATTTCAAACATATGATAAGGAGAAAGACTCGCATAATGACCTTCCCTGAGCCCATCAGCCAACACAGTTGTTAACATTTGGCCAGTCTCACATCAACATGGCCCCTTTCATGTTTTACCCCTGCCAGGTTGTGAAGCTGATCCCTGGCCTCATTGTTCATCAGCAGTAACATTTCAGTGTGTCTCCCTAAAAATCAGGGATTTCAGAAAATATAAATGGTATGACTATTGCACTAAAAATTAACAGAATTCATTAGTGATTTCTTGGATATACCAAAAACATAGACAACAAAAGAAAAAATTGATAAACTGGACTACACCAAATTTAGAAACTTTTATGCATCAAAGGATATTATCAGCAGAGTGAAAGGGCAACATATGGAATAGAAGAAAGTATTTATAACTCGTATAACTAATAAGGGATTAGTAACCAGAATATATAAAGAACTCCTACAGTTCAACAACAAAAACAACAAAAAACCACAACTGATTAAAACATGGTCAGAGGATGTGAATAGACATTTCCAAAGAAGATATACAAATTTCCAATAAGCACATGAAAAGATGCTCAACACCATTAATCATTAGGGAAGTGCAAATCAAAACCACGATGAGACACAACCTCACATCCACTAGGATGACTATTATCAAGAAAAAAAAAAAAAGACAAGAAGTGTTGATGAGGAGGCAGAGAAACTGGAGGACTCACACTGTTGGTGGGGATGTAAAATGGTGCCGCTGCTACAGAAAATAGTTCAGCATTCCTCAAAAACTTGAAAATAGAATTACCATATGATCCAGCAATTTTAGTTTTAGGTGCATACTCAAAAGAACTATAAGTAGGATCTTGAAGCAACAGCTGTACCCATGTTCACCACATCATTATTCCCAGTAGCCAAAAGACAGACATTACCCGGTGGCCCTCAGTGGGTGAATGATGTGGTGTATCCATACACTATTATTCAGCCCCCAAAAAGAAGAAAATTCTGACACGTGCCGTGACACTGATGACCCTTGAGGACATTGTGCTAAGTGAAACAGGCCAGCCACAAATGACAAACACTAAATGAGTGTTTGAGTCCACTCACATGGCGTCCCTTGAATGGTCACATTCCAAGAGACAGAAAGTAGAACAGGGCTGGGTGCAGTGGCTCACGCCCATGATCCAAGCATTTTGGGAGGCTGAGGTGGGAGGATCACCTCAGGTCAGGAGTTAGAGACCAGCCTGGCCAACATGGTGAAACCCCATCTCTACTAAAAATACAAAAAACTAGCTGAGTGTGGTGGCAGGTGCCTGTAATCCCAGCTAGTCAGGAGGCTAAGGTGGGAGAATTGCTTGAAGCAGGAGGTGGAGGTTGCAGTGAGCAGAGATTGTGCCATTTCACTCCAGCCTGGGCAACAAGAGGGAAACTCTGAGAAAGAAAGAGAGAGAGAGAGACAGAGAGAGAGAGAGAGAGAGAAGGAGGGAGGGAGAGGGAGCTGCCAGGGGCTGGCAGGGAGGGGGATGGGGAGTCAGTGCTTGGTGGGGACAGAGTTCCAGTTTGGTGAGCTGCAAAATTCTGGAGATGGGTGGTGACAAACCACAATGTGACTGCACTTAATGCCACTGAACCGTACACTGAAAATGGTTAAATGCTAAATTTATGTTACATATTGCCACAATTTTTAAAATAAAACATTTATAATATGCAGTAATAGTATCAAATATCCAGCCAATGTTTACAATTTCCCAATTGTCTTATAAATGCCTTTTTTTCCCCACTGGTTTGTTCAAATCGAGATGCAGCAAGGCACACACGTCTCATGTGGCTGGTGTGTCCCTGACAATTCTCCTCGCCTCTGTTGCTCGTTTGTGGAAGAAATGAAGTCATTTGCCTGCACAGATTTCCATCCTCTGCATTTTGCTGATCACACCCCCATCCACCATCCTGGGTGCTCTCTGCACACCCATCCCTATTTCTCGAGCAAGGTTGCCCTGTAGGCTTTCTGCAGGGGTGGGAACATCCCGCATCTCTGTCCATGCAGTAGCAAACAGCCATGTATGGCCATTGAGCCCTTGAAATGTGGCTGCTGCAGCTGAGGAACTGAATTTTAATGTAATCTAATTTTAAGGGATTTGATTTTAAATACCTTTGAAAAGCCAGTTCCAGGGCAGCACAGGCCTAGAGGCATGATGGGACTCTAGCTCTGCCTTTTTCCATCCAAGAAGCACTGTGATGGGTCATTTCCTTGGGTGACATCAGATCTGCCCCCCGATGACCCTGGGCTACGAGCTGATGCTGGAGTCCCTCTTGGGTGGGATGCACAGTCACTGGCCATTTGTGTGTCCTGTTCATACTCACAGCCCATCTCTGGGCATCTGGTTGTAAAGTCTCCATCGCACGGTTGAAAAGCAGAGGTACAAGACATTAAAACGCGCACGTCAATCAGTGCTGGTGACAGCGTCAACCCAGGCTGTCTCACTCCAGCCCCATGCTCTCAGCCCCTGCTCTCCTGCCTGGTTTAATCTGGTTTCCTCCCACAGTGCTTATTTGCAGTGGCCCACCAGCAAAACCAGGGTCTAATTGCCTTGTCATCATTTATGTCAGTCTCGTAATTTCCTGAAGTTTGGGAATAAACAAAAGTCTTAAAAATGCCCCTTCCCTCTTTCTCTCCTCATCTACCCATTTCCCCAGCCTGCTGTTGGACTAAAATTCTGATATATGTTAATATTGACTTTATTGTTACCAGCCATCTGTTCTGTTAAAAGAAAATCAACTCCTCAAGACTTTCTTATAGGCATAAGTGGATTGATTGATTTTCTTTTCTAGTCATTCTGCCTTGTTTTAAATGAGGGAACTGACAATCATGAAAAAAAAATTAGCTAGCGCTCGTGCAATTGAGGTAAGCTGCTAGACCGCTGCCACCAGTCCACTGTTCCTGGGCAATGTACTGCTTTGCAAACCCCAGCCGAGCATGTGCACAGCATCAGCAAACAGACAGGGGTTGCGTGTGAGGGCTCACAACTGTCTCCTTGGAGACTTGACATTTGGTGCAAAAAGCACAATGGTTTCACATGAGCTTTAGATCTCACTTGTACATGTTCAGAAAGCAAAAAGCAGGCCCTTCTTTTCATGAGCAGTGGCCACGTGGCACCATGTCCCTCAGAAGTACATTCAAGCCCTGGCACCATGCCGACACTGTGACCTCGGGCAAGTCATGTCTGCTTCCTGAACCTCAGCTTTCTCACCTGTCAAGTGGGGATCATGTGCCACACTGCAGTGTTTATAATGCTGCATCTCAGGAAGGACAGGGACTGTCTGCAGGTGAGAGGAGATGACAGGCTTGATTCTGCAGAAGAAGAATGTTACTGAAGCAAACAGAAAGGCCTGTCCAGCAATAACTAGCTCAAGTGGCTTCATCAAAGGAAATGTTCTCCCGTGCGCAGGGTCAGGTAGGGCTGATGGCACAGCAAGGATGCAACTCAGGGTGGTCCCCACCTCCACGTCAGGAGCAGGGGGGTGTCAGCATGGAGGAATCTGGGCTGCCATGCAGCAGGTATCTTTGCAGTGGGAGAACCACATGGTGTCATGGGCTGACTCTGCCCCTAAAATTCCTATGTAGAATTTTCAACCCCCAGTACCTCCGAGTGTGGCCTTGTTTGGAGATAGATAGGATCTCTACAGAGGTAGTCCAGGTAAAATAAGATCATTTCAAAACATTTCTCAAAAGAAGACATACAAATGGCCGAAAGCATGGAAAACGCGCTCAACATGAGTGATCGGAAAAGTGCAAATCAAAACTGCAATGAGATCCCACCTCACACCTGTTATCATGACCATTATCAAAAGGACAAGATATAGCAGGTGCTGGTGAGAACATGGGGAAGGGGAAGCTCGTACACTGTGGCTGGGAAGGTGAATCAGGACACGCAGCGTCTACGGAAACAGTGTGGAGGTTCCTGAACACGTCAAAACTGGAACTGATAGGATCCAGCTGTCCCACTGCTGGGTGGCAGCCAAAGAAAATGAAATCAGTAGCTCAGGGAGATATCTGCACCCTTGAGTTTGTTGTGACATGGCTCACAATAGCCAAGGCGTGTGCTGTGGTCTGAACGCCTGTGTCCCTCCCAAAGCCACGCACTGGAACCTAACACCAGTGTGACCGTGTGAAGAGGTGGGGCCTTCTGGGAAGTGATTAAGTCATGAAGGCTCTGAGCCCAGGAATGGGATTTGTGCCTCATAAAAGAGACAGAAGGCAGCTGCCTTGCCCTCCGGCCACACTAGGACCCAGCCACGGGGCTCCAGTCACAGAGCAGAGAGCAGCCCTCAGCAGACTCCACATCTGCAGGTGCCTTGGTGTTGACCTTCCCAGCATCCAGAACTATGTGAAATAAATTTCTACTGTTTATATTAATAAATGACCTCGTCTCCAGTATTTTGTCATAGCAGCCTAAATAGACCCAGACAACATGGAAGCAAACTAAGTGTCCATGAACAGATACATGGATAGAGAAAATGTGATATCACATGCAACAGGACATTATTCAGCCTTAAATATGAATAGAAGGCCCTGTTGTCACTCGCCGCAATGTGGATGAAGCCGGAAGACATCACGCTATGTGAATAAGCCAGGCACACAGGGATGGGTCCTGCATGACGCCGCCTTTATGATACATTTAAAACAGTCCAACCCACAGGAGCAGACAGCAGCACAGTGGCCACTGGGTCTAGGATGAGGGAGATGGGGAGACGCCAGGCGAGTGAGCTCGTGTGCGGCGCCTAAACAGTTCACAGTGCTGTGTCACACACTGGAAATTTGCCCAGGAAAACTTCTTCAGTGTTCTCACCACCAAAAAGAGAAAGAAAATGGTAACTGTGTAAGGAAATGGATGTGTTAATTAGCTTGATTGTGGTGATGATTTCACAATGTATATTGAGATATCAAATTATACACTGTGAATATATACAATTTTTATTTGTCAGTTATACCCTAAGAAAGATGGAGGAGATTAAATAAATAAAATGAGGTTGTTAGGGTGGGCCTAAGTCAATAAGACTAATGTCCTTCTCAGAAGAGGAAGTGTGGGCAGGTGCATGCAGGGAGAAGGTCTCTCGAACACGGGGACAGCTACTTGCAGCCAAGGAGAGGTCTCTGCAGCAACACCCTGCAGACACCTTGATCCTGGACTTCCAGCCCCCAGCACCGAGTGATAATCAATGTCTGCTGTTTAAGACATGCAGTCTGTGGCACTTTGTTACAGTGGCCCCAGGAAGCTTACAGTGGTCAACTCAGAGAGGACGCCTGGCTTAGAACACAAGTCAGACCTGAAAGAGCAGATTGCATAAAAAACTGTTGGCGATTGGGGTGCTGCTCTTGCTCCCGACCCCCTGCCTGGCCTCAAGCACAGCCTCTGCCACCCCTGCTCCGCCGATACCCCTGGGTCCCAAGACCTGTGGCTCAGCCTGTCCACTTCCTCACCACCCTGTGCAGCTGGCAGCCAGCACTGGTCCTTCTGCCAAAGCCCCAAGATTGGCACAGCCTGGGTGGTTCCTGGGGCCAGCTGCACTGCAGTCCCTGGGGCCTAGTGCACATGGCAGCTTCCCTGCTGGCCCTGGACTCATGGCCCTGAGGACTGCTGAGCCTTGGACAGCCCCTCTGCCCAGGCCTGGCCCCAGCCCCAGCAGTGAGCAAAGCCCTCAGCGAGCGAATGCACCTGCTAGAAACACGGCCCACCAGTGTCTGCTGGAGAAGGCCTCACGGACAAATCCGTGGGAGTGGGCCCAGCCTGCTCAAGTCTGGGGCCTCCAGGCACAAGCCCCACAGCCCAGGTTACCCCTGGATGGAGTCCACAGCCTAACTTTCTCTTTGCCCACCATGTCACTTAAGTCACCCTTATACATTTTTCTCTCCTTCCATCTTTGTTTCCTTCATTTTTTTTCTGGGCTGGAGTGCAGTGGCATGATCTCAGCTCACGGCGACCTCTGCCTCCCGGGTTCAAGAGATTCTCCTTCCTCAGCCTCCCAAGTAGCTGGGATTACAGGCACCCACCACCACGCCCAACTAATTTTTGGTATTTTTAGTAGAGACAGGGTTTCACTGTGTTGACCAGGCTGGTCTCAAACTCCTAACCTCGTGATTCACCCACCTTGGTCTCCCAAAGTGCTGGTGTGAACCACTGCGCTGGGCCTCTTCTTCTTTTTGTCTCAAAGAATATTAGAGACTTGCCAGCTGGGCATGGTAGCTCACGCCTGTAATCCCAGCACTTTGGGAGGCCGAGGGGGGCGGATCACAAGGTCAGGAGTTCAAGACCAGCCTGGCCAATATGGTAAAACCCCATCTCTACTAAAAATTCAAAAATCAGCCGGGCGTGGTGGCAGGTGCCTGTAGTCACAGGTACTCGGGAGGCTGAGGAAGGAGAATTGCTTGAACCTGGGAGGTGGCGGTTGCAGTGAACCAAGATCGCGCCACTGCACTCCAGCCTGGGCGACAGAGCGAAACGCTGTCTCAAAAAAAGAAAGAAAGAAAGAAAGAAAAAGAGAAAGAAAGAAAGAGAAAGAAAGAAAGAGAAAGAAAGAAAGAAAGAAAGAGAATATTAGAGACTGCCAGATAACAAGACTGTGTCTTATTTTCCTTCAGCGCCCTATAAAGCAGGGGCCTCAGAAACACTTACATTGATGTTTACCTTGCGGGTCAGATGTTTACCATGCAAATCCCTGGCACTCCAGGCAGAGCTGGCCGTGCCTAGTGGCCAGCGAGGTGCGGCTGGAATGCGGCTGGTCCTGGCGCTTTGCCTCCCTGCAGAGGTCCTGTGTGAAATACATCCCCCTGCGAAGCAGCCAGGCCCCAGCTTCCCCCACCCGTCACCCTGCTCCTCAGCCCGAGGTTTGCCTGCTGACTCCCTGCATTCCCTGGAGTGTTCACGGATCAGAGCTCGTGGCTCTCGGTCAGATCTAGAGGTTGAGGGAGCTCAGTGCTGGTGCTGAGTGGAGCGAGACTGTAACAGGAGCCCCTCAGGCAGGGAAGCATCTCCCATTTGCGCAGAAGCATGACTTTCTTCAGCCTGTGGCATGTGATCTTAACGTCCGTGCCACTCTGGGGGCTCAGAAGGGTCTGTGCCATGTCTTCATGCAGCAGTGGAAAATGCCCCATCTGAGTCCCTAACGACGTGCGCCTAAGGACAGTTGTTTCTTGACCACCCAAAGTGGGACACTCTCAGAGCCAAGACACAGGTGAAGACTGAAACTCGAGCCTCCATGGGGGGAGAATTTCAGCACCTTTAGTTCTCCTGAGCAGAGCGAATTAGCCTGGATCAGCGTTGGTTTTAGTGATTTTTGTGTGGGGTGCATTCGTGATTTCGGAAGCACAGCCCCTTTAAACACCATGCCTCCCACGTTTGGTTTCCTTGGGTTTGGGGCCAGATAACTCCTGTGCTGAGCGTGGGGCCTGACCCAGAGGCGAGGCCTTCCCTCCTCCCGCAGTGAGGACCCACAGGACTCACCTAATTTGCAAGAGGGCACCTCGTTCCCCAGGGTCCAGGCTGTGCGGCGCTCAGAAGGTGGCTCACCAGAGTCTTCCTCCTCCTGCCCCCCTCCAGTTCCAACAATGAACCTCAGGGGGATTCCCCTGCCTGTCAGAGGGTGTGTCCTACAGAGACGCTGCGCCTCAAAAGGCTCACTACAGTACATCGGAATGTCCTCTAGAAGGTTGTAGAAGGTTCCACTTGTGCAGACAGGCAAGAGCTTGGAGAACACATCCAAGATATTTCCTCAGAGTGGCAGTTACCTAACGAAGAGCTTCTTAAAAGAAAGGGGTCCTAATGCCTTACGTAGGATCTATGTTATTGAGCAAAGAGGTTTTCCAGAACAAATCGACCCAGCCTCCCATGAAGTGAGTGTGAAACTGTCTCTCTTCTGAAGATTCACAAGAAAAGATTGTGGCTTTCCTGGAAGATGGTGTACGGACAGGACAGGAGTAAGGGAAGGCACAGTCACCACTGAGTGCAGCCGTCTCCCTTATCCTGAGGGTGACGTTCCAAGACCCCCAGGGGACACCTGAAATGGTGGATAGTACCAAGCCCTATGGACACGATGTTTTCCCTATGCACACACCCCGGATAAAGTTTAATTTATAAATTAGGCACAGTAAGAGATTAGCAATAACTAATAACAAAATAGAACAATTATAACAATATGCTGTTCCCAATTTCACAGATAGAAGCTTCCGTCTGACTGGAGATCTTGGAAACCTGAGTTTACCTTTTTTTTTTTTTTTTTCTTAAGTCGAGAACTTTCACTTTTCACTTAAAGGGGCACCTTCCGGCTTCTCTTAGGTGTACCCTCGTTGCCTGCCTCACTGCTCTTGTGCTTTGGGGCCATGATGAAGTCAAATGAGGGTTCCTTGAACACAAGCACTGTGACCCCTGGACCGTGGATCTGATAACCGAGAGGCCATAAGAGGGGCGGGGAGCATCCGCAGCCTAGAGACGCTGGACGAAGGGAGGGACCGAGCGGGTGGTGCCAGATTTCACCACGCTCCCCAGAAGGGTGCACAAGTTAAAACTTGGGAATTGTTTATTTCTGGAATTTTTTTTATTTAATATTTTCTGACTGAGGTTGTGACTGCAAGTAATTGAGACCTTGGAAAGCAAAATTAAGGCTAAGTGGAAATGACTACCCTTCCTTTCCCCAGAAGTGGGGTTGTTGCGAGTTCCTAAGCCACCGCCTGATTCTTCTGCTTCCACTTCATCTCATGCACTCGCCAGGAGCCCCGGCTTCAATCCAGTGCCCCACATCATCATTCCACTGAGAAAACCTCAGATCCATAGCCTTTCACGTCTTGTGCTTGCTTTAAAGAAAAAAAGTAAAAGGCGTTTCAAATATTTTTAAGGAAGAATGAAGTTTTAAAATTACATCAAATGCATCAACTTATGTGCAAACAAAATGTCTCATTTATACATTCTAACCAGAAGTCAATTATCGTGGTCATTGACTTACCCTGGAAGAGTCGGTTATTCTGCACCTATTTAAGGCCACACATGCTTCCTGAGCATCAAACACTTTGCCGCTTTCTTTGCTGCAATAGAATATGACTTTGACTATAGTCCTCATGCAGACATTAGGTCTCTAGACTTACTCTTCCTGTCCATCTTCCACTTTGAATTCGTTGACTCACTTCTCCCCGTCCCCCTGGCACTGGAAACCACTGTTCTATTCTCTGTCTCTGAATATTTGAAATTTATTTTTTTAAGGGTTCCACATGTAAGTGAGATCATGCATTACTTTTCTGTCTCTGGCTGATTTCACTTAGCATCATGTCCTCCAGTTCTATTCAGGTGTGGCAAATGGCACGACCTCCTTTTCTAAAGCTAAATACTGTTCCATTGTGTATATAGAACAGGGTTTCCTTATCCCTGGCACCCTCAGTGTTGACGGACGTGCTCTTTCTATATCCTGCCTACTGGGAGTAATGCTGCAGTGGTCACAGAAGTGCCTACTGGGAGTAATGCTGCAAGGGTCATGGAAGTGCAGGCTGTAAGAGGTGGTGATTTCATCTTCTTTGGGTCTATCACCCACTTGCAGAAAAGCATTTGTTTCTTCAGCCTGTGGCACATGATCCTGACTTCCAGGCCAATTTAGGGGCACAGGAAGGTGAGCAGAGCACACAGAACGTGGACTGCTGCGTCATATGATAGTGCGATTTTGTAATTCATTTAGGAACCTCCATACTGCTTCCCATAAGGGCTATACCGATCCACATTCCCACCCAGATTGTACCAGGGTTCCCTTTACACTCTCGCCAACATTTGTTACCTCTTGTCTTTTTCAAAATAACCATCCTGATGGATGCCAGGTGGTATCTCATAGTGATTTTAATTTCCTTGCTTCTGATGATTAGTGAGGTTGAGCACCTTTTCATATACCTGTTGGCCATTTTTCTGTCTTTTTTAGAGAAATGTCTGTTCAGGTTCTTTACCTGTTATTTAATTTGGGTACTTGTTTTTCAACTGTTGAATTGTATGAGTATTTATAAGTTTTGTATAAATTAACCCTTGTTTCGGTATGTGATTACCAAATGTTTTTTCCTAGTCAGTAGGCTAACTTTTCATTTTGTTGATTGATCCCTTTGCTGTGCTGAGGTTTTTTAGTTTTATGTAGTCCTATTTATTTCTTTTTGGTTTTGTAGCCTGAGCTTTTGGTGCAATGCCCAAAAAAAATCATGGCAATGCCGATATCCAGGAGCTTTTTCTCTACACTCTCTCTTGGGAACTTTATGGTTTCTGGTCTTCCATTTAAGTCTTTCATCCATTTTAAGTTGATTTTTGTTAACTATGTAAGATAAGGATGCAATTTCTTTTCTTTCTTTTTTTTTTTTTTTTGTGTGTGTGTGTGTGTGTGTGGTAAAAAAAAAACCCACTGGAAAGCCAGTGTTCCCAGCATCATTGATTGACAAGACTTTCCTTTCCCCTTTGCATCCTCTTGGTGCTCTTGTCGAAAATTCACTAACCATATTATATTTGGATTTATTTCTGGGCCCTTCATTCTGTTCCACTGGTCTATGTTTCTGTTTTTATTTCAGTATGATTACTATAGCTTTGTAATATAATTTAAAATCAGAAAAATTAGTCGGGCCTGGTGGCAGGCACCTATAGTCCCAGCTACTCTGGAGGCTGAGGCAAGAGAATGGCATGAACCTGGGAGGCAGAGCTTGCAGTGAGCCGAGATCGTGCCACTGCACCCCAGCCTGGGCGGCAGAACAGGACTCCATCTCAAAAAAATAAATAAATAAAAATAAAATCAGAAAGTATGACACCTCCAAATTTGTTTTTATTTCTCAGTATTGCTTTGGTGGTTCAGGTTTTTTCTGTGGTTCCACACAAACTGCAGGATTGTTTTTTGTTTCTGTGATGAATGCCATTGGAATTTTGATAGGGATTGTGCTAAATCTGTATATTACTTAGGTAGCATGGACATCTTAACAATATTAATTCTTCTGATCCACAAACAGGAGATATCTTTCCATTTATTTGTGTCTTCTTCAATTTTTTTCATCAGTGTTTTATAGTTTTCAGTGTAAATCTTTGACCTCCTTGACTAAGTTTATTCCTAAGTATTTTATTTTTTGATGCTGTCATAAATTGAATTGTTTTCTTGATTTTTTTGAGCTAGGTTGTTATTTATGTACATAAATACAACTGATTTATGTATGCTGATTTTGTATCAGATGCTGACTGCAGGAGCAATCAGACAAGAAAAAGAAATGAAAGGCATCCACATTGGAAATGAAGAAGTCAAATTATCTTTATTTGCCAATGACATGACCCTACATGTAGGAAACCCTAAAACTTTTTTTTTTTCTTGTCTGATTACTCCTGCAGTCAGCATGTCTCATCGCTCTTCCAGTACTTTGTTGAATAGAAGTGGCAAGAGTGGGCATCTCTGCCTTGTACCAGATCTTGGTGGAAATGCTTTCAGTTGTTTCCTGTTGATTATGATGTTAACTACAGGTTTTTCATAAATGGCCCTTATTATAATAAGGACCTTTCCTTCTGTACTTAAACCATTGAGTTTTTATTAAGAAAAATGCTAAACTTTGTCAAATGCTTTTTCTGTGTCACTCGAAATGATCATGTGGTTTTTTATCTTTCATTCTGTTAATGTGACGTATCACACTGATTGATTTGTGTGTGTTAAACCAGCCTGGCATGCCAGGGATAAATCCCACTTGGTCATGATATGAAACCTTTGTGGTGTCACGCTGGATTTGGTTTACTTATATTATATTGAGGATTTTTGCATTAATGTCCATCAGAGACATTGACCTGCAGCTCCCTTTTCTTATACTGTCCTTGACTTAGGTATTAAGGTGATGCTGGCCTCATAAAAGATGTTGGGAATTATACCCTTCAGACCTGTGTTTCGGAAGACTTTGAGCTGTGTTAGTAATAATCCTTCCTTGAATGTTTGAGAGAAGTCAGCCATGAAGCCATGTGGTCCTGAGCTTTTGTATGTTGGAAGGTTTGTAATTACTTTTTCAATCTCTTTATTATTGGCCAAGCTTTCTATTTCTTCATGATTCAATTTTGGTAGATAATTTTCTTCTAGAAATTTACCCATTTTCTCTAGGTTACCTAATTTGTTGGCATATAATTGTTCATAATACTCCCTTATGTTTTTTTTTTTATTTTTGCGGTGTCTGTTATAATGACTCCGTTTTATTTTCTGATGTTATTTGAGTTCTCTCTCTCTCTCTCTCTCTTTCTCTCTCTGTCTCTCTCTCTCATCTAGCTTATGGTTTGCTAATTTTGTTTATTGTTTCACAGAACCAACTCTTGATTACATTAACTTTTTCTATGGGTTTTCTGTTTTCTATGTGGTTTATTTTTGTTCTGATCTTTATATGTCCTGCCTTCTGCTAACTTTGGGTTTAGTTTTTTATCTTCTTCTAGTTTTTTGAGGCATAATATTAGCCTATTTATTTGGGATCTTTCTTCTTTTTAATGTAGGCATTGTTGCTATAAACTTCCTTCTTGCTTTTGCTGCACCCCAGAGGATTTGCTATGTTAAGTTTCTACTGTCATTTGTCTCAAGGTATTTTTTAATTTCACTTTCGATTTCTTCTTGAACCCACTGGTTGTTCAGAAGCATGTTGTTTAGTCTACATATTTATGAATTTTCTGACATTCCTCCTGTTATTGATTTCTAGTTTTACACCACTGTGGTCAGAAACAACACTAGATACAACTCCAATCTTCTTAAATTGGTTCTGTCAGGCTTTAGAATCACCTAGATCAATGCATGAAGATATTCTCTCTCTAGCTTACACAGCTCACCATCCTACATAAGGAGCCCCACTCTAGCCACAGGAGGAGAATGCCATGAATGCCAGCTCCTTGTTAATCCCATGAACTTCCCAAGTTCCCATGAATTGCCACTCTGTACAAATTAGAAGTAATAGTTCATAGTGCTTATACCCAATAAATAGACTCAGATATGCATAAAGCCTCAAACACAATAGGAAGGGACTTCTATTTACATAAGATGATTGAAATGACAAAATCGCAGAGATGGAGAACAGATTCGCAGTTTCCAGGGTTTAGAGAAGGGAGGAGGAATCTGTGCGGGATAAGGGAGAAGCCCGAGAAACCAAGTTCTCTATCTGGATTGTGGTTGTGGTGACACAAAGCTACACACAAAATAACATTGCATAGAACTGTGTAGACATGCACATGTGTGCAAACACACACATACATCCATGAGAGCCTATATAACTGGCAAAAACTGGAAAAGCCCTGTGGATTTATCACGCTCAACTTCCTGGTACTGATACTATACTGTAGTTACGCAGGGGACCTCCCTTTGCATTTCTTTGCAACTTTCTGTGAATCAGTAATGATTCCAAAATAAAATATCAAAAAAGAGTGATGAAGACAGAGAGAGGGCTCTTCCAGGACATAAAGTATGAGAGGGTTTCATCTCAGGAAGACTATCATATTCTTTTATTTTTTCATTGAGGCCAAACATACTATACATCCTGTAGAGTCTCAAAGTGCATGAATTGTAGATGATTGCTGGAAATGTCTGCACAGGATGAGACCCCAGTAGCCACCGGCACTTTACAAAGCTTCCCTCCTGCCCCTCCCCCTCATTGTCACTCCCCTCAAAAAAAACCCACTGTGCTCACTCCATGGCTAATGATTCGTTTTTGCTGATCTTGAACTTCATACATGCAGAATCAGAGTGTGCAGAATCAGGCTCACCCATGCCTGGCTTCTTCAACTCAGCACATTGGAGATTCATCCGTTGGTTGAATGTAATAATCATTTGTTCTTTTTGATTCCTCACTTGTGTTCCATTCTAAGAACATAGCACAATTTACTTAGCCATTCTCTTGTCAACACGTTATTTGTGTTATTTTCAGTTGTTTGTGCTCATTTCTCTTATATAAATCCCCGGGTTTAGGAGGGCTTATCTTAGCTTTGTAGTAAATACAGGGCTATCTCATTTTATTGCACTTTGCAAATATTACATGTTTTAAAAATTGAAGTTTTGTGGCAGCCCTGCATCGAATAGGTCTGTTGGCTCCATTTTTCCAACAGTATGTACTCACTTTGTGTCTCCATGTCACATTTTGATATTTCTTGCAATATTTCAAGCTTTATTATTATTATTATTATTATTATATCTGTTATGATGATCTGTGATCAATGATCTTTGATGTTACCACTGTTAACTATTTTGGGGCACCACAAACCATGCCCATATAGGAGCAAACTTAATAAATGTGTGTATTCTGACCTCTACGACAGGCTGTTCCCAGTCTCTCTCCCTCTACTCAGGCCTCCAAATTCCCTAGCACAAAACAATATTTAAAAGTGAAGTCAATTAATAGCCCAACAATGGCCTCTAAGTGTTCAAGTGAAAGGAAGGGTTGCACATCTTTCACTTTAAACTAAAAGCTAAAAATCATTGAGCTTAGTGAGGTTTGACATAAGCTTAAATAATTCAGCTATTGTCAAAAGCCGAGACAGGCCAAAAACTAGGTCTGTGGCACCAAACTGCTAACCAAGTGGTAAATACAAAGGAAAGGTTCTCGAAGGAAATGAAAAGTGCTACTTAGCGAACACAGGAATGCTTATCGTTCAAAACACACTTACTGCTGATATGGAGAAAGTCTGAGTGGTCTGGAGAGAAGATCCACAGCCACAGCATTCCCGTAAGCCAAAGCCTAATCCAGAGCAAGGCCCAAGTCTCTTCAGTTGTGTGAAGGTTGAGAGAGGTGAGGAAGCTGCAGAAGAAAAGTTGGAAGCTAGTAGGGGTTTAGTTCATAAGGCTGAAGGAAAGAAGCCATCTCCATAACATAAAAGTGCAAGGTGAATCAGCACGTGCTGATGGAGAAGCTGCAGCAAGTCATCCAGAAGATCCAGCTAAGATCATTGATGAAGGTGGTTAGACTAACAACAGATTTTCAATGTAGATGAAGCAACCTATATTGGAAGAAGATGCCATCTAGGACTTTCATAGCTAGAGAGGAGAAATCAATGCCTGTCTTCGAAGCTTCAAAGTCCAGGCTGACTCTCTTCTCTGAGGCTAATGCAGCTGGTGACTTCAAGTTGAGGCCAATTCTGATTTACCATTGCAAAAATCCTAGGGCCCTTACGAATTATGCTCCGTCTACTCTGTGGTGTATACATGGAACAACAAAGAATAGATGATAGCACATCTGTTTACAGCATGGTTTGCTGAATATTTTAAGTCCATTGTTAAGACCTACTGCTCAGAAAAAAAAGATTTTTTTCAAAATATTAGTGCTCATTGACAATGCACCTAAGTTACTCAAGAGCTCTGATGGAGATGTACAAGGAGATTCATGTCATATTCATGCCTGCTAACATAACATCCATTCTGAAGCCCATGAATCAAAGAGTCATTTTAATTTTCCGGTCTTAGTATTTAAGAAATACATTGTATAAGACTATAGCTGCCATAAATAATGATTCTTCAGGTGGATCTGAGCAAAGTAAATTGAAAACCTTCTAGAAAGGATTCATCATTCTAGATTCCATTAAGAACATTTGTGATTCATGGAAGGAGGTCAAAATGTCAGCATTAACAGGAGTTTGGAAGAAGTTGATTCCAACCTTATGGATGATTTTGAGGGTTCAGGACTTTAGTAGACAAAGTAGACAAAATTCCAACCTTTATGGATGATTTTGATGGTTCAGGACTTCAGCAGATGAGGTGGAAATAGCAAGAGAAGTAGAATTAGAAGAGGAGCTTGAAGATGTGACTGAACTGCTGCACTCTCATGATAAAACTTGAATGGTGAAGAGTTGCTCCTTATGGATGAGCAAAGAAAGTGGCCTCCTGAGATGGAATCTACTCCTGATGAAGATGCTATGAACATTGCTGAAATTACAACAAAGGATTTAGAATATTCTACAAATTTAGTTGATAAAGCAGCAGCAGGGTTGGAGAAGACTGACTCCAATTGTGAAAGAAGTTCTATGTTGGTAAAATGCTATCAAACAACATCACATGCTACAGAGAAATCTTTCATAAAAAGAAGAGTCAATTGATGCAGCAAACTTCATTTTCTTGTATTAGGAATTTGCCACAACCACTTCAACCTTCAGCAATTACCACCCTGATCAGTCAGCAGCCATCAACATTCAGGCAAGATTGAAGATTACAATTTGCTACAAGCTAAAATGATCATTACCATTTTTTAGCAATAGAAGTATTTTTAACTGAGGTATGTACATTGTTTTTTAGACACAATGCAATTACACACTTAATAAACTACAGTATAGTGTAAACATAGCTTTAATATGCACTGGGAAACCAAAACATTCAAGTGACTCCTTTTACTGTGATATTGGCTTTATCGTGGTGGTCTGGAACTAAACCTGGAATATCTCTAGGGTCTGCCTGACCTACCAAACAGGCTGTCAAGGCAATTGTCCCAGCTTACACTGTGGTCTGTACGCGTGAGTGTGTGTGTTTCAGAATAGGTTATGTTTTCATATAGTTCAATATCAAAACAATGTCAATAGGTATAGGTGAAAAATGTTGTAATTTTCACCATGCTCACATCCACTCCTGCCCCTGCCTTCAGGTTACCACTTCAGTTTCTTATGTATCCTTCCTGAGTTTCTTGGTGTAAACAGGAGGAAATATAAATATTTATTCTTATTCTTATTTTCCCCACTTCCTTCCACACCTTTCTGTACCATCCTATTCCACTAAACATTATATTCTGGAGATTCATTCTTATTTCCAGCAGAGAGTTTTCTCATTAATTTTTACAGCTTCATATTTTATTTATAATAAAATATACTACTCAATCATCTTTTATTAATGACACTAGGTGTATTAGTCTGTTTTCATGCTGCTGATAAAGACATACCTGAGACTGGGTATAAAGAAAAGAGGTTTATGGTGTTGGTGTTTTACTTTTCTTCTTTTTCTTTTTTTTTTTTTTTGAGATGGAGTCTCGCTCTGTCGCCCTGGCTGGGGTGCTGTGGCGTGATCTTGGCTCACTGCAAGCTCTGCCTCCCAGGTTCACGCCATTCTCCTGCCTCAGCCTCCCAAGTAGCTGGGACTACAGGCACCCACCACCATGCATGGCTAATTTTTTGTATTTTTAGTAGAGATGGGGTTTCACTGTGTTAGCCAGGGTAGTCTTGATCTCCTGACCCCGTGATCTGCCCACCTCAGCCTCCCTTAGCTGGGAACACAGGAGCCTGCCACCACACCCGGCTAATTTTAGAAAAGAGGTTTAATGGACTCACAGTTCCACGTGGCTGGGGAAGCCTAACAATCATGGCAGAAGGTGAAAGGCACATCTGACATGGCAGCAGACAAGACAAATGAGAATCAAGTGAAGGAGGTTTCCCTTATAAAAACCATCAGATCTCATGAGATTTATTCACTACGAGAATAGTATGGGGGAAACTGCTCCCATGATTCAATTACCTCCCACTGGGTCCCTCCCACAACACGTGGGAATTATGGGAACTACAATTCAAAATGAGAGTTGGGTGGGGACACAGCCAAACCATATCACTAGGGCTGTTTCTAATGATTTGCTAATTCACACAATGCCGCAATGAATACCTTTACACCCATGAAGGTGTATCGTTAGGATACATCCCCAGAGGTAGGCTTGCATCTGTGGTTAAATAGATATCGCTGAATCACCCTTCAGCGTGCACTCTCGTCCACAATGTACACATTGTCTTCCCAGACCGCAGGGCATATTGTCCAAATTTTTCATTTCCGTTGAGCTTCTAAGTGAAAGAAACGGTATCTCAGTCAGCTGCGGGCCTTCTCTTGTATTTAAGAGCCATTCGCCTTTGCCCTTCTCTGGGCCAGTTTGTTCATTTCCACTGCCCATTTTTATCTGGCTTTTTTCTTATTGATTTGTAAGGCCCTTTACATGTGAGAGGTATTCGTCTTTTGTGATATGAGCTGCATTTCTTTTAACTCCAGTTGAATTTTTGAGTCTTAGTTTCTCCAATCCAGGTTATAAGGGATTTTCCTGTGCTTTATCTAGTATCATCATGGTTTCTCTCACTTGCATTTTTTGTTTGACCCATTTGCAGTCCACCCCAGTGTGCTGTGCTATGTGGATCCAAAGGTGTTGTTCCCCGCCAGTGGTAAAAAAATCCAGGTATTCGACGTTGTATTGAAAATCACACCTTTTCCTCTCACTCGAGCTGCCACCTTTATTCACCTGTTTATTCCCACAACGCTAGTTTCTGTGCCTGAACTCTCCTCTGTCCCACCTGCCTCTGCGTGTGCGAGCCGGCACCAGGCAGCTTTCGTTGCTGGGTCTTCATGATTCGTATCCAGCAGGGCCAGGGCCCTGCGCTGCTCTTCCTTTTCAGAGTTTCTTTACTATTACTTATTTTTCCTCATGAACTTTGAAATTAGCTTGCTTGGTTCAAAAAAAAATCACTGTTGGTAATTTTATTGGGATCATATTAGGTTTTTAGGATAACCTAAAGAGAATGTATAGCTTTATGGTGTTGAGACTTCTTCATCAAGAAAAGTGTGCCTTTCCATGCGTTCAGGTCTTTCGTGCACCTCCATGGTATCTCAAAACTTTCCTCATAGATCTCGCCAATTCCTCATTGAATTTACTTCTAGTTCTTGCTGTTATTTTTGCTGCTGCTGTTCTATCTGCTGTGATAAATGGGGGTCTTTTCTTCCTTAAATGTTCTAATTTGTTGTTTGTACCTATGAGGGCTACTGGTTTTAAGACACATATATAAAGCAGCTGACCTGAACGCTTCAAAACCAACAATGTCATGAAAGCCAAAACAAAAACACAAAAACGCAAAAGCAAAAGAGATGGGGCAGGGGGCGGGGCTGCTCTTGATTAAAAAGAAACAAAAGAGCTTCAGCAAGCAGGGGCGTGTAAGATTCTCCTATGGATCTGTCTCCTTAAAAACCTACCAAGGACGTTTTGGGGATGGCTGGGGACATTTGGATAGAGACTCTATAACCAGAGGTACAAAGCTGAGCCAACAGTGCTGACAGCTGATGCGACAACACTGAATCAGCGCTGAGCTGCTTGGCTTGGTGTGGCATCGTGGTTATTTCAGAAAAGGTCCATGTTCTTGGATGACACCAGCA
The DNA here is from genome assembly GCF_009828535.3 of Hylobates moloch. Lineage (NCBI taxonomy): Eukaryota > Metazoa > Chordata > Mammalia > Primates > Hylobatidae > Hylobates > Hylobates moloch. The sequence continues at coordinate 172,829,688 of NW_026652279.1, forward strand.
AAAGTGCTGGGCAAGGGGCCCTGATTCCATGGTTTACTCTCAGATGGGTTAGCAAGCAGTGGATCCAAAACAAAACTTCACGCATGTACATACATGCACATATAGACAGCGAGAGAATACAGATGAGGAAAGGCGTTAGCAACTGTGACTTTAGAGTGCTCGTTACGTTATTATCTCAGCTTTCTGTAAGTTTGAAAATTTTCAAAATAAGACACTGGGGTAAAAAGAATCTAAGTAGAATGCTAGGCATGTAACACATCAATGGTAATCACTGTTTTGTGGGTTCACATGCCCAGGGAGGCCGAGAATCCTGGGCAGAAGGCTGAGGGTTATAATTGTAAGTGTCTGTGTGCACCTGCTGCCCCTGCTCTGGCAGCCCTAAGTAGGTGGGGCTCGCTCTTCCTCCTGGAAGGAAACCTGCAGTCTCGGAATTATCTCAACCCTAAGGGATAACACAAAGTCCTCTGGTCACTCCCAGCCACGAGAATCACTTCTGTACTTAAAATGTCCTGGCCCACTACCTTCTAAAATTCATCCACCATTGAAGCGTCCCTCCCCGCCGCACCCCACATATCCAGCCTGGAAGCCTGGAAGCCTGGAAGTGGGGGGCTGTGGCCAGCCCCTCCCCTATTTCTTCTGTCCTCAGCTCTTCCCTCCCCGCTTTCCTATGGGTCCCAGAGAAGCAGCCCCACCATCGCCACCTGCCCTGTCGAGTGTGTCGGGCAAGGCCATGTGGACGCCCTGGACCACAGAGCAAGAGAGAAGCTCTGTCAACTGAAGGCACAAGGAAGCCTCAGCACAAGGGGCTGGAGGCGTCTGCCCTTCGCCCAGGAGCAGAGGGGGCTGCCTGAAGAAGGAGGGTGAGGGGAACGAGACCTCTGCACCCAAGGAACCCCTTGAGCAAGGGCCAGGCCCCCGGGGGCTGGAACCTCGAGAAGCTTCCCACAGGAGCCAGCTTTAGACGTCAGCCCTGCCAGAGGAAGGCACCCATCACATGGAGCGGATCTGAGGGGCCCCTCTGCTGAGGGAGGACAGGTGGGGACCCTTGGGAGGACACCCCCATAATGACATGTGGGGCTGGTGGGGCCACCTCTTGGGCTCCACAGAAAAGCAGGTGGCTGCAGACAGACCCTCCTTCCCAGGGTCTCCATGGGTGCCTGCATCCCTGAGCTGCAGGCTTACAGAACGAGGTGCACATCTTCCAAATGGTCCCACAGAGACCCTCGGACTTGATTTGAGGTGAGGGGGGTGAGCAATAAGGCCTGACATCTGTCCTCAATAACTTGCAGTCTGAGTGAGAAAGAGAAACCACAGCCATTTCGGGAGTGTGACAGGAGTCAGCCCATGGTTTGCAGAAAGGAAACGGAAGGTGTGGTTGTCCTATCCCAGAGGCCGCCGGTTCCCTGCGGGGTCCACATCTGAGAGCAGGGGAAGGACAGCGTGGGTGGAACCCACTCCCAGCTGCTCTACGGAATCTTCAAATAGGCAATTCAGCCACAAAGAAAAGCAGAACTCAGTAGGGGCAGATGGAAGGGCCACAAGCCATGCTGTCTGGGCCTTATCCTGGAGAAACAGATGGGGAGCCATGGAGAAGTGTGAGGCGGGGCTGCACTGGCCCATCTGTACTTAGAAAGATCAGCACGTAGAACATTCCAGCAACGGCCCAGATCAGCAGGGCTGGGGACAGGCTGGGGACCCGGGGTCCAAGAGTCAGATGGGGACAGGCTGAGACCCACGGTCCCAGGAGTCAGGTGGGGACAGGCTGAGACCCAGGATCCCAGGAGTCAGATGGGGACAGGCTGAGACCCGGGGTCCCAGAAGTTGGGTGGGGGCAGGCCGAGACCTGGGGTCCCAGGAGTCGGGTGGGGACAGGCTGAGACCTGGGGTCCCAGGAGTCGTGTCGGGGACAGATGGCCCCCATAGATGTGGGGCCAGCGCTGGAGGGACCTAGCACTGACCTCCGCAGGAGAGGTGGGTGCCAGCGAATGGACATGGGAAGGCTTGTGCTGTGTCCTTGCAAAAAAGCCTGCAGAACCCCAAGCTGGGAGAGAGGGGATGAGGGTAAGAAGGCGAAATGCCAGGGCCATGTGGGTCCATCCTGAACAGCGGCGAGAAAGGTGTGGCACAAAGGCATCAAAGCTCCTCACAGCCCACCCAAAACACAGCTGAAGGCTAAGTGGGAAGTTAGGGACCCGTGCAGGAGGACATGGGGTGCAGGTGGCTCTAATGTGCACATGGCCAGCCCCATGGCACAGGGGCATCTCCTGAAGGCACAGGGGCATGGACCCAGTCAGGAGGGAGGATGGCCCAGCAGGCAGGAGGATGAACCAGCTGGGAGGGAGGACAACCCAGAGAGAGGGAGGACGGCCGAGCCAGGAGGGAGGATGGCACAGTGGGTGGGAGGACGGCCCAGCCAGGAGGGAAGGAGGACGGCCCAGAGGGAGGGAGGATGGTCCAGCCAGGAGGGGGGACGGCCCAGAGGGAGGGAGGATGGTCCAGCCAGGAGGGACAACAGCCCAGAGGGAGGGAGAATAGCTCAGAAGGAGGGAGGACGGCACAGCAGGAGGGAGGACGGCCCAGGCACCATGGGCCAGTGCAAGCAAAGCCCCCAGCATTGTCCACTGGCTGAGGCAGGAGCACCGCTGTGCCCTTGGGTCTGGTGCTCTCCCGAGAACGGTGGGGAGAAATTCCTGGGAACTGAGCTACAGTCAGGAAATGCCGCGAGTGTCTACAGAGGCCCTAAGGAAGGAGTCTCTCCATGGGACGCTGGGTGTTGAATCCCCACCATCGCCACCGTCAGGGACCTGCGGGTTCAGTGGATCCTTCATGGGCACCGGAACTCTTGCCTCTGTGTGCAGAAGCGTTTCCACCCAGCTGCCTGGTGGGAGCTCGGCAGAAGATTTGGAAGGATGGGTAGGTTCTCAAAAAGGAGGAGCAGTATCTCAGGAGGAAAACGACAAACTGATCTTGCAAGTTATTCTGCGGGATTTAAGATCTCCTGAAACTTCTGGCATTGCTTATAGGATAAAATTAACTAGTTTTATTTGTGGATTAATCCTTTTCTGTCTCAAGGGCCGTGGCTACATTATTTTCACGTGCGGATAAATGGCCCGTTGTCTGGGTCTCATCTACACAGCTCTGCGGTGCCCACACTGGTCCAAGTGTCCTTTTCTTCAGAGATTCCATCCAGCGGTTTCCGAGCTGCCCAGTGAGCAGGACCTGGGCTGGAGTGGGGGCGGGGGTGGTGTCCGGGAGAGGGCCTTGTTGAAGTCGGGGCCAACCGGGTGAAGACAGACGTCAGGGAAACCAGCACGGTTGGGAAGGAAAGCGGGGGCTGGCGTGGTCAGAGCGTCGGAAGCCATGAGGGTCAGCTGTGTGGGGCCAACTCAGAGGGCGACAAAGTCCTGTGCACCAGAGACCAGCAGGCACCAGCAGACACTTCCCAGTTGGAGCAGAGCTGGCCAAATATCCCAGGAAAATTTAACCCCAAAGTCCCACAAGTCCCACGCTGCCCCCAGTAAATCAACCACGATGAGATGTTTCATGACCAGCAAAGGCCATTCACAGGGTCTTACCTGTCCTTTGACTCAGGCTGCTGACTGGGGGACGCCTCACAGAGCGGGTAGTTCAGCTCCTCAGAAACATACACAGAAACTGATGCTTTTTTTTTTTTTGAGACGGAGTCTCGCTCTGTCGCCCAGGCTGGAGTGCAGTGGCACGATCTCGGCTCACTGCAAGCTCCGCCTCCCGGGTTCACGCCATTCTCCTGCCTCAGCCTCTCCGAGTAGCTGGGACCACAGGCGCCCGCCACCACGCCCGGCTAATTTTTTGTATTTTTAGTAGAGACGGGGTTTCACCGTGGTCTCGATCTCCTGACCTCGTGATCCGCCCGCCTCGGCCTCCCAAAGTGCTGGGATTACAAGCGTGAGCCACCGCACCCGGCGAAACTGATGCTTTTAAGAAGTGATATTATCAGATGAACATGAAGAGTCTCCTTTCTTTTTTGAAGGCTAGAACTGTCTAGGGGGGAAATATGTGGATGCAAATATGAGACAGCAAATGACATATGAACCTCCCAATAAAAACAGCTTCAGCACCCAAACTGAGTTATTGGCATGGATCAGAGTGGTGGGGAGGAGGGGGTGGGCCAAAAACCAATGTCCCTTACGCTTGAAACCTTTGTTCTACATCTGACCCAGCAAGCCGATTGCTTCTGTATTCTGCCTGTTCTGCAGGACTTAACTCAGCCCTATAACAGTGTTCAGTTTCTCTCTGCCACACCAGGTCCCTAGAAAACTGCCAATAATTTGGAACAGGGACTGAAGATGCCTGTCCTGATACAACATAGAGAGAAGCCCAGAAACCCTGGTGCTGGGCATCAAGGTTGCCCAAAACATCTGGTAAATGACAAGGACCTCCATTGAGACTTGGTGTGAGTTGGACGTTGTTTAAGAGAGCAGGTGAATTTCAAGAAGCAGACTCATGATTCGTGCCTGAGAGGGCACCAGTCCCTGAGATAGGCCCAGATGGTAGCAATGCTGGCTCTCATCTGAGAGTGTGGCTGGAGCCATGGGGAGTGGAACAGGCTGGGGAGAAGGGTCCAGGTGGATGGCTACCTTCTGAAAACACTCGCTGCCGCGCACAGAATTGTTGACTCATTCTCCCAAAACTGGAACTGCCGGCAAGAAGGTGACCGAGATGAATTCTCGGCAGATTCTTGGAGTTTACTATTGTTCAAATTTTCCCAGAGTTTCTAAAGATCCAAACTTCACCCCATCTGTCCAGCAGAAACTGCCTTATTTTATTACACAGGTTAGATTTCTATGCCTGTTAGCAAAGGCCTCATTCTCAAGAAAACAATCTGATTGACATATTTTCTCACACATGGAGTTTCAAATGAAGTCAAAGTCCAAGCAAAATGCCACAACTGCCAAACCCCACGAGCTAAAATCAATGAGGAGCTTCAGCACAGTTCTGCGTGCGGTGGACTCACCGGGCTGTGTGTGTGCGCTTTGTTTTTACTGCTCCCTGGGAGAGTAAGGGTTATGCATCCCAAAGCCATGCTGGGCTGGGCCCCGAGAAGACTGTTGTCTGCATCTTGCGAACTGCAACTCCTCCTCTGCTCACAGGCCTGGCTGGAGAGTGCAGGAGGTCAGTACGAGAGGAGGGGACCCCTTTGTATGTGGAAAAAAAAAAGCCGTCAATACATATGAGAAGCTTGTGCACAGGCCCATGAGATTGCTGGAGATGCACAGCCATGGACTCCAGCATCCTTGAGAGATGGGGGCTGTTTTCCACCTGCCCTTCCTGCAGGTCCACGTTAACTCAAGGTTTACGGAGCTCAGAAAGCAGGAAACACTCAATTCAGTAAATTCCCTTAGGGCTCCCACAGGGAGAGATGAACCCATAGAGAGAGAACCATGTGTGGGTATATTTTGTTCTTGTTTTGTGATCTTTGCTGATTATTAAATTTAATGAGTTATAACAAACAGCATTATCACTTACCAGAAAGATGTAAGATGCCAATAATGAAATCCATAGCGGGAGAGTCCTTTACGGCAGCGCCGGCTTGGGGATGCTCGCCTATGGTGGAGACCAGTCCTGCGGGAGTGGCTCTCACCCCACCAGAGGGCTTCTCTGGGCCCTGGGGAGCTGTGTGCTGAGTATGGGATGTTAACCGTACACATTTGTTGAGCACCTACTGTTTACCTGGCACCGTGCTACCGCTCCATACATACCGTCTCCTACGCACAAAATAATGCCACAAAGTACATATTTTACTACTGATTTGCAGCTGGGAAAACTGAGGCTCGGGGTGTTAGGCTTTGTCAAAGGTTTCAACACCACAAGCGGCAGTGCAATGATCTGGACAGGTGTGAGACACGCCCAGCCCGCAAGCCTTCTGCTCTCACCCATGGCTCCTCTCAGAACCTGCAGCAGACACCCCAGAGCCACGGTGGCTGTCAGGGATCAGCGTTGCTGGGTGCCTGCCATGCACCCTGCACCCTGCGAGGCATGGGGAGCCATCCTCCTGCAACTTGCATTGGTTTCCTGTGTCCCATGCCTCCTCACTTTGCACCTGCTCTTCCCTCTCCCTTCCCCACACCCCACCTGGGAGCTCTTCCTGCCTCGGGACTTGGAAGGAGCTCTTGGTCAAATCCTCGCTCCTCTCTTTCCTACCTGCACACCTGATTGACTTCCTGAGCCTCTGTGTGCCTCTGTTTCCTCATCCGTGAGATGCAGGGACACCCGCCGTGAGTGTCAGCAGAGACGGTGCCCCAGAGCCTCCTTGACACCAGCAACCTACCGCTGCTGTTGGTGTTAGAGGCCCTTGGTCTCTCATCACACCGAGGAAAGAGCCCCATGCCAGCTCTCATCACCTGGATTAAATTGCTCACCCTTCTGCTATGTGCACTGGACGACCACCTTCCTGGGTAATTACCTGGATTCCCCAAGTCCACGCGAACAGAAAAGAGAGCCTCCCTCTTACTCAATGTAACATCCATGCTGGTGCATGGCAGGGCCTCAGCGAATGCCTGTGAAGTGAGTGGCTTATGCTGAGTAATCAGGCACGTGGTCATCCCACACAGTGTGGACGTGCCAGGCAGGATGAAATCGTGACAGACAGGGGTTCTCTGCAGGGCTGGCCATCAAGGGCTGAGTGAGAACACACAGAGCAATGACAGCCGCAGCAGTGGGCCCAGAGCCAGGTGTCTGCCTGGGCTTGCCATGAGGGATTCGGAAAGGAATTCCCAGGTGTGACCTGGTCCACAATAGCCCACGGGAGCTTCGTGAAAGTGGAAAGAGGATTTGAACTTGGTAGAGAGAAGAGAGGTGGAGGAAAATGCGGAAAGGACCTCGGAGGTGCCACTGCAGCCCCTCCTGTGGCCTGGAATGTGATCCCGGGCTGCATCCCAGGAGGCCTGCAGAGATGGAAGACCATGGCTGCAGGGAAGACCAGAGCCTGGCATAAGAATTAGCTGCTTCTAGTGGCTTCACCCTTGAACCCCATGATGAGGGAAGAGTTAAAAAGGTCTCTTGAGCACAGTGAGTCATGGCCATGGCTGTCATTTCCTTTTTCTCCACCAACCTGCAGCTCTTCTTCCCTCCAGTTCTCTGCTCAAGCATGACCTTCATGAAGCCTTTGAAAGTCAGCCTCGCCCTTCCAGGATTCCACTCTGCCCCGTAACAGAGCCTCTCACTTACCCTTGTGCTTCTGTGTAAATGTCCTGATATTTTCCCCTGGGATGGTTCCCAGAAACCTTTCCTGCAGCCACCTTCTGCGCCCAGCAGGACCAGACTCCACCATTGCCCAGGATATGTTCAATGGAGGGGCTGTCTACTGGGGTCCCCCACTAGGTTGTCATCTCATCAAAGATTAAGTCTTATTTAATTCTATGTCCCCAGAGCTTGGGAAAGCACCTACAAGTCGTAGGTGTTCAGCATTAGTAATGAAAGTTATTACTATTAAATAGTTCTTTTATTTAACTATAATATAGTTATTTAACTCTTTAACTATATTATAGTTAAAAACTAATATGCTATAGTTATATATATATATATATAAACTATAGTACAGTTAAATAAAAACTAATGAATCAACGAATGAATGAATAAATAAATGAACAAAGATATTCCACCTCGGGGAACAGTGAGTTGTACCATTGATGGCTAAGCAAAAGAAACAGAAACCACCACGGGGGCTCCAGGGCGAGCTGAGGGCCCCCTGGAGCAGGGCTGGCAGACAGGGCTTTGGTGGGACCTCCAGGATTGGCTCGTAGAGCCCCAAAGACCTGACCCACTGGCAGCCTTTGCCACAAGTTGAAAATGGGGAAGCAGGTGCACCAAAACCACCAGATTCAGGTCAAAGACATACAACCAGGATCAGGGAGTTACAAATGTCACTCAGCCATTCAGCTGGGTGTTCCACCTTTCCACACAAACCCAGTCCTCAACACAGGACTGCTGGTGCAGGGGCGGTGCTGTGGGAGTGTCCGACGGTGCAGCCTCTCCAGGTAGCAGGAGATGGCCACCTGCAGCAAGGAGATGGCACCCACTTAGCCTCTGCTTTGACATCTCCATAGGTAAGAGAAGCTAGTGGGGAAATGGAAGTGGCGTGCAGAATCCCAGCTGCAGAGGGGTCAGGAACTGTGGCTCCTGCAAGCTCTCCAGCTTCTGCGGTTGACGAAAACACACCCACCGATGAGGAAAGAAGGCATGCTTTGTGAAAAGGGCCATTTCCAACCCAATGTGTGTCCACACGGACAAAGCCCACGACCTAATAAGCAGAGCCCTCCATATCCCTAAATCTGGAATGTCCCAAATACTAAAGAGGCCTTGTTCTTCCTCACACTCTGTCTGAATTCATGGTCATTAGTAAGGCATTCATTCCCGCAGGACCAGTAGATACCGACTCGTTTGGGCAGCAACCGGAGTAGCTACAGTGTATCTGGAAGCAGCAGTCCCACACCCCTGTCTGCACTCACTGCCCAGGGTCCCCCGTCACTCACAGCGCATTGGCACAATGGCCAGAATCCCCCGTGAGCGTCACCTCTCCTCTGCCTCAGGCTCTCCTGCTGTAGCCTCTTCTACGGAATTCTCCTCATGACCCATTAAAATAAAAAAGCAGCGCCAGGAGTCATTTCTGATGTTGATTCCAAATGGAGACAGGCTAGCTTTTGCATTCAGGACTGCTGTGCAGAGGAAATAACTTGGCTCACGGGGTGAATCTCAGCCCGTGCCTCATGCCTGCGCTCTCCAAATCCCACGGGAATCCCAGGCTCTTACCTAGGGGCAGCTTTGTGGTGCTGCTCCGCCTGGAAGCAGCCTCTGGCACACAATCTGGTTTCGGGTTCCACTGCTCCTAGATGACCCACACCCAAACTCATTCATTGACTCTCTCCAGGAGACTCCTGGGAGAAGTTCGTTGGCCCTAGATAGAAATCTAACAGCTGGATAAATCTATTTTAATCTAGGCCTTAGTGTTATGTTTGGAATCTTAGCAGTGACTGACTTCTCATTGCGTAAAGTTTCAGGGATGAGTGAGTTATTTGTACCTTGGCCACTAGTGTGTGAAGGTCTGGGACCCTATAGTAAGCAAGGCCACGGGAGGTGTCTCTCCAGGACAGGCCCAGGGTCTCTGCTGCCCTGGCGGCCCCATCCCTGCTAGTGGAATGTCCTTCTCTCTGTGGAAGGAGGCCTAGTTCCTGGAACCTGCAGACGGTCAGAATGACCCATGCACCCTCAGGGCAGCTGCCAGGAGAAGCGGGAAGCAGTGACCCTTAAGGCCTGTCTGATGAGGGCTCCGCATTTCCTTCCTCACAGGATCTCAGGGGAGAAGAAGCACATTGGAGTGTGGCCCAGTTCACCCATATGTGAGTGAGTCTGGGTCCCAGGAACAGGGAAACATACTTGCTTCCAGCACCATGACAAGAACCAAGAGAAAAGTTCTCCCCAATCTAGAGGATGAGCCACTGCCCTCCTGTCCCCATTTCAGAGGTCTCTTGTTCCTTGGGCTTCTTATCTGGGACTCATCTTTTCTGCCCCATCTCCCATCTCCGTCATACCCAGGCGGTTCTCCCTCATGTCTCAGAGACCTAAAGGGAACTGCCCAGTGTCCTCTGGCCAAGTGGTCCTATTGTCCTTCCCTGTAATGCAGAGCGTATCAGAACTGGAGCCTACAGATTATCTCGTCCTGTCCAAATACTTTATTCCACTGATAAAACCATCTGGGAACCAGAGATTTTCCCAAGGTCAAAAATCTAGCAGATTAATGATACCAGGTTTATGTCTTCAAACAACGCGCCAGTCACTGCATTTATCATTGGAAGACAGACTTGTTACCGTTGAACCAACAGCAAATTAGAAGCTATTTCTTGATGCTTAGCATGGATCAGAGACAGTGCTGATTCTCACCATAAGATTATCCATTTATTCAGATGAAAAGCTGAAGCTGAGAAGTAGCTTGCCTTGGGTCACCCAGTTACCGAGTGGCAGGGGCGTTCAGCCCACGTGTCGAGGATCTGAGGCCCTTGCCCAGAGCCAGTCGGGCAGGTAGTTCCGCCTTTCCCAAGGTGAGCTGCGTGGGGGTCGCACTGCCTCTCTCGCCTTAGAAACGGCCCCGGTGATGCAAACGGCTCCGAGTGCACGAGATCTCTCTGAAATTTGTCAAATGAGAGTTCAAGCTCTGCAACTACACACACATAGCCTGGGGCCCCGCATCTTCCTCAGCAGCAGGGCCAGGCCCACCGTGACGGCTCCGCACTGACGCACCCTTCTCAGGGCAAGATTGACACAGAGTGCTCTCCAGGGCCACCCAGAGATGCCCAGACTCAGAGGCCTGGCTCCAGCCCTGCCTGCCTGGACAGCAGGCCTGAGAGCCGGACATGCTTCCGTGTGGCCGTCACATCCTCGGAGTTGCACCCGCCCAGGCCGTGTGTGCACGTGTTCTTGAATCCTAGCGTGTACATCATTTCCCCAGCCCCACCCCACTCAGCGCCAAGGGAAGAGAAGGGGAGTCCAGCTCCCCTCGCAGGGCCGGACTGGGCACTCTGCACTCGGCCCTGCAGCCCCCTCTCCACCCTCCCCTGTCCTCCACCCTCTTCTGAGTCCCGGAAGCTGATTTCCAGGGGACTCGGGCCTGTGGGTGGGTTTGATCACTGGGAAGGATGGCAAGGGCCTGGAGGGCAGGAAAAGTGGGGAGCTGGGACCTGTATCCCCCGATCTCTCCTGGGGCTGCAGATCAGCAGCTCCGTGTCTCCACCAGTGGTCACGGTGCACAGCCCTTCCTTAGACCCAGCTCTCTCCGCGTCTCCGCCTGCGGCCATGCTGCACAGCCCTTTCTTAAACGCAGCTCTCTCCGCGTCTCCAGGTCAGCTCCCCTTCCCTGCTGCTGAGGGGAGACAACGGTGCCCACCTGCTGACACCAGCCCCAGGAGGCTTCCTAGTTGCTCTTGGTTCTCCCTAATTCTGCCCACATATTTGTAAATATTTCCTTTATTTAAACCCTTCTCCCTTCCCCCTGCGAGTGTGCCTCTGCCCCTGTCTGACCAGGCGCGTCCATATCAAATCTAAGGAGGGCGTTCTTCCCAAAACTACTGATAACGGCTTCAACCATGGCATTGAAAACTATTTCTCTAAATCTTTTGCCTCTGCTGGAATCCAAAAGACTCTTTGAAAACCAAAAGCTGAAATATACCTACAATGAAAATGCGTAAGTTTATACCTCGGTACTGTTTCCCCGTCGTCGTTTCTGTCTGGGAATCTCTTGGCACATGTGCTGGGCTCGTTCATGAGTTGAGGGTGTCTCAGAAACCTCTGTCTCCAGGATCCATGGCCGCTCTACAGAGAGGGGCCGGACCGTGTTCTCTCCGGCTGTGGGCAAGCCATCCTGTCTTTTCTTCCACCTTATCTTGTTTGGTCAAACAAGCAAACACGGGATGAGAACCATTGCTTGACTGCCTCTACCAGGGCACCTGCGGCAAAGGAACTGCGGCTACCCGTGAGCCATGGAGCTGTGTGTATGACTTGAGCCATTTGGAAAGACCCAGCAATAGCTGGTCAACGATGAAGGGGCCATTCATTTTACAGCAGTCGAAGGCAGGAGTGAGCACAGCTCCTACCTCTATGTGGAGGCTTCATTGTCAGCCCTGTCTCGGACCTCCAGAACGCCTTTCTGGGTGGGATGGACGGTCTTCGGTGGTCAGGACTACAGAAACAGCCCTTGGCATTTTTGAAGCCATTTTGAACGGCTCGAATGCAATGGCTTAGAATTTGAAAATTTTGAAAAATAAAATGACTTCAAATTTGAAAAATTGTTGCAATAAACCCTGTTGCCGTCTGGCTGGATTCCACATGAATTTGCCCATGGAGGAGAAACTGATAACTGAGTAAGAAGGATCTTAGGCATCAAAGTGTAGTGCTTGCCTGGTGTTTTCTAAGGCAAATTTGAGGCAGAGAAGGTTTTCTTTATTAGTATCAGAGACAGAAGGAACTTCTCTACCGGCACAAAAATGTCCACCTTGAAATGTCTTGAAGTCTTCTAGAAAGGTTAAATTAATCGTCATATTTCAAAATTTTCTGAAAGAGGATTCTGGGATTTCTTTTTTTTT
>NW_026652279.1:172842197-172991359 GCF_009828535.3 Hylobates moloch
TAAAATGTGTTAGGGAGGATTCCCTCTTTTTCTATCGATTGGAATAGTTTCAGAAGGAATGGTACCAGTTCCTCCTTGTACCTCTGGTAGAATTCAGCTGTGAATCCATCAGGTCCTGGACTCTTTTTGGTTGGTAAGCTATTGATTATTGCCACAATTTCAGAACCTGTTATTGGTCTATTCAGAGATTCAACTTCTTCCTGGTTTAGTCTTGGGAGGGTGTGTTTGTCGAGGAATTTATCCATTTCTTCTAGATTTTCTAGTTTATTTGCATAGAGGTGTTTGTAGTATTCTCTGATGGTAGATTGTATTTCTGTGGGATCGGTGGTGATATCCCCTTTTTCGTTTTTTATTGCATCTATTTGATTCTTCTCTCTTTTCTTCTTTATTAGTCTTGCTAGCGGTCTATCAATTTTGTTGATCTTTTCAAAAAACCAGCTCCTGGATTCATTAATTTTTTGAAGGGTTTTTTGTGTCTCTATTTCCTTCAGTTCTGCTCTGATTTTAGTTATTTCTAGCCTTCTGCTAGCTTTTGAATGTGTTTGCTCTTGCTTTTCTAGTTCTTTTAATTGTGATGTTAGGGTGTCAATTTTGGATCTTTCCTGCTTTCTCTTGTGGGCATTTAGTGCTATAAATTTCCCTCTACACACTGCTTTGAACGTGTCCCAGAGATTCTGGTATGTTGTGTCTTTGTTCTCGTTGGTTTCAAAGAACATCTTTATTTCTGCCTTCATTTCATTATGTACCCAATAGTCATTCAGGAGCAGGTTGTTCAGTTTCCATGTAGTTGAGCGGTTTTGAGTGAGTTTCTTAATCCTGAGTTCTAGTTTGATTGCACTGTCGTCTGAGAGACAGTTTGTTATAATTTCTGTTCTTTTACATTTGCTGAGGAGAGCTTTACTTCCAACTATGTGGTCAATTTTGGAATAGGTGTGGTGTGGTGCTGAAAAAAATGTATATTCTGTTGACTTGGGGTGGAGAGTTCTGTAGATGTCTATTAGGTCCACTTTATATAGAGCTGAGTTCAATTCCTGGATATCCTTGTTAACTTTCTGTCTCGTTGATCTGTCTAATGTTGACAGTGGGGTGTTAAAATCTCCCATTATTATTGTGTGGGAGTTGAAGTCCCTTTGTAGGTCACTGAGGACTTGCTTTATGAATCTGGGTGCTCCTGTTTTGGGTGCATATATATTTAGGATAGTTAGCTCTTCTTGTTGAATTGATCCCTTTACCATTATGTAATGGCCTTCTTTGTCTCTTTTGATCTTTGTTGGTTTAAAGTCTATTTTATCAGAGACTAGGATTGCAACCCCTGCCTTTTTTTGTTTTCCATTTGCTTGATAGATCTTCCTCCATCCCTTTATTTTGAGTCTATGTGTGTCTCTGCACGTGAGATGGGTTTCCTGAATACAGCACACTGATGGGTCCTGACTCCTTATCCAGTTTGCCAGTCTGTGTCTTTTGATTGGAGCATTTAGCCCATTTACATTTAACGTTAATATTGTTATGTGTGAATCTGATCCTGTCATTATGATGTTAGTTGGTTATTTTGCTCATTAGTTGCTGCAGTTTCTTCCTAGCCTCGATGGTCTTTACAATTTGGCATGTGTTTGCAGTGGCTGGTACCGGTTGTTCCTTTCCATGTTTAGTGCTTCCTTCAGGAGCTCTTTTAGGGCAGGCCTGGTGGTGACAAAATCACTCAGCGTTTGCTTGTCTGTAAAGTATTTTATTTCTCCTTCACTTATGAAGCTTAGTTTGGCAGGATAGGAAATTCTGGGTTGAAAATTCTTTTCTTTAAGAATGTTGAATATCGGCCCCCACTCTCTTCTGGCTTGTAGAGTTTCTGCTGAGAGATCAGCTGTTAGTCTGATGGGCTTCCCTTTGTGGGTAACCCGACCTTTCTCTCTGGCTGCCCTTAACATTTTTTCCTTCATTTCAACTTTGGTGAATCTGACAATTATGTGTCTTGGAGTTGCTCTTCTCGAGGAGTATCTTTGTGGTATTCTCTGTATTTCCTGAATCTGAATGTTGGCCTGCCTTGCTAGATTGGGGAAGTTCTCCTGTATAATATCTTGCAGAGTGTTTTCCAACTTGGTTCCATTCTCCCCATCATTTTCAGGTACACCAATCAGACATAGGTTTGGTCTTTTCACATAGTCCCAAATTTCTTGGAGGCTTTGTTCATTTCTTTTTATTCTTTTTTCTCTAAACTTCCCTTCTCGCTTCATTTCATTCATTTCATCTTCCATCAGCGATACCCTTTCTTCCAGTTGATCGCATCTGCTACTGAGGCTTCTGCAATCTTCGCGTAGTTCTCGAAACTTGGCTTTCAGCTCCGTCAGCTCCTTTAAGCCCTTCTCTCCATTGGTTATTCTAGTTATTCATTCTTCTAATTTTTTTTCAAAGTTTTTAACTTCTTTGCTATTGTTTTGAATTTCCTCTCGTAGCTCAGAGTAGTTTGATCATCTGAAGCCTTCTTCTCTCAACTCGTCAAAGTCATCCTCCATCCAACTTTGTTCCGTTGCTGGTGAGGAACTGCGTTCCTTTGGAGGAGGAGAGGTGCTCTGTGTTTTAGAATTTCCAGGTTTTTTGCTCTGTTTTTTCCCCATCTTTGTGGTTTTATCTACTTTTTGTCTTTGATGATGGTGATGTACAGATGGGTTTTTGGTGTGGATGTCCTTTCTGTTTGTTAGTTTTCCTTCTACCAGACAGGACCCTCAGCTGCAGGTCTGTTGGAGTTTACTAGAGGTCCACTCCAGACCCTGTCTGGCTGGGTGTCAGCAGCGGTGGCTGCAGAACAGCGGATTTTCGTGAGACCACAAATTCAGCTGTCTGATAGTTCCTCTGAAAGTTTTGTCTCAGAGGAGTACCCGGCTGAATGAGGTGTCAGTCTGTCCCTACTGGGGGGGTGCCTCCCAGTTAGGCTGCTCAGGGGTGAGGGACCCACTTTAGGAGGCAGTCTGTCCGTTCTCAGATCTCCAGCTGTGTGCTGGGAGAACCACTACTCTCTTCAAAGCTGTCAGTCAGACAGGGACATTTAAGTCTGTGGAGGTTCCTGCTGAGTTTTTGTTTGTCTGTGCCCTGCCCCCAGAGGTGGAGCCTACAGAGGCAGGCAGGCCTCCTTGAGCTGTGGTGGGCTCCACCCAGTTCCAGCTTCCTGGCTGCTTTGTTTACCTAAGCAAGCCTGGGCAATGGCGGGCGCCCCTCCCCCAGCCTCGCTGCCGCCTTGCAGCTTGATCTCAGACTGCTGTGCTAGCAATCAGCGAGACTCCGTGGGCATAGGACCCTCCGAGCCAGGTGCGGGACACAATCTCCTAGTGTGCCGTTTTCCAGGCCCGTTGGAAAAGCGCAGTATTAGGATGGGACTGACCCGATATTCCAGGTGCCGTCTGTTTCCCCTTTCTTTGACTAGGAAAGGGAACTCGCTGACCCCTTGCACTTTCCGAGTGAGGCAATGCCTCGCCCTGCTTCAGTTCGTGCACAGTGCGCTTCACCGACTGTCCTGCACCCACTGTTAGGCACTCCCTAGTGAGATGAAACCGGTACCTCAAGCAGAAATGCAGAAATCACCCGTTTTCTGTGTCGCTGGGGCTGGGAGCTGGAGACTGGAGCTGTTCCTATTCGGCCATCTTGGCTCCACACCGGGATTTCTTTTTTTAGTAAGCAAAATTATTTCTGGATCTAAATGTAACTTTGGGAGAAAAAAATGGGAATGTCTCTCCAGCCCCCTTCACACTCTGCATCACTCAGATTTGGGCTTACTGATGCTATTTTCCCATCCTAAGGTTTTTTGTTATGTTCAAATAGATTTATTTGAAAAGATGTATATTGACCAGTGATTAGCGTATATTTTAAATAAGGCAAAAATCCTGGAACTCCTAATGCAATCATTTATTTAGGATGAACCTGCATACATACGCTGGGTCAACTACATTCTTATCAGTTGTGAGTAAAGCACACCGTCGTCATGGACATCCCAGTTGCAAATGGAATCGCGCGTGCTGGCTGTCCGTTTTCATAAATAATGGAGTTCCCTCCTCCCTATCTAAGCGAAGCCCTCCAGGCTGGCGTGTGCCAGGTCTCCACTTCGCCTCCTCCTGCTCTCTGCTGATCACACCAGCACTCACTTGAGCGGCACTTGCCAAGGTCCACAGAATTGACTCCACACAGTTGAGTCCAAGGCCAATTCTGTCTCCGTCCGACTTCTCTGTCAGGAGTGGGCAAAGTTATCCTTATTTCTTCACCAGCTTCCAAGATCCCGCCCTCTCTTGCTTCTCTGCCTTCTCAGTCTCCTTTGCAGGTTCTCCCTCACTTCCCTGACCTCCAAATCCTGGGCACACCCATGCAGTGCCCCTCATTGCTCCTCCCCCAGTGGCTCTCAACTCTCCCGGTGATCTCTCTCAGCCAGAGGACAGCTTCACCTCCCACTTGGCTCCCTTTCCTTAGACATCTCGTACAGCGGCTCTTCAACACTTCTGCTTGGCTGCAGAGCAGGAGTCTCGGGCTTCACTTGGCCAAAATGTACCCCCACACACCAGTAGCAAGTAAGGCCACCTTGTGCCAATGTCCAATGGTGATCTGTGCTTTCTAGAAAATCAGGGCGGGTGTAGGGAGTGACAGCAGGGGTTAGGCAGGGACAGCTCTGAGATGAGGGGCATTCCAGCAGAGACGCAAGGAGCAAAGGGAAGAGCCACACGCATGTCGTGTGTTGGAGGGAAGAGCTTTCTAGACGGGGTGGGCGTCAGGAGTCAGGAGCCAGTTGGAGGGAGCATGGAGCAAGCTCTGTGTGTATGAGGTTATAATTTCTCCCGGCTCCATCTCCAGAGCCTGGATCTCCTACTTCAAGCAAGGGTCTCAGTAAAAGCTACCTGGGGAATTAACAAGAAACTGAGTCACTTTTACATCTATAATCATCAACCAAAAAAAAAAAAAATCAATTAATCCTCCTACATCCTAAGCCAGTCTCCATAACTCCTTGTTTCCTGTGTTTCTGCTGTAAAATAGGATGAATTTCCTTCGTGAGAATGACAATTATTACAGGTGTTTCAAACACTGATTTGAAGGAAATCTAAAATATATTTCTCCCTGCTAAGGAGCTCTGTTAGGAAGATGAGCAACCACACCAGCTTCAATGCGTCTACACCTGCGAAGTTCAAGGTAGCAGCTCTGTAAATTGAATACAATTAAAAATGCACTTCCTCTGTTGCATTCACCATACCTCAAGTGCTTTGCAGCCGTGTGTGGCCAGTGACCACAGCAGGGGACAGACCAGACACAGAACATTTCCTTCATCCAGAAAGCTCAGGGCTAAACCCTCGATCACCTTGAATTACTCTCTGATTACTTGGGGGATAAGCTGGGGTTGTTGAATGCAAAGAAAAATAATTTATCTTCTTTAAATACAGTTTTGTGGTGATAAAAAGGAGCAGATTCATAAAAAATTTTTCAATAAACCCTCATGCCATCTGGGTGGATTCCACATGAATGTGTTCATGGAAGAGAAACAGGGATAAAACTGAGCAAGATGAATCTTAGGCATCAACATTTGGTGCTTGTGTTAAATCATTCCCATAGCACTTGGTGCCAGAAGCCCCTGCTTTCCAGCTGTGGGCAGTGGTGAAACTGTATGAGCATCAGCATGAGAATGTGGAGCTACAAACTGCGTCAGCACCCACAGCAATCACAGAATTATGGTGCAGAATGAAGCCACCAAAAGTAGGTTTGGGTGCATGTGTTGCTTCCCTTCCAAAATGTATGGGAAGCTGCAGTTCCATGATTCTCACACCTCCATGATTTCCAAGACAGGACTTGCTGGTGGCCCCACCCTCATATTTTATGGTGGCCCCGGCCCACAGGTTGGGCTCAAGCCTCTGGCCGGCACCAGTCACCTGCAGCCCTGTGCTCCTTCAACTAGGAATTGAGCTGCCAGGTCCTGTTGAGGGGTGGGAGGTGGGCAGGAAGAGAAACAAGTCTCAGCCCAGTGCACAGTAGTGACATTTACCCAGAGGAGGAAAACTGAAAGTAGAATTGATTTATTCTTTCATCTTCATACACCTAAAATCTCACAGGGCAAAAGCAAGCAATATCGCATTCCTTATAGAGACTGAGTATGGTAAAGATTAGCAGCTGTAACTTTAGTTAGCATTTTCTTTCCTAGAGAATTCAAATCCATGCTGCACTGCACTGTTTTCGGGTGGGACAGGAGTGAGGGGAGGTCCCTCGCCAAGCTGTGCTGCCTGTTGACACACATGCAGCAGAAATGGCATGTTGCAAAATGGTTTTTATTCAGGCAATTATTGAAAAATAACCTCTCTATCACAACACTTTCCTAGTGGGTAATTGACAAGTGCTCACTTTTTCATGCAAAAAAAGGTAAATCTCAAACAAACTACAGCATATGCATGGAAACATACAGCATGCTTTGTCTCACTAAGAGGCTCAACTATTCGTTGAAATGAAGCTTGACCTTTGGCTATGTTAATACCTTTAAAACCTTTTTTAAAAGACCAAATTGTTTTAAGACCAGTGAAACCACTGATTTTCCTAGTTGCATTCTCAGAAAGATCTGTGGTATTTACTTGGGAACATGTTAAGACTCCTCCTCAGACTGAGTCCTTAGATCTCTTAAGACAGCATAAGTAGTTAATTTAGTCTGATGCCAGGGGGCTGGGAGGAAGAATACTTGCTGTTGGAAAAACAAAGAATTGAATTAACGTGAGATTGGGACTGTTTTCTGTGAAGTTAGCACACTTTTTTATTTACTAGGAAGATGAACCACTGGAATCCAGCTTAACAGTGAAAAAGAATCTCCAGCCCAACAAGGTGTTATATTGAAGTGAGCAGAGAAAGACTCCCCAGTGGTCTCACTTGGAGTCTGCAAGGATTAGAGAAGGCTGAGGGCTGTCAACTGCTGCCTTCTCTGCTTTGCTATCTGCTATGGGTCACACTGGGTCCCCCAAAAGCCATTTGGAAGTCTAGCCCCCAGCCCCTCAGAATGAGAGCTTACTGGGAATAGGGCCTTTGCAGATGGAGTTAGTTAAAATGAGGTCACACTGGAGTAGGAAGGGCCCTACATCCAATATGCCCGAGTCCTTGTAAGAAGAGAAGACCCAAAAGGAGATGAAGACAGAGACACATAAGGGGATGCCATGTGCAGACAGAGGCCGAGGCCAGAGCACAGCCACGAAACACAGAGGCTGGACCGCTGCTGCCAGAGGCTGGGAAGGGCAAGGGAGGACCCTGCCCGGAGTCCCAGAGAGGCACAGCCCTGTGGACACCTTATTTCAGACGTCTGGCCTCCAGACTGTGAGACAACAAATTTCTATTGTTTGAAGCCAGCAGTTGTGGGACTTTGTGATAGCAGCCCTGGGAAACTGACACCCCATGCTGTCATAGTCCCTCCCAGGAGCAGGGAAAGGAGCTGTCCCACCTCCCAGCTGGACAGGGACACATGGATGGAGCTTTCCAGGCCCAATTGTACAACTATGGAAAACCACATCCATACAAACAAAGATCAGGAGGGTCATATAAAAATGATTATTTAAGGTGGTAGAGTTGGTTTTTTTTTTTCTTTTCTCTGCTCTTTCACAAATTTTTGTTAAGGTTGGTTAAAAAACATGCAAAATTCCTGGGCTAAAAGGGTTTTCATATTTGATTAACCATATTATTGCTTCAAAACTCCTGAAACAGCTACTTCCCCTGACGCTGGGAGTAAAGGCGACATCTGCAGGCTCTTCCAGCACAGTCAAGAGCTACTCCTCATCCTGATGACTCAGTGTTGTGGCATCTCCTTAAATTGTGCACCAGAGGCAGGCTCCTCATCTCCTGCCCTCGCCCCAGCCCTGCCTGAAAGCATCACTCCACGATTTTCTTGTGTCTACTTTTGTTTGAAAGCCAGCTGGGGAAGGCACTGTTCCTAAAGGTAGTCTGCCTGCCGTCACTGGCTGCTTATAAGTCTCATCTGCCTTTGGTTTTCTGCAGTTTCACTCTAATGTACCCAGCTATGAGTTTCCTTTCATTTATCCCACTTGGGACATACCAGGTTTCTTGAATCTGTATTTCAGTTTTCTGTATTAGTTCTGGAAAATTATCAGCCATTATCTTTTCAACTATGTTTCCTTCTCCATTCTTGTTCTCTTCTCTTTTTAAGACTTAAGCATTTGTTGGACTTTCACACTGTATATTCTATGTCTCTTACTTTTGCTTCTGAGGTTTTCATTTTTCATCTCTCCATGATGATTTTTAGGTTTACTCTTGAACAATCTCCCAGTTCACAAATTCTCTCTTTAGCTGTATCTAATCTGATCTTAAATCTATCCAGTGACTTCTTAATTGAGTTATTTTTTTCTTCAGAGTTTTTAAAAATTTCTATTTTACTTTTGGGATTTCCAATTCCCTGACCATTTTTTTAGAGCTTTGCTTAATCTCTTGTTACATACTAAATATAATGCATACCTCATCTATTGGCTTCAGTGTCTGGAGTCACTGTAGTTCTGTTTTTGGAGTCTCTTATTTCTGTTTCATCTCATTTAATGGTGTTTGGTCTCCTTGTGTCTGGCCATCTTCCACTATCTACTGGCACAGTAATTTTTTAAATTTTTGAACATATAATTTGAGGCCTGGGATATCATCACCTTCCTGTAGGGAAGATTTTTATTTGCTTTTGTAGCTCTCTGGGAGGAGTAGCAGTATGAAACCTCAAAACCTGCTCTCTCTATCTCTGCATTAGAGACAAGATTGAAGACTGATATTTTAATCTATGCTTTGTGAAAGAAGAAAGTGTTCTTCAGGAGATGAGTGGCAACCACGAACTGCCAGGAAATCAATGGATAAAATGTGCTTTCACTGCACAGTTCATACAAATTACTTCAACCATAAAATTTGACACCTTGTAAATAATGGCCTAAGAAATCCAGAGAGGAGAGAGGTAACATTAATTTAGAGGCTGTTTCTAGTCTTCAGCTGTACACCCAAGTCCCTGCTTCCCAACCCATACCAGCATTCCATGGATATTTACTTTATTTCAATTCTCCTTCACTTTCCTCAATGTTAAAATGACAGGAGAGTTATAACCCAAATGTCCAATTATTTTAGGAAGTACATAGGATTGAGAGCAAGTTTACATTTTTTAAAATCAGTAAAACTAGCTTATATTTTAGCAAGGACAAACAGCATGGGATGGTAATCAGTAACCAGACATTAAATAAGTACTCACATGCTAAACTAGCATTTAAAGTAGTGTGACCCTAAAATATCTCATGAATTGTCTTAGATAGTGGACTTGGAGAAACACCATAATGCATTTTTATCGTTATTGTAAAATATAAAACAATCTTTTTTGTGTAAAACACTGCATATAAACACACATTCCAGAAAAGTATCAAAACAGTAATTACAAATTCTTATTCACTTCTCTGGGGATTCATTGCATAAGCCTGCCACAAAGAAGTACAAATATTGTTTTTCTCTAAAGCCATCTGCGTAAACATCAACCTAGTAGAAAAATCTGTCGACCTATGCTTTGGGGGAACACCTCCCAGGATTCCTTTAGAATGCAGACTTGTGGGCATGGGGTGGGGCCCAAGATTCAGCGTTTCTCAGGAGCTCCTGCTGGGGACCACACTACAGGTCATGGAGTATGTCATCTTCAAGATACAAAGCTCGGATGGACAGCCCTTGAATAACATCAAGGAGACATGAGAAAAATCCAGTAATGGTGCAAATAAAAAAGAACGCTCAACCATATGCCAATCATCTCTTTAAATATAAGCAAACATAAGTCTACATAAGTTAGATAACATGTACGTTTTGTTCAGCATTGCCCTTTTAACAATATTTTCTATCCCTGCAAATTACTATCCAGCTGGCACATAAAACACGTTTTTTCAGATGCTTTTATTGATGCGAAGAATTTCAGTTTTTAAGAGAGCATTTTATAGAGGGCAGGAAGAAAGGTAGAGAACACGGCTTCAAGTAAAAGACCTTGGTAAGTGTCGATCTCATTAAAAGAGGATGAAAGAGTTCTGGGTGTGTATGTGTATGCATGTGTATGTGTGTGTACATATGTGCATGCATGTGTACATATGTGTGCATGTGTACATGTATGTGTATTCGTGTGTGCACGTGTGAACATGTGTGCATGCATGTGTGTGTGTGCATGTGTGTACATGTGTGATGTATGTTGTGTGTGTATTCGTGTGTGCACGTGTGTACCTGTGTGCATGTGCTGTACCTCCAAGGCTATGAGGATGGTAAAACAAAAATGTGCTCCAATGTTAAGTAGCAAAAATGTATATATATATACACACACATATATATACATATATACACATATATGCATATATACGTATATATGTATATGTTGATGATGATGTCTTTACAATAACGATATATACATATATATACATACATATATACATATATACATACATATATACATATATACATACATATATACATATATACATATATATTCTATATATATGTATATATATATAGAATGAGAAACTAGATGTCTTCACAGGCAATACTACATTTATTCAAATGACGTAAGTACTTCATTTTTTCAAGTATTAAATTTCAGGATGAAACATGCTTTCTTTCATTCCAGATTGTAATTCATTTAAAATGGAGGACGCATATAACCACAAATAGTAAATTATCTCGAGGAGAGAAGAGAAAACGGGAAGGGAGGAAGAAAAACCACATAAGTCTTAGAGTGAATGTTTGGCTACTATTTTTTCTAATTCTCAAAGGAAATGCATCTTTATTTTATCATTATACGGAGAGGCCCAGAGTCAAGTAACTCTCCAGCTCTAAAGACTTTCCCCTGAACCTCTTTTAAGAAGAAATTATTTCAAATGCCCTTGGGCAGCAATATGAAAGATAATACTCAGGTTATGTTGCAAACAAATCTCCATTTTAAAAACGAGCCAGATTCCTCCCTCTACATTTCTGTCCCTTGTCTTTAATGCATTCAAGGACTCTCGGGACGATTGAGAAATAGGCATAGAAACAACCTAATAATGCAGAGAAGTCAGCATGTTTATTACATCTTTGAAGAACTCAATAATTCCTCCACATAACCTAGTTTCTGACTGGAAGATAGTAGGCATTTCATCAAGAAATTTGAGAAGATTGGGTTAACAATTCATGGTTGGCAAGGTATCCTGAAAGTTCACTGACTCCCAGAGCTTCCCTTTGCTTTGTGATAAAACATTATCATTCTCAACCTTGTGTTGTTTCACACCCTGTCTTTCATTTTTGCTTCACCTGTAAATATTCAGTTTGCTGGAATTAATTAGTGAAGCCAAGGACGTGGTGGCATTTGACATCCTCGGGCATCTGATAAGCCAACACTAATTCCAAAGGGGAGCCTTACTTTTTAAACACTTAATTTTCTTTTAAGTAAATTACAGGAAGAAGAACAACCTTCCTCCACGTCTGCTGCTCTTCATTTCTTCCCCAGCACCCATAATCCTGATGGGCTTCCTTCAGAATTTTGGTAAGGCAGGCCTCTGCTAGGAATACCGTCAGCCTTCACTGATGTTAAAAGGTCTTTTTTCAGCTTTTCTTTGAAGGAGGTTTTTGTTTCATACAGAATTGCTGTGGCTTGACAGATTTGTGGGGTTTTTCTTTCATCACTGTAAAAATGCCCTTCCATTGTTTCTGGCCTCCTTGTATTTTGTACAGGGGTCCACATAGACCCCTGTATGTGTGGATTTTTCCCTTATCTTTTTTTCATCTGTTTAACTACAATGTGCCTAGGTATGGTTGTCTTTTTATTTTGCATACTCCTGCTTAGAGTTTGATTAGATTCTTGGATATGAACGTTATGTTTTTCATCAACTTAGGCAAGTATCTGGTCATTATTTGGCATATCCAGCCAAAAAAACAAAAAGGTGATGCCCAATATCACTTGCTTCTCCTCTGGGCCTCCAATTCCATGCATGTTAGGCCATTTAATATTATCCACAGGTCCCTGAGGCTCCACCCCTTTTCCTTCTAGCTTTCTCTCTGTTCTTACTGGATGACATCTGCTGATGTCTTCAAATTAACAACTCTTCCTCCTGATATTCCCTACCTGCCATCAAGCCTATCTAGTGAATTTTTCGTTGCAGTTATTATACTTTTAAGATTCTTAAATTCCATTTGGTTCTTTATCATTTCCATTTTGTTGCTAAGATTCTCAATCTGTTTGCTTGTTAAGACTATATTTTCCTTCAATTCTTTGACCATGTTGTAAAAGCTGCTTTAGGATCTTTGCTAAGTGCAACATCTGAGCCATCCCAGGACTGGTTTCTTTTGACTGCTTTTTCTCTTGACTATGAATCTCATTTTCCTGTTTCTCAGTTGTCTGGTGATTTTTTTCCACTGATACTGATTTTGTGGATAAAATGCTGTAGAGACTCTGGATTTTGGTACCTTCCTTTTTCTGTTATTGACTCTTAGGACAGCAGCTAGTTCAATCGCTGAATGATCTCTGTGAATGTGAGCATATCTCTGGAAGCCCAAAGTGCTTCCCAAGCCCCTCCAACTTTGCCAGACTTACCTTTCAACCTCTATATCCCTTGTGTGTCTTTGCAGAGCTTGATATTAGGTTTTGTTAGGGCAGGACTAGAGTGGTCTTACACTAGCATTTGATCCCACCACGTACAGCAGTCTGTCTGGCATCTCATCTGGACGCCACAGGTGTTAAAGTGGCATTAAGATCTCTCCACCCTGGCAGGACTGGAACTCTGGCAGCACTCCACTGCTCAACCTCCCGTTTTTCTGCTTAACTCTCAATCCCCTGCGAGCTTCTTTCGATAAGCCTTGGTTATTTCTGCCTTGTTCGTGGGGAGCCCAGCCCTCAGCCACAGACCATCTTGTTACTTGGCTCTCTGCTCTCTACTCTTAGACCCTATGGATTCCAGCTGCTTCAGGTACTTCAAACTTTGACCTCTGCTTTCCCAACTCAGAGTGACCACCATACTCTCCCTGGGTTCCAGCCTCCTGGCCATGGCCAGGAAATTGTTCACAGGCAGAGACCAGGGCAGAATTTCCAGAATTTTCCTTCGTTCACAGGTCCTTAGGGAACACCTGTTGCCCACCACTGGAAAACAGTTGCCTCATAGATTTTGTCAGGTTTTACAGTTGCTTATTGCTGGGCACTACTTCAATACCAGTTTCTCCACCATAGACAGCCACCCATCATTGCTGATCTGCATGCATCAAACAAGTATTTATTGAGCATATTCAATGTGCTGGGCACTAGGCACAGTATGGGCCAAATGTGATGAGCCCTGCCCTCATGGAGTAGACAGTCCATGGGAAAAAATAGACATGAAACAAATAACCACAAATCTAAATCTGCAGTTAATTTATGATGGATATTGTGTGCTGAAAGTAGAGAGTGCAGTGAGAAAATACAACTGAGCACCCTAACGTAGATGGGGGAGGAAGCCTCTTTAAACATGTGGCTTGGGAGATGAGTGGGCTGGATGAAAGGCTGAGGGGAGAATTTGGAGAGATGAATGCGCACAGGGGACCTGCACAAAGAGCAGATGGCAAGGAGGCCCTACAGCAGGAGTGAACGGAGTGTCCTTGGGCTGGAAACAGAAGCTGAAGATGAGGTTGGAAAGCCAGCAGACCTTGGAAGATCTGAGGTTATACCTGCGGCGAAATGGAATTCCACGGAGACATTTCCAGCAACAAGATCAAGTTCAGAAATGTATTCTTATGAGTAGGAGCCAAAATTTCAGCAGGTGCTGATACAGCTCTCATGGGTGAGCCTTCAGGAGAGAAGGAATACGCCTTTGAGAGAACACAGAGCCAGCTGAGGATCTTTGCCTGAGAAGAATCAATGTATCCTAGGTCGCTATTTGTTGAGGCAATAGAGTTTCAATAGTTAATCTTTCTCTTTCAAATCTTCAGATGATAAAATCTTACCTAAAAAGTCATTTTAAACCTACGACTTAGTTCTTTGGCCTCTAATATGTTTCATTTTATGTAGCTAGGACCAACTGAGTGAAGAAGCTAGAATTAGGTGGATTGGGCTAGTATGCTAGAGGGTATTATAACAAACGTGAAGTTGACATTAGCAGAAAAGGATGGCCTACAGGGAAGGAGTTCTAGATGCCAGGTACCACATTCATGCAATTACTGAAACTTTCTAGAATTGTTTTTGGATCCCTGACATAAACCTGCCAATTAACAAGTGTCTATTGCTATCAGGGTCTCCTTATGTTAACCTCTTCAATTTAAGCTTGAACATTTTACAGTCATTCAACAGAAAGTTCCAAACACAGCACTTACAAACTCATATTCTAGGTCAGCCCTTCATATGGCCACCATATTGTTTATTTCCCGCTACTCAACTGAGGCAATTTTTGCCCAATATAGACAAATATTGATCAATCTGGTCAATTTTGCCCTCAGTCATCCAGTAATTAAAATTTTCTGGCAAAAGGGTATTAATACTCGTATGCATGTCATACTTTTCCAAAATATTGCCAAAAGAGCTATACTAATTAAAGTTTTAAAGAGATTCTGATACAGTAAAAGCATGCATCTTTTCTGTGTAAGATACCAAAAAAGATGCATAGCTATCACTGTGTGTGTGTGTGTGTGTGCATGCGTGTGTGCACACTGGAAGCAGCTACATGCCCATAATCACGTGCATATATAACCTAGTTTCTCAATGTCACCTCACATATATTTTGCTCGGCTAAATTACTGAAAATAAAATGTATAGCATGATATATTACAAGCATATATTGTGTACAGTTTGTATATAAAAAAGAAAGAATGATTAAAAGTCGATGAGAGACTGTTTATAAATCTTGATTGCTTCATAATTTTAACTTTGAGCAACATTTTTATCATAATTATAGGCTTTCTTAAAGCATTTATGCAGATTGTTGTTACTCAAAAGGGGGTTTATTCCATTTTGGTATAAACTACACTTTTTTTTTCTTTATGAAATCACTCTTTGAGTTCCTAATACCCAGTACTCTGCCAGAGCTGCAAAATGTAAATAGCAGGAAGCACTTGTCTTAACAGGGCTATCATTGGACTCCCTCTCATCTTGTGCCTTATTGCCCCATTGACATGAAAAAGAATAAAACTTATCTATAATAATAAGCATTTGACATGTTTAGAAGCT
Organism: Hylobates moloch; assembly: GCF_009828535.3. Lineage (NCBI taxonomy): Eukaryota > Metazoa > Chordata > Mammalia > Primates > Hylobatidae > Hylobates > Hylobates moloch. Next base: position 172,857,343 of record NW_026652279.1, read on the forward strand.
TCTGGATTCCTCTCAGAACACTAATGTTCCTGGGAGGCTAACACATTTTTATACCCACTTCACAGATCAGGAAATTAGACCCTGGGGGTCTAAACCATGACGAAATATTCCATTATTTAATTTTAGAACCATGAAGCATTAGATTCGAAAGGTGGATTCAGAACCCATTGAGTTTGGCTGCCTTATTTTTGAGCTTGGAAAATTGGGGTCCTGGAAGAGCGAAGCAGCTGCCCAGAGTCATGCCCAGACATTTGGCTACATCAGGCTCAACAAGCACCAGTGTAGTGAAATGTAGACTGAATTATTCAGAGGCTTTAGCATCATGCAGAATCAAAGCCAGAAAAAAAAAAGCTTCATCAACTTTTACTACCAAGGAATCTTTATTGTAGCTCCATGATCATAGACCCAACAGGAAAGAAGGGGAAAAACTCCTCACCAGAAATAAAAATAAAAGCAAAAGGCAAAAAAAGCTTTAAGAAGTGCGTGACAGATGGAAAGAAAGAGCATCAGAGAAAGGCAGAGAGGGGCCAGCCCAGGAAAGTAACCAGCCAAATTCCACCAGCGAGGCTTCACCCACGTTCTGTGAGGACAAAGACGCAACCTACTTTCCATCACCTTTACATCCCCAGGCCCAGTGCAGTGCCTGGCACATAGGAGGATACTGGGAAATGTTTCTGAAATGAATGAATGAATGAAAGGAATGAACGAATGAAGAAATGAATGAAGGTCCAAAATTTTAAAAACTCCCCAAGCAAGTAAGGGGTAAGACCTCCAAATCCTGTAGTTTATGAAATAGGAAATGTGTATTCCAATTGCATTTTAATTCTGGTCCATAAATAAGCCTTTATGAGCAAAAGCAATAAGAATTTTAGATATGCCCACTGTTCCCACAAAGGCCAGTTGGGTTACATGTGACAGAACATGACAGAGTGTCGAATTTTAGTTAGTGACTGGAGATGTTTAAGGACTTCTGAGAAAGGAGCACTAGGAAGAGAACATTGAAATGTCAACATAGGTCAGGGTCTAAGGTGCTGCAGACAAAGACCTCTGGCTAGGAGGCGATGCTGGATGCACAGCATGCACCACACTGGACACACTTTTGGGGTTTTCCCTAAGAAAGTAAGGTGTTTCTTGCCCTGACCTCACTCTCTCCATCATCCCTTGAGACAGGGAATCCATGTGAGTGGGTCTGCCAAGAAGACCAAGTGAAAAAAATTAGAGTGTTCCAGTGATGGTTTGAGTGCCAGGTCCAGGTGCTTTTACATTCATGACATCGTTCAGTTGTCATAATAATCCTACCATGTAGGATTTAATATCTCCACTTTATGGATTAGAAAATTGAGGATTAGAGAAGTCACCAACCAGTGCTCCAGGCAACTGCAGGTCACGAAGCTATGACCTTGCCTCCAAAGACTGATGACTAAAGGCTGGAAAGTCTGGCTCAACCTACTCATGTGCATATCACCTATGAATTAGCATAGTCAACAAATACTAGAAATGTTACAATTGTTTTAACTTTTCAAGTGAAATTTGTTTTTATTGTGAATTAATTAATGACTGAGAAGGCCCTTTCTTCCTATATAACATGGGTTATTTTTATTTTTATAGCATATAACATTATTACAATATTATACACATACATATCAGCAGACTCTTCCTCTTTTGAATGACAATTACTCAAACTCACCCCATTGACAATATCTAACTCCTCGGTGAAGTCTTTCAATAATTGCAGCTGTGCTTCTATATTCAAGGACTGGAATCAAGTGAAATATTGACCCTGGTCAGCTCCGATTCAGAGATTTTGATATACCAATTGTATTCCTATTCAACAATTTGTACATTCCATTCTAATTGCATCTGGCTTACTACAGAGGTTGAGTGTTTGTTGAGAAAAAAGAACGGGGCAGGAGAAGATGAGAGCGAAGCTTGTGTTCAGTTAAACATAAGTACAGAAATTCAACAAACCAGTGAAATTCATTGTTTTATGGCTCATCAGTTGGTTCAGCTTAAGTCCTTGGATAAACTGCATAGAAAAATATTAAAATATTACCGTGATAGTGAAATTACTGCCTCTAATAAAGAATGGGTAAGCAGAATCTCCAGTTATATAATTTTTTTGATGAAGGCAATTCCAACAACGTGAAAGCCACTGCCCTGGGTGATGATAAGCAAATGGTGCCTGAATGTGAAGGTCATATTTGGCTTTAGCTGATTTCAAACAAACAAAAACAAAAAACAAAAACCCTCCACTACAAATGATGATTTTGGAAAATTATTTCACCCCTGGAATCACATGTAATGAGGGCATCATCCTTCTACCTGCATCCTCTTCATCCTTCAAGCTCCCCCATCATGAGGCCCAACCCTCCCGGGGTTGCACAGCTGCACCCCACAATTCAACACTGAAATCTCGAGGTTCCTCCACCACATCCGCACTGCACATCTGCCCTGAGCAAGTGTTCCCTGACCCTCCCTCAAAAGACCGAGGCCCAGTTCCACCGCACAGCTGAAATTAGACATCCAGTGCATTGCACGGGCCCGGGCAGGGATGCTTGCTGGAGTTGACACCTGTCCCAGTCAACTCCCACCTTCCTGAACGGCACATGCACCTCGGTAGGAGACGAAGCAAAATTCTGTGGTTAGATACTTTTACGTGGGAAAATAGTGAACTTTAGCCGGAAGGTGAAAATACATTTCTTTTCTGTACATTTAGAATTAATGAATCCTATAGACCTGTGGAAACTGCTTTTAAACATCTGATTTTCCATTAAAATATAATTAAAATCAATGGCAGAGAGAAGCTTTAGTTATTTTTACAACGGCACCCCCCCCCCCTTGGCAGGAGAATATTTGTTCTGTATATTTTTAAGAGGGTTTGGGAGGCATTAAATTATGCTTTCATTGTATTCCATCAATGAAAATATAAGACACAAACATCTTATTTCTTATTATAAGAAACAAATAAGCCCTTATTAACTGTGTGTGCATTCATGGGACACACAAATGGTCTCGGGCTGAGCTTATAGTAAAGCAAATTAAAATTAGTGTTTTGACTTCTGTTCATTATAAAGTAGATACTAGCCTAAAGATTCCTAATCAGTTGCCAAATATCTATCATGAAGGAATATGCAATGCAGAATGAAATCGCTGTCCTCAAGAGAAAGCTCTGAGAATTCTTTTAATCTACATAAGGACAAATTTGCCTTTCATCGCATTTTGTAGTAAAATCCAAAGCTTCATTTTGGCTTTCCAGCCACAAGTTTAAGTTCCCAAAATGAAGAGCTGGCATGATGGTTATTCAAAGAAAAGGCGAAGTGTGAGTTAAGCACGAAGTCAAATGCAATCCACGTTGTGAAAATCGAAAAACCAGTGATCTGCTGTGATGTGGGGTCAGTCATGGGATGCCTCCTGTTCCTATGTGCGGTTGGTGTCGAAGTTAGACATCATCAAGAGGTGAAAATTTGGGAAGACATTTCAAGGATGACGGAAGCTCTGAGTGAGTGAACAGATATTCTTCGTGCAGAATAATCCCCCGTGGCACTGGTTTGCCGGCAGAGCAGAATGTTTGAGACCTCACCCAGCAGCCACGCGCGGGCATAAATAGTTCTCAGCACGAGAAACACAAAGGCCGCAGGATCCCGCGAGCCGCAGGGGGTGGGGGTCATTTTTTTGACGCCGCTGCCCTTAAGAGTTCCAGTCCTTCAGGCGAAAGGGGCAGATCAGGCCTTCGGGGAGGACCCTTGCCTGGGAGAGGGAGGGCAGTGCCCCAGGGGCCGCCTCCGGTGCCTAAACAAAGAAGACGGTCTTCTGAGCGTCCGCCCTCCCCGCCTCGCCGCGCAAGGACCCCGCGCTCCTGGGCCACTTCCTCCTGCAAACCACTAGCAAAAGCCAATTTCCACCCAGACGGCCGGCTGCGGGCAAAGGGAATAAAGCGCCGGTGCCGCCACGCTCTGCACTTGGCTCTGGGCCTGGCGGGGTCTGGCGCGGCCGCAGACACCTGGGTGACCTCGGCCGTGGTTGCCAGCTCTGCTCCGACAGAGAGTCTTTTTATTTGTAGCCTCCGCCTTCTCACCACTGAGGCCGCAGGAGAGGCTTGCTGCCGGGGGCCGAGTTCGGTAGACAAGGGGGCAGCGCCCACAGCAAGCCGGGAGGAGGGAGGCGCGGGGCCGCGCTTGGGACCTGCCGCTGCGCGCCAGCCTGGGCAAAGAACTGCCACCTTCTGCGGGCGAAGCGGGTCGGGATGCAGGGCGGCAGCGGGGCTGGAGGCGGCTACCTGGGTCCATACCCCCATGCCCTGCAAGGCTCCTTGGCCCTGCTTCTCCTCTGCCTCGGCGGGAGACGAGCAGCCTCGGTTTTACAGAATTTCAGGGTCGCGTCTCCAGCGCCCCGGGCGAGGCCACTACGTTTAGGAGCGCTCGTCTTCGCTGCGCTGTGTACCGTGTACACACTGGCTCCGTGCGCGAGACCCTGATGTGGGTTAAAACTCCACTTCACAACCCCCATTGATACGGGTTTGACATCTGTTTGCCAGAGTGTTTTGCACTTAGCCTAACACCCGCTATTAAGTGACAAAATTGTGGCAGCCTGTCAAAGCCAGCTGACTGGCAGCTGCTCCGCTTACAAAAACCATTCAAATATTTGCAGGTTTTGAAGGTTTATGCAGTGTTGTACCCAATCTTTCAGCGACTTAACATGTAAAATATAAGTCAAAGTTTTAAATCTGGATTCCAAAATGTTTCCATTTTCCATACAAAAGGAAAAAGCTTTCAAGGAGCCTGCTGGAATGGGTCCAATTCCAACGTGTCTCCGCGTTTCCCGCCACGAAATTCCTGCACAAACCCGGTTTTTTAAAGATGTCAAGGACCAACTTCCTCTTGTTACCAGCATCTTGGAGGACTGAACTAAATTGCCTTAAACTCCAAGGGAATACAGTTTCTCAAAAGTAAATTTAAAAAAAAAAAATCCCCAAGTAAAGAAATGTACCTGCTTAATTTTGCTTTTGACACTTAGACCAAAGTGCCTTTGGGGGAAAACGAGTGCTAGGAAGAGTGTTCCTAGTCAACATCTGAGCTCTGGCGGCTTCCAAAACACTCACTCCTCCACTCGCACTTCTAAATAGCTTAGTCCGATTAAGAAATAATTTGCAAATGACATAGTGTTTCTCTAGATTAAGATCCATCGAGTGAAGTCATGTGGGGTTTTTGTCTCCGAGATTAGAGCCAGACAGACAACGATCTCCTGCAAACTGCAGCTGCGGACAATGGAAACAAAATTACCCTGCGTTTGTCCGGGGGAGATGTGTGCGTGGGTCCGCGCGCCTCGCACCGACACTGAGGGCTGGCACGCCCTTACTGTCTTTCAACTGTGCTGGACTTGTGCGTCCTTTTTTTTGTTTATGTTGATAAACATATTGCCTTGGGTGTGAGGGGCTCACAAATCCTCTGGGCAAACGTGGGGTCGTCATTTTCAAAAAGGGAGTGAGTTTGCTTGTGATACATTTGCAAGGAGTCTCAAGGGTGGTGGTCTTAAGTCCGAAGTGCTGACAGCCTCACTCAACTGTGGGGAGGAGGCAGAGAGGGAGGGTGGAGACAGAGACCCAGACCCCGAGAAACAAGTGTGGCTCCAGCGCAGGAGCCTCACAGAACACATTTCCTCCTCCGCCTTCGGCTCTGCGTGGGCTAGTCCTGCGCTAGGGAGGGCAGGCAACGAGGTCCTCCGAGGCAAGGCTGGGGCTCCGCCTGCAGAGGGAGTGACAGCGCGCCGTGAGATTCCGCGACCCAGGCAGGGGCGGCCGCACCACCCCGGAGCCCCGCACAGCCCCGCAGGCCTCCCCTCCCGCAGTGCGCGCCTGGAATGCGGGGCCGCCTGGCCGAGGGACGTTTACCTGGAGAGCTTTGTGTCCACAACACTAATCCTTAGACACTGCTTCGTTCAGCAGCTGCCGTTAGTCGTGAGGGCACTAGTGTGGGGATAGGGGCGAATTCAGGAGCCTGTCACAGAGCAATATTAAAAAAGGGGAGGGGAGCCCGAGCTGCTACCAGGGGAGGCCTGGCGCGGCGGCGCCCACGGCCACGGTGTCCCCGCTGCAAGCCAACAAAGCCGAGGCGCTGTCCGCGGGAGAAGAGAGCCCAGCGCGGGGACCGGCGCGGGTGGGAGTGGGGGCGCGGCGCGGAAAATCCCAGGGAAGGACCGGGTGGACACGGGACAGGAGGGGGGTGACATCCTCCCACCCGGGGGTTAGAAAAGGCCCGGGTAGTAGTTCCAGGCGAAAATAGGCAGCCCTCTGTGATGACAGAATTGACAACTATTTTTTTGGGGGGGGCGGGGGTTGGACTTCCGAGTCCCTCGGGACGGAGGCGCAGGGGAGCAGGAGGGGTGCCCCGTCCCTGCAGTAGCCTCGGCCCGAATCCCGCAGGCCAGGCCGAAACGCGGGGGCGGGGGCGCGGGAGGAGGACCCGCGGCGGGAGGCGAGAGCGAGCGAATGGGGAGAGGAGCGGGGAGCAGGAGGGGACACAAGGGAGAGGGGACTGGGGAGCGGCGAGAGGAGGACTGGAGACGCGGCTCCACCTCCCAGCTCAAAACGGCGTCCCAGCTGCTCGCAAACCAACTGCTCGATTCTATTCACTGTCGAGTAGGAACAAAAAAGTGGCTATTTATTAGAATACTTGTTTGGTATTGTTCCGCGCCACACAAAAGGCGTTTCATTATGTGGAGGGATCTCCTTTTTCCAGAGAGAAACAATAACTTGAAATTGTCTTTAAAGTCTTTTCTATCAATAATAAATTTCATTTTCTTGTCTCTCTCGCCTGCACTGTGTGCGCGCGCGCGAGGCGAGGAGAGAGGCGCGTGTGCGAGTGAGTGTGCTAGCGGGGGTGCGCGTGTGAGTGTGCGCGTGTGTGTGCGTGCGCGTGGCACCGGCGCCCGCGGCTACGGGGCTGGCGCTGCCGGAGCCGGGCCGGACCGGGATCCGTGATCTGCGGCGCTCTGGGCACGCTGGCCACCAGTCCGGAATGAGTCGGGGCTCCGGGAGGTGCCCGTGGGCAGAGCGTTAGGGGCGCGGCCGTGCCAGACCCGCCCTGGGGACCCGCTGGAGCTGGAGGAGGAACTAACTGTAAGTGTGCCTCGAACTTACGCGGGGGCTTCAGCCCGCCCGGGGCTGGGGAGCTGGGCGGTAAAGGCTCTCGGGAGAGGGGCGCGGTGTCTCCACGGTTACTTTCTGTGAAGGAGGATGGGGTGTCTCCGCAGCTTTGGGGCCCCGGGAAAGGTGGGTAGATGTGGTGGCCACGGCTAGCGGACTCGCCGTGGGGCACATTTGTCATTTTCTTATCAGTGCGTTCACTCCTCCCCCATCCTCGGCTTTTGGGATTGGCCACCGCCCAATGGACCCAGACTGTTTCTCTCTGGGTCGCCATTTTTGGGGAGGGGGAGGGAGGTCGAGCCTGTGGATTTCGGGGAGAGGTTCGCGTCCGCCACAACTCCGCGCCCCCTCCCCGCCCCTCGCGGCTCCCCCACCCTCGCGTTCGGCAGCGCCAGGCTGCGCTCTCCGCGGTACACACCCGGCCGCGCCGAGAACTAAATCCGCGGGCTGAAATTACGTTTTAAAAATTAACATGTTGAAGCGTGTGCCATTTAGTGAGAGGTGTTTTGGGCAAAGAATCAATTTAACTGTGACTGACCGACGGGCTTGACTGTATTAATTCTGCTACCGAAAAAAAAAAAATCAATGAGCCGCAAGCGTTGGACTCGCAGAGCTCCCGGAGCCTGTCCGAGAGCCCCATCAGCGCGGCCCACGCCTCAGTCTCGCCGCCGCAAGGTGGGATCCGACGCCCAAAGGAGGGCGCCCCAAGGCGGGAACCGAGCGGGCCGCCCTGGGAGGAGTGAACCCCGCCCGGGCGCACAGCTCTGTGCGCGTGTCCTCCCTCCTCCAGCGAAATCGCACCCGCTTTGCCTCCTCTTGCAGCACCGCGCGTGCCTAGGTTCTCGGTCTGCGCAGCTGGGAGTCTCCCCAACCAGCGCCGCGGAGCCGCCCGCTTCCGCCCCCTCTTTCCGCGGGTTTGAGCCTCCCGTGGAGAGGAAAGGTCACGAAGTTTCAAAGGTGAAATGGATTTTCGGCGGTGGCTGGTGCTGGACTCAATGGGCAGGGCGGGGCAGGCCTGGCAGTCATCGACCGGAGCAGGGACCCGGCTGGCCGCCTCCCCTTGCAGGAAACAGGTGTTTGAACGCGATAGCGGCCGCCAGTCAACTAACGCATTAAAAGCTCGCTTTATAACATCGATTTCCTGGAGTGCGGTGGGGCCTGCGTTCTGGAAGCTCCTTTGTGAAAGGCGGGGTTGGGGGAATTGCCCTGATGGTACCCCAGTTGGCGCAGAAGATCCCCAAAACTCCCTGTCACCGCAGCGGCGGACAGCGGGGCTGCCCAGGCCGATGGGAGGGCAGCTTTTCCCTCCCGCTGGGGTGGAAAGAGGAGTCCTGCTCCGTTCCCCACCCAGGACAATGGTCCTGTTACCCCGGCCTCCTACCCTGCACCTAGGGCCTGGCATGCAGAGAACGCCCGCAGCAGAGGGGGAAGCCTCCAACAACTGGCGCGTGTCCCCGGAGGAGCTCCGCCTGGTTTGGAAGGGTGGTTAAACAGGGAACCAGGAGGAAAGCAATTCCGTTGCCACCCACATCCCCTGGGCCCTACCAGGCTTCTTCCCCTGCTAGCGCCTCTCTCGGATGCGAGGCAGTCCAGGTGGCAGGGCTGGAGCAGGCAGGCACACAGGAGATGTCATGCGTACCTGTGAGGATGAACAGAGAGCCTTCAGATGGCCTAGTGCTAGGATCTTGTTATCACTGTCATGGAAACGGATGGAGCCCTGTAGGGAGGCTGCCACGGGAGGCAGAGGGAAAGGGGTTGGGATGGAAGGGAGGGGGCTGGCATCTGGGCGGCTGGACTTGCTGGTCCTAGTCTCCCTCCCCGCAAGGAAGAGGAGGCCCCGAGAACCTTGCCTTGGCTGTGCTGGGTCTGAGGGAAGAGGCTCCAGGTGGGGGGCCTTCCTGTGCCTACCTGCCTGATGGCAGAGGATACATCACCTGAGAAGGCAGGCTGTAACCAGCCTCTACTCCAGAAGCAAATCTGCTTGTGTGTTCTGAGCATTGAGCATAATTGTAAATAGCTGAAAATAATGAAAATGCATAGAACCCCTACCCTGAAACCCACGCACCCCTCCACTGCTGCCTGATGGGGTCCTTTGTCTGGGTGGGGCTCCTCCACTCCCCAGAGCCATGGGAGCCGGTCCAGAAGGAGTCAGCCCATAAAGGGACAGGTGGCCCCTGGGGAGTCAGAGTGGCGTGTTTCTGCTGGCAAGAAGAGGTTCAAATCTCCCTTTAGCTGGTTTAGCAGAAAACTCACCTATGTTTGCCCACCTTTTCTCACTGCCCCTAAGTTGAGATTTAGGGTCAAGCACCATCCAAAACAGGGCTCTTTCCCTGCCTGATCTGCCAAACCTCCCTCTATCTCATTTAGGTGGCACTCTCTCCCCAAAGCTAGTGTCTGTCCTGTGAGGTATCTAACCCTTTCAGGGTCGGCGCAGGCCATTCGCGTTCCCCCTGTCCGAAGGATGCTGCCCTGTCTGAAGGATGCTGCCCTGTCTAATATAAATGTGCTTTCCAAAGAGGCCCTGTGCCCAGGTAGTCACAGGCCTCCACCCAACCTGAGGGAAATCTGATTTCTGCTCACAGGACAGCTGGTTTCTGTCTCTTCTAGGTAAGATAAATGGCATTCAAATGGGGCCAAGAGGCCCTCTATTAGCTCAGCGTGCAGGGCACTGGCGCTGCGTTAAAGCCCCATCCCACAGCCTGAAGATTTAAACAGAACCACTTTCCCCATTTGCTGTTTTCTGAAGTAAGCAACCCATGCAACTGAAAGGGCTTGAAATTGTGTCAAAGTGATGTTTTAATCTCATTGAAAAGTGTATTAAAGGACAAGATGTAATTTATGTGAGACGCTTCGATGAAAGCAGAGATTGGAGTGGATGGTCCTTTCACTCGTGTGAACCTCGTGTCATGTTTATATTGAAGCCTGTGTAGCTAATCTAATTTGCAATAACAGGGATGGCCTGTAAGAAAAAGCATCTCTGATTTCACTTTATTTCTTTTCATATAGAAATTCCCTATGACTTGTCTCCTCTTGTGAGTGATGCCTTTTCCATTTGAGGGCTAATGAGAGAGGATGGAGGAAGGGCCTGTTGACTCATAGCTGCTGCACTGGATTGCAAGCAGCCCCTGGTCACTGGCTCGCTGAGACCAAGCTGGTCGCCGCACTGGCCTGAAATGCTGTTTTTGATCCTGCAGAGTGAACACTACAGCAGCCCTAGAATGTCAAATCCCACCTGCTCTTCCACACTCCGGGGAGCAGGAATGGGGGTGTAACAGGCCAGACCAGTTTGTTTCTCCCCAGAATTTCGGCTTTCCCAGTTTAGTCAGATGTCCTGCACTCTTGGACGTTTATAATCGGCAGTTTTTAATGGGAGTGGTTATGAAGCTACCCCAGATTCACAAAAGTCTGATCTTGTACCGGCTCCTTACACTGTTACAGAAACAAAACACACCTAGTGCTCAGAGGAGGTGCTTTGTGTGCTCAGGATGGCATCGAACACAAGCATTCTCCGTCAATAAAAAACAACATGCGTTAGAAAATTACAACTTTTGTACAACGTAAAAAGGTGTATTCAAACTGTTAATTACGGGGGTTTGTGTAAATGAAACTTTAGCAGTGACCCATTTAATTTTGCCGTAATTACTGACAAAATAAGACAAGGCTGAATCACAATACGGTATGTTTATCTTGAAGGAGAATATTGCGCTGACGTGGTTAAACCAAAGAGTAAGAGCAAAAATTTAAAAGGGAGGTGCAGAAGTATAAAAAGTGCAAAAAATCACACCCTGAAACCATTTGGGTTAAAACCGCGGAAGACGTGGCTGAGGCGGCTTCTCTAAAGAACTCAACCACATTTGAAAGGCGCAGGCATTTTCTCCTCAAAATCCGAGGCTCGAGAACCATCTCCTCTGGCAGGGTCCAGTCTCAGCTCCGCCTCTTGCCTTCTCACCCAGTTGGGCATAACTTTTGCGGGTCCTAGAAATCTGGGCAGCAGAAGAGTGAGGAGAACGCTCCCAGCCGGCAGCCGCTCTGGGCGTGCACCCGCCACGCGAAGCCAGAGGTTGGACGACGCAGCCGGCCAGCCGCGGCTCCCGGGGGACCCCGAAACCGCCTGTGGCTCAGGCCCTACTTGGCAAGAAGAGATGGGGGAGTGAGAGGAGGGGTCACTGTTGCTCTCTCGCACAATAGACTTCCCGCAGGCGAGTGCGAACGGCCTTTTGCTTCCTCCTTCTTTTCCAGGACCCTTAGCGACAGGAGAGGAAGGGAAGCGGCCCGGCGGTTTAATTGCCAATTTCCTGATGCAGCCACAGGGCCCAGCAGCGGTTCAGCCTAGGCCACCAGGTCCAGGCCTCTGGGCAATAGGCCCGGCGCCCCCTCGAAGCACCCTTTCCCGCCGACCCCGCAATCATCACTGTGAGCTCGAGAGTGTGGGCAGCCTGTGGTGCCCAGAGGCGCCGGGCGCTCGGCGCATCCGCCGCGCCCACAGCGCTGGGGACCGACTAGGGCTGCCCTCGGCCAGGGGCACTGTGCCCGTTTGAGTGGCACTCGGACCTGGCGAGGGGTGGAAGCCCAGGTAGAGCTCGTGTCTTTAAGAGCCACCCGACAGAACTGCGCGCTACATCTGCGCCAGCTGGGCTGGGTGGGAACAGCGCAGAATAGTCCGGTGCCGGGGCGTATAGAGCAGGTAGGCCCAGCCGAGAGACTTCTCGGAAAGTTTCCCACAGAAGAAGGGCCGGGCAGGCCGAGCGGCAGGAAGAGCCGGTGCTCCGCGGCGAGGCCCGAGAGGCCTGGCACCTGGCGGCCTCCCAGCTTTGCTCGGGTCTCCCGCCGCCTCTCTCCAGAGCCGCCCGTAGCTCCGTGGGGCGGAGGGTGCAATGCCCCGCTCTGGTTCCAGCCTTTTTCCTCCCCTTGTCTCCTCTTTCATTCATAAACCTGGTGGCTACAGACGCAGCTTGAATATTGACGTCTCTCACCCAACTGCTCTGCCGTTAACCCAATTACAGAATTCATCAAGAACTGTGTTGAATTATCTCTTTCCATACAGTATCAGCATTAGCCTAATTAAAAGCTATAATGTCTGATATAATGATTAAATCGTTAGCTCTGCTGTAGGGAAGCAATATTTTGTTTTCCCTTCAATTAGAAGCTGATTGAGGTTTTCAGAGCAGGTCAGCTGTGAAATTTGAATTATATGTGTGAGTACTGCTCACAGGGTGAGCCCCTACTCCAAAGCTCCCAGAGCTTCTCCAAATGCTTTCACCCAGAGAGCTCGGAGGCACACAGCACGCGCGCGTGCGCGCGCACACACACACACACATACACACAGTTGTTTGCTCTTCGATTGTGAATGTGCGGCTCTCCACACGAATCGCCCGAAAGAAAGCCTGGGTCGCTTTTGAGGAGGAGTTTCTTGACCCTTCCCCGCCAACGCTACTGGAACGGCCTCCAAACCAGGACGCCTAGTCAGGCAAAGGAGAGAGTGGTGCGCCGGCACGCTGACAGCTCTGCTGCTATCCCTGATGGCCAGGGCTCTCTTTCCGTTCTCCTTCCACACACCCCCTTTCCCTGGCCTATTATTTTTTTCTCCTCCTTCAAAACCAAACCAAACCACCACCAACAAAAACTTCTGTGCTACTCTGGCTTCTCTGGTTTTGTTTGGGAACAGTGGAACCAAGGTAGCCCGGGCCAGGGCGCAGATGATGGGCTCAGAGCGCCCAGGGACCCAAGAGAGAGGAGCGCTCCTCAAGAGCCCCCTGGCCATCACCCGAACGCGCGCTCCAGGCCCTGGAACAAGGCCTCTGGCTGCCAGAGCGGGTGAGGGGCGCAGAGGCGGCAGAGAGCGGAGAGCCCCGGTGTCTCCGCGAGGGCGGCGGCGGCCAGCAGACGGCGATCGAGGAGCGCGCCACGGCACGGCCAGCGCAGACACGCCGCGGGGTCTCAGGCCGGAGCCGCGCGGCCGGGTCCGCTGCCTCTTTGCCCCCCATGGCTCCGCGGGAGGAAACCGGGCCTTCTCCGCCCGCCCTCTCGCTGCGGTGTCCCCAGCACCCCCGCCCCGCCCCCGCCTGGTCCCCACCGTCGCGCTCCCCTCCCTCCTCGCCCTCGCTCCGCGCCTCCTGTTGGCAGAGATGGCCTCGAAGGCCTCTTCCAACTTGAATGGCTCTTTCTTCTTCTCTCTCCCGCGCTTTCTTTGCCGCCTTCTCCTCCTCTCCTTCTGACTACTCTTTTCTCTTTCAAAAGCTCCGCCTGGAAACTGGCGGCGTCCTCTTCATCTGCCTCCTTTAACTGTGGCCTCGGTCCTCTGGGGCGACACCAGAGCGCGGAAGCCTCAGCCCCTCGGAGATCCGGGGAGGCACCTAACATGGCCTCAATCCTCCAACCGGCCCCAGAAGCTGAACCCAGGAGGGCAACCGGTTGTGGTGCGGCCACATGTCCCTGGAGAGTGTCAGCAGGACAGGTCGACTTCACCAGGACCACGAAAGACAGAGTAGAATTTCTGTCTTCTTTCACTGTCCTGCAGAACTCCTAGCTTGTGCATCGTGCTCCTTGCTTGGGACTCGGGACTGACACTGGGCACAGAAAATCCACCTCTAGATGCCTCAAAGCTCGCTTTCATGCTGGGGGGGTGGGAGAGGGGAAGGGGGACAAAAGCTAAAAGTGCTAATTATTCCATACAGACAGTTAAGCTAATGGTGTTAAAGTCCAGCACTCAATTTATTTGAAAGTTGAGGGTTCTTGCATAATGGCTTAACCTATCACATATATACAGGCATATATGTGTGCGTGTAACTTCTAGGGATGGCTTGGTTCTGGATTGGCTTTGAAGATTATGACCACAGGTTACATACAACAATAGAAAGTGTCTTTATCCACATTTCTAAGTTGATCTTCGCTTTGGTATTTTGAGCAAAGAGGCACAATGAAGTTTCTGAGCTGCCAAAAAAGCAAGTTTGGTCAATCAACAGTGAGAGTAACCCTGTGCCTGGGGGTCTAGACTTAATATGACATTACTTGGGAATAGGGAAGTCAGTGTTCAAATCTCCAGGAGTCCAGCCTTTGGGAAAGTACTGGGTTTGAAGGCGGTAACTGCCAACTTGGCTGGAGGTGGAAGGGAGAAGGAGGTGCTTTTCAAACTACTTTTGGACTGTCTTCTCTCTTTTTAAAGAGTCACTGAGGAAAGAGGTTAGAAGGAGCAAGAAATTGAGGCTTCCAGAAGCCATCGATCACCAGCAGGAGTTAACATTATGCTTGTCAATCCTCATGCCAGGAATGAAGGCACAGAGGTCTAGCATGCAGTGCCCTGTGCTGCCTAATTGGCACTGCCTGCTGCTGCCAATCATTTATCGCTTGGCAACAAGTTACACCTGCAGCTTTGGTTTAATACTTATGCAGGTGGCCACACATAGTGTGTGCAGCCGCTTGGGCCTAGGGAACATCTCATCACTGAAGAGGGCTTATGGAGAGCACCCTGAACGTTGAGCACTAGTGTGATCTCATACGATGCTAAACCATTTTCCTCCTATTTAGATGCTCTGAAAAACAAGGGTAACGTCGTATTTGGAAACAATTTTCAGGACTATGGTAGAAAAAAAGTAGAAAACAATTTTCAGGACTATGGTAGAAAAAAAGTAGACCATTTCAAAGTCAGCTATCCAAGTTCCCCAAAGCATAAAGCATTCCTGCAAAGCACACTGGAGTGCAGGGTGTTTATAAAATAAATTGCTCCATTGATATGGAAAATAATGTGCCAAGCCTGATTCATACAAAGCATTTTCAGGGAGTCTTAAGCTATTTAGTTTAAACTCTAAATTGAAAAGCAGAGGAAAGAAATCTTTCAACTGCTAAGTGGATAATATAGTTTATAATTTGTAAACCATTTCCTTTATTTCAATCTTGCTGACTTTCCATAACACACTGGATCTCACTGCACACCCATTGCCTCCTAAATTATCAAAGAAAAAAATGGGGCTATAGCATTCCCAAACAATATTCTTGCTCCTTTTTTGTTCATTCACAATGTAACTGATATTTGTAGGTAGTGCATGGAACAAATCAACAGATTTAACAAACTCGACTGGTGAAATAAGAAGGTAGTTGGAAACCCAGTTTATAACCTAGATATTTAGTGAAAAAATAAATATAAAATGATGTTCCCTTTCTAATATAATTATATATTATTTGATGAATTTACTATGAAATGCTGAATGGCCTGGAATGAAAGCAATTTAATCTGCAGAGAGATCAATTTGCTGTTGCACTTCACACTGCAGCAACCCTGCAATAATAAAACAAACCCTACAGTAATAATCATAGCAATTGAGAGGAAATAAAGCATTATTCTTTTACCTTGGACAAGCAACAGGGTCAAGAAATTCACAACCTCAGAATTTTTTTTAAGAGGAAAAACAAGGTGTCACGTGTTCGCTGCCCAACAGACTCAAACATCCTATTACTCCTATTACCGTTATCATCATCCTTACTGAATATTCCTACTACAAGACAGGCAGACACGTGACATGCGGTGAAGGTTCTACTTTACCCACCACCAATCTCCATAAGCACTCTTATCTCAGGGTGCCTCGGTGAGGACAGAGGAGGAGTACTTGGGCTCAAAAGAAGTCTTTGGACCACTTTCAGATCAGTCTGGTGGAAACGGTAGTGTGAGCGCTATGCTACTTGAGACTGGGTCTGAAAATCTCTTTCACGTTCCCAAATCAAAGCCACTTTGAGGTTTAAGAATGATAACCACAGGTGAATGCCTTACTCTTTCCAGGAGCCGGGCCTTTCCTTTGCATGACGCAGACCGGTGGCTGAGACCCGGTCCTGAGGCCCCGCCTTTCATTCGGTTTAGGTGGCCCCGCGTAGCTCACGCAGTTTCTCCGTTCTTAGGCAACCAGCTCGTGGGAAATTCACTCCAGAAAAGCGTGGGCCAGATCATTATTTTGCGATTCAACAAACTTTTTCAACTGTTGTTCAGGAACTAGATTCCAGATAGATCTTGTTGTGTTCGGCCTTCCTAGAAATTCCTTTTCCAGAGGAAGAAGATCCGGGTGGGAAGAGTGCGTGACTATGGCCCCGGGCTCATTAAAAGACTCCTCCCCGCAAAAGTTTAGGGCTGATACTAAACGAAGCTATGGAGCCATGCCCACACAAATACTCCCCTTTACCGGAATTGTGGGGCCTGGACTGTGAAGGCCTTCGCTGCAAGAGCGGGCACTGGCGAACTTCAGTGCACGCCGCGGCCGAGAACGGATGCGGGGCGGGGGGGTGGCTGAGCCGCCTGATCCTTGCAGAGAACCTGCAGGGGCCCTCGGAGGGTATCCCTTGCGTCCAAGGGAGCGCCCCTCCTTTTCAGCACTCGGGGGAACTGAGGGCGACGTGCCGGCCCTGCACTCAACTTTCCCCTTCCCTGCAGGCACAGAGTTGGCCGGCGGGGGCAGAGGAGGAGCTGGGTCTTCTCCATGCCCGTTTAAACCTGGCCAGGGGCTGCGTTTCTTCCCCCCCACCCCACGACGATCCTTTCTTAGTCTTCACTTTTCAACCCAATCGTTAATCATTCGGAGCGCGCAGGCGGGGAGCGGCGAGGAGGGCGAGCTCGGGGTTCGCCGCCGCTGCCGCCGCCGCGCGCGCGCGCTCAGGAAACGGTGTGGCTGTCACCCCCTCCCGGGCCTCCTCCCCCCTCCTTCCTGCTTTGCTCCCCCTCCTTCCTCCCCTCCTCCCCGCTCTGCCGCCCGCGCCCAGTGTATCTACTCCCTCCCCACGTCACTCGCCAGCGCGCCATGCAAATCACCGCCGCCGCCTGCTCCCATTGGCCGCGGCGCGCTCATTTAATGGCAGCCCGGGCCCGGCGTATGGCTGCTGGGCCCCGCGCGCCGCCGGCCCCGCGTGCGCCTCCGCTCCGAGCGCACGGCCCCGGGCAGGCAGCGGGCAGCCCATCCCGGGCTCGGCGGCCCCGGCTCTCCGGCCCTCTCTGCGAGCCCGCGCTCCTCCCGCTGTCCCCGGGCCCCTCCCTGGCTGCACCGTAATCGCCCCCTCCGGGCCCCCCTGCACCTCCCCTCCCCCACTGGCTCCTGGCTTTCCCGGGGCATCTAGGACCAGCACATGCCCAGCGCACGCGGCGCGCCGCCCTGCTAGAAGTTGCAGCCCCCGAGTTGGAGGCCGCTGAGGACCGAGCGCAGGAGGAAGGAGACAGCGCGCGGCGGCGGCCGGTGAGGAGACAGCACACCCCGGGCCGGGCCCAGCGCACTGCTCCGGGCCACCAGAGCGGAGCTGCAACTTGGCCACCACTGCACCTGTTTGCACCGCTCCGCCGAGGGCGCCTGGGCTGCGGTGGCGGCGAAGACGGCGACCCCGACCGTCGGCCTCTTTGGCAAGTGGTTTGTGCATCAGGAGAAACTTTCCACCTGCGAGCCGAACCGGCGCCGAGTGCGTGTTTCTGCCTCTTTTTGTTGTCGTTGCCTCCACCCCTCCCCATTCTTCTCTCCACTAGGACCCCCCCCCCGCCCCCGTCTCACTCCGTCTGAATTCCTCTCCGTCTCCCTCCCACCCCGGCCGTCTATGCTCCAGGCCCTCTCCTCGCGGTGCCGGTGAACCCGCCAGCCACCCCGATGTACAGCATGATGATGGAGACCGACCTGCACTCGCCCGGCGGCGCCCAGGCCCCCACGAACCTCTCGGGCCCCGCCGGGGCGGGCGGCGGCGGGGGCGGAGGCGGGGGCGGCGGCGGCGGCGGCGGGGGCGCCAAGGCCAACCAGGACCGGGTCAAGCGGCCCATGAACGCCTTCATGGTGTGGTCCCGCGGGCAGCGGCGCAAGATGGCCCAGGAGAACCCCAAGATGCACAACTCGGAGATCAGCAAGCGCCTGGGGGCCGAGTGGAAGGTCATGTCCGAGGCCGAGAAGCGGCCGTTCATCGACGAGGCCAAGCGGCTGCGCGCGCTGCACATGAAGGAGCACCCGGATTACAAGTACCGGCCGCGCCGCAAGACCAAGACGCTGCTCAAGAAGGACAAATACTCGCTGGCCGGCGGGCTCCTGGCGGCCGGCGCGGGTGGCGGCGGCGCGGCCGTGGCCATGGGCGTGGGCGTGGGCGCTGCGGCCGTGGGCCAGCGCCTGGAGAGCCCGGGCGGCGCGGCGGGCGGCGGCTACGCGCACGTCAACGGCTGGGCTAACGGCGCCTACCCCGGCTCGGTGGCGGCGGCGGCGGCGGCCGCGGCCATGATGCAGGAAGCGCAGCTGGCCTACGGGCAGCACCCGGGCGCGGGCGGCGCGCACCCGCACGCGCACCCCGCGCACCCGCACCCGCACCACCCGCACGCGCACCCGCACAACCCGCAGCCCATGCACCGCTACGACATGGGCGCGCTGCAGTACAGCCCCATCTCCAACTCGCAGGGCTACATGAGCGCGTCGCCCTCGGGCTACGGCGGCCTCCCCTACGGCGCCGCGGCCGCCGCCGCCGCCGCTGCGGGCGGCGCGCACCAGAACTCGGCCGTGGCGGCGGCGGCGGCGGCGGCGGCCGCGTCGTCGGGCGCTCTGGGCGCGCTGGGCTCTCTGGTGAAGTCCGAGCCGAGCGGCAGCCCTCCCGCCCCGGCGCACTCGCGGGCGCCGTGCCCCGGGGACCTGCGCGAGATGATCAGCATGTACTTGCCCGCCGGCGAGGGGGGCGACCCGGCGGCGGCAGCAGCGGCCGCGGCGCAGAGCCGGCTGCACTCCCTGCCGCAGCACTACCAGGGCGCGGGCGCGGGCGTGAACGGCACGGTGCCCCTGACGCACATCTAGCGCCTTCGGGACGCCGGGGACTCTGCGGCGGCGACCCACGAGCTCGAGGCCCGCGCCCGGCTCCCGCCCCGCCCCGGCGCGGCCTGGCTTTTGTATAGACGTTCCCATGTTCTTGTCAAAAGGAAAACACTGGAGACGAACGCCGGGTGACGCGTGTCCCCCGCTCACCTTCCCCGGAGCCCCTGGCGACCGCCGGGCGCTGACACCAGACTTGGGTTTTAAACTGAACTTCGGTGTTTTCTTGAGACTTTTTGTACAGTATTTATCACCTACGGAGGAGGCGGAAAGCGTTTTCTTTGCTCGAGGGGACAAAAAAGTCAAAACGAGGCGAGAAGAGAAGCCCACTTTTTGTATACCGGCCGGCGCGCTCACTTTCCCCCGCGTTGCTTCCGGACGGCGCCGACCGCCGGAGCCCAAGTGATGCGGAGCTCGTCGTATTTGTTATAAATGTAGTAAGGCAGGTCCAAGCACTTACAAGTTTTTTGTAGTTGTTACCGCTCTTTTGGGTTGGTTTGTTAATTTATACAAAGAGATTACCACCACCACCCCCTCCTTCAGATGGCAGAGTTATATTCTGGGTTTTGTAAAACTTTCTGTATCTAAGCATTTCCATTTTTTTTGGGTTTTGTATTATTTCTTGTAAATGCATTGTGAAAATTTTATTTTCGGCGTTGCAATGCGGGGAGGAGAAGTCAGATTATGTACATAGTTTCCTAAAAAGCCTTTCTTCTAAAAACGAAAAAAGACCCCCCACCCAAAATGTTTCGAGTCAACAAATTTAAGAGACAGGGCCCATTTTCTCCATAAATTTGAAACATGCTATTTTTATGTGCATGTTTTATGAGTTCAAAATGCAATGAGGAAATCTGAAAGGGAAATTATCTGTGTGAACTAAAATAAGGGAACCCCGGGGAATGGGAGGACAGGATTTTCAAGGAACCTTTTTCAGTGAAAGAGAAGGAAGTTAAAACCTATAGGTTATTTTGTAGAGCTGAAGTGTTAATAGGGGCCGAGAAATAAAAGTATCTTCTGCTCCGGCTGTTTCACTGCGGACGGCTGGGGCTGCTGCGCGTTACCTTGCTGCAAGCGGGGCGCCTTCCACCTGGCTGGGGGTCTGCGCCACAGTTTGGTCCAGAGGAGGGAGGAGGAAGGGAAGACCCCAGTGGCGGGACCCTGGACCAGGCCATGGATGAAGGACAAAGACCAGGGCAGGTCACGGGTTTCCCAATTCCCCAGCAATTAAGATTTCGAGTAGAATTTATCTAAATGTGTTTCAAGGAAACACAATCGCTGAACCAAAACGTACTGCAGCCGAGCCCCCTCCGTCCATCCTCTGCCCCTCCCCTTGGCTTCTTTCTCTTGGGAAAACGGGCAAAATAATTGTGTTGGATTCTCACACACAGAGAGAAATACCGACCATCACCCTCCCCCGCGTGAACTGGGATGCAAGTTGCTAACCGATGTGAACGCAAAATGCCTTGTTCCTTATTCCTGACGAGATCTTGAGGTTGTTTGATGCTTTAAATTTTTTAATTATATTATTTTCTAGGTGTTTATTGGTACATTGCAGTTTTTTTCTGAAATTTAAAGTTTTCTGTAAAACTTTGTCTTCAAGTAATCTGACAGCATTAAATATTGCATTTTAAAATTATACTGTAGCAAATACATTTAAAATTAATCACAACGTTAAGATGAAATTATATTTTTGAAAAAAAAAAAAAAAACTTGAAGCCCAGATAGAAATACGTTGATTTGAGCAGCCTTAGGCTTCCCCCTCGTTTTTCTCAACACCTTTCCTTGTCCTGGAGTGAGTATGGACTGTCCGTCCAAAAGTGAGCCTATGCTATAAGTTTAATGAGAATCGAATTCAGCCTGCATTGGAGAATAGCTTTAAGTATAATGCTAATCTTGACAACTGACATGTGTAATTTTGGGAAGTCATTTTGATAATTTTGCTGAAACCACTCATTCGTTAAAGTGATTACAAAAAAGTTCAAGAATGATGTCCACTGCTTTCTAACAAGATAATAAAACCCCGCTCTTTTCTTTTTCTTCATTTTTATTTCTTTTAACTATTTGATCCTTTCTGAAGCAGTTGTTTCTGGAAGCGTCTGTGTGCCCATGGATGGCTGAGCACCACTACGACTTAGTCCAGGATAAGGGCCTCCCCAGTCCTCTCCGGGAGATGATTTGGGAAATTCTATAATGCTTGTTCTGTTAACTCACTGGGACCTTGAGGGCCCAATGGGACCTTGAGAGTTTTCTCTGAAATATACAAACTTAAAGGACTCTCTCTGAGGTTCTTTGACTGACGTGCACTCTCAGTCTGGCCCCTGTGCTCCCCTGTGTGTACCCTGGAGTTTCTGTGTCCAATTGTTGGCTTCTAGGTCTTTGCTCAAGATTAGGACGTGGGCCCCACTTTAGAGGCACAGACTATGAAAAGTTGGGTTAGTGCACCCGGACGCCAGGCAAGCGGCCTGTCGTCTCCCCGGAGGATGCTGTTAGAGTTTGGCATCTTATTGCAGGTGCTTCGTGCACAGTCAGCTGAAATGGCCAATGCCAGGTGCTCCAACCACCTTATTTCCTTGTTTTGTGGATTAGAACAACACGGAAAAAAGCAAATGTAAATTTTTAGTGACTCAATTTAAAAATATCACAGGGTGGGGGGCAAAGAAATTAGCTGAGATTCATCTCAGGATTGAGATTCTATCCCCCCTTCTCCGCCCCCAGCAGTGTCGCTCCAATTCAAATTAGTGGAGAAAAGATTACAGGAGGCCCTGAGCCGACTGTGAATTCGGTGCTTGGCCAAAGTAACACTCATCGTATTCACGGAGTGAAATACTATATGATGATAGTTATTATATGACGACTTCATTCACTTCCCAAATCACAGGGTGGTGCTTCTGTCGCTTAGTCCAATTATGTTCGCAACCCGTGTAGGGAAGGTGGATAGGAGTCTTTGAGGCCTGGTGCAAAGTTTGCATCAGTTTCTGCGGGCGACGGTGTGACTTCGTAAATCTGCCATTGCGCTCGGGCCCTGCCCTCCAAACTGAGGGTAGGAGGGTTTACTTGAGGGTTTTTTGTTTTGTTTTGTTCTGTTTTTGCCTTGTTTTGTTTTTCAACTCACCCGCCCCTTTGTTGAGATTTTGACGTCCCCTTCCCCGGAGAAACCCACCCGTACTAGATGGATTAGTTTTAAAGAAGGCTCGGGCACAGCGTGATCTGCAGGTGCGCGTCGGGAGCGTGACTGATAGGTCTATTAAAATCACGCGTGTGGGAGAACGGCACTCATGCTCCCGCGTTTCATTCCCCCGGCAAAGACTGGGCACCGCAGATTTCTGTCTCCGGAAAATTCCAGTTAATTCAAGAAACCCATCCCGGGTCGTGTGCCCCCCGAAGGCTCACTCCAGGCCAGCCCGGGCTCCAGCGCCCCCTGGACCCGGTCGGGCTCCGGCCGACTCCCGCCCCCGCCCCACCCACGCTCGGCCTGGGCCCGGGGGTAGCGGCTCCAGAGGCGTCGGCGGCAGAATTTAACCCCAAGGCTGAGTCCTTGGAAACTTCAAGTGAAAAGCAGACTTGGCCTTGGCGCGGCTCTCTTTCCAGCGTGACTCTCTGGCGAGATTGAAAGGCCAGGCCAGATGGGGAGGAGTGAGCGGGGTGCGGGCCCCGTGGCGGGGGCTGGGGGACCGGGTGCCCCCCGAATCCAGCGGGGTGGGGCGGCGTCAGGACGGAGCGAGGGTCGGCGGGGGGGCTCGCGTGGAGGCCCAGGACGGGAGGTGAGGACGCAGGCACCCCTCACCCAGTCCTCTGCTCCCGCCCCAGCCAGGCCTCGGGATCACCTCCCCTGGCCTGAGGGCGAGCTCTCCTCCTCCCTCTTCCTCCCCGCCTCCCCCGTTCTTCCATCCCTCTCTCCCTCCTCCCTCCCCGGCCCTTCCTCTCCAGCTGCGCGCCCGCCAGGACCACGCTCCTCCCGCCCCCGGGAGCCGAGCGGCGTCGGCGGCTGGTCCCGACGTGTCCCCTCCGGGCGGGGGTGGCTGGGCCTCCTCGGGGCCTCGGGCCTCCTGGGAGCACCCCCCTGCCTGAGCCTCTCCAAGTCGCCCTTTTTCCCGCTCTGCCCGCGGCTGAGCCCCGCACACCGCGCCGCTGTCCTTGGGGTCCCAGCACACTGCGTTCCCTCCCCGCCCCCGCCATCCACTCCCACCGCCTCTCCAGTCCCTGTGCCGTCTCCACCGCCCTCTGACTCCCGCACCGAGCTGCGTCTCCGCCGCCGGCCTCTCTCAGCGCGGCCCGGCCTCCTCTTTGTCTTTGAAGCTCCCCCGCCGAGGCCCGCGCGCGGCTCCCCTCTCCGTCCCTCTCCGGCCCCTGGGCGCCCAGTCGGAGGTCGGGGCGGGATGGGGCAGGAGTCTGGGGGCGGCCCGCGCTCCCCCTACTAGTCCACTCCTTGCCTCGGCCGCGTCCCCGCAGGCTCGGGGCGGGAGGGCGCAGGGGTACCCGGGCGCCCTGGGAGCCCATCTCCCTCGGGTCCGCGCCGGTGTCAGCCGCCGGCGGGGGGCGGGTGGAGATTAAGATGAGTGATGCGAGGGACGGGGCCGAGGGTTTTGTGTAGAAGGAGAGCAGGATTAGTGGAGAGAAAGTGCTGACCCGGGGTCAGCCGCAAGTCAAACCCTTTTACACTCAGCCGGCGGAACGAGCACGTCTCGGGCCGGACGGCAACAAGTGGGCGCGAAGGGAGGGGGAGGGGAGGCCGGGTACCGGCCGGGTCTGGGGTGAGAGGGGGGAGGGGGAGGGGACGCGGCCACAGCGCCCCAGGCCTTCAGCGTCCTCGGGACAGGCGCCGAGGGGGGCGCGCACCAGCTACCCGGGTGCGGACTGGGGCCTGCAGGGCGTGACTGGCTGCCCCCCAGGACTCCATCTCCTTCGTAAACACCTGCCTTTTCCATTTCCCGGGGCCGCTTCAGCTGCTCCTCTGGAGGGAAGACTGGGGAGAAGGTTGCCTGCGCTCTCTGCCCCAGAGGCTCTGTTTTAGAAACTGTTTCTTAATTTCCATAAGAAACAAAAAATCTCAGGAAGGCCTGGTTCCTCTCCCGGACAACTGCGTCCCCAGGCTTTCCAGGAATCTTCGCCTTATCCGAGCTATCTATTTCTGGGGGGGCGTGTGTGACGCAGAATCAGGGTATAAAATATCAATGCTGTTTGTCACTACACCGCTTTCTCCACCCGGGCAGAGCTGCGGCTCCCGGGCGTTTCGCCTGGCGTTTTTCATCACGGAGGGAAAGCCGCGGCTCCGCGGGAAAGGAGTGAAAACCGAGTGTGGGTGAAGAGGAGAGGAAGGTCAGGGAGCAAGGGAAGAAAGCAGATGAATGAATCTTCCTTAGCAGCCAAGCTGGAAATTTGTGCTGAAAGTACAACAGCAAGAGTTTTCACATGAAAAACGCATGAACAACCCAAGCAAGTGATAGATCCAAAGACGGAAAATCATCGTCTATTTTGATAGTAACAATAAAAAGAACAGAATTGACATATTTTCGTCTAAATTACTTTTCATCTGCCGATATGAAACACCAACACTCAAACAAAAACAAAGGACAAAGCAGTTTTTAAAAACAACACAAAACAAGCAATTCTGAGTGAATGACCTGTCCACAGTTTACCCTGGGTGACATGGGGGCACTGTGATGGAAAATGGGTTCTGAGTTCAAAATCAAGCCACAGAATGCTGCCTGGCAAATTGTTAAGTGTGACTTGTGGGGAAATCGTGTCTGCGGCAGGAACGCTGGACCTTGTGAGTAATTCCCAATGCCCGGTAGGCAGCTGGCGAGGCTGTAATTGCCCTCGGCCACTTCAGAGCAACCATGTGGGTGCATTAAAGACGTTGTTTGTGGAGAGCAGCAGGTCATCACATGCAAAGCCTTGAAATAGTCAGCCAGTCAAATCAGTGGAAAAAATCCGCTTTTGTTAGATTTTGCAGTTTCAGGAATTAGGCATTCACTGCAGAGCTGCAGTTTTGAGAAATTGCAATGTCAGGCATGTTCCCAATGGGGAAATATTGTGAGTGTGGAGGAACGTGAGATGGGGTTTGACAATGGGGAGACTGACAAGAGTCATCACCCAGACATCGTTTTCTCTCTGAGCACCCCGGAAATGCTAACGAGAGATAATATTTAGTGGCAGCAATAGCACTCTGTGCTAGTCCTATGCACTCCTAAGACGCAGAAACGAGTCTTAGGCAGCTAAGGAACTGACCTGGGATTTCCCAGGTCAGGATGGGTCCCTGGAATTTGCAGGGCAGAGGTGCCTTCTAGGTACCTAAAACCTATAAACAGTAGACTAGTGGTGTCAAGATCAACCTGAAAAAATTCAAAGCAGAGGCCAACATATCATTTTCATTCTAAGTAACAGAATAGAAGGAAAGCCAGGTGAGCAATATTTTAACCTCAGAAAGGATTTAGCAACCCTATGTTTTAGGTAATTCAAACTCTAGTGGGACATTTCAGCAAGTGGAAAAGCCTGAACTTCAGTGGTGAGAGTGTCCAGGTAGATGGAGAAGCAGAAGCCAGCTCTTTATGTTAGAAATTGAACTGAAGAATGAAGTTTATCCTTGTAAAAACTGGCCATTTTCACCGTGTCATTACGCAGGCCAGAGATTAGCTCTGTGTCCTTGGGCAAATGTCCTTACCTCTGAGTCCATTTCCTCAGATGTAAAGCAGAGATTACAAAACCAGCTTCCCAGGGACGCATCATCTAAGGTGCAGGCAGTGCCCAGCGAATAGGAAGCACTTGATCCAGAATCATCTGGAGTGCAAGCCCGTGTGAGCTCAGGGCACATTCAATGGACAATTGGGACATGAAGTGCCAGATCTGGCCTTGGCGGGAAACAATGGAAATGACACAAACCACAGTCTTTCCATGTGTCCATATTAATAGTGATTTCTCTTTAAAGTTGCTTGACAATTACGACAGTCGTTCTTCATCTGTTCAACAAGCATTTATTACAAGTTTGTTATGTGTTCAAGTTGAGTATGAACACATGCTATGTATCCAGCCTGTGTCCAGGTGCTGAGGATGCAAAAATCAACCTGACAGGGCTCACCATCTGGTGGGTGAGACTGATGATCGCACAGGCAAGTGTGATGTCGAGGGTTATGGGCATGTGACACAGGCCCACGCCAGATGCTCAGGTAGGGTGCTCTTGCCCAGTGTGTGAGAACCGAGGAAGGTTTTGCAGAGGAGGTAAACGCACGGTGGAGCCTGTGACTTCCTGGTGCTCCAATAAATACTCCCTCAGGTGGCCTTCCCATGAGATGTGCATGTTGGATGTTCTTTATCAGTAGATACAGATTGCAATATAAATTTGAACAGAGTGTATGTGATAGTTGCTTTGTTTTTTAATGAATGATTGCTTTGGATTGGTCTTGGTGGTCAAAGATTGAAACTTAGAGGTTTACAAGGGCAATAGTCTTTCAACATCAAGGTGCATGGGATCACTAGGAGAGCTGGCTCCAAATTCAGATTCTCAGACCCAGTGCTGCTGGTAGGCTGCCATCTGGGGCTCCAGTGGGCCTCAAGGATCTGCCCTTTCTTAGGCACACGTGGGGGAAATTTTGAGGCCAGTCCTGGATGACACTTGGGAAACCTGTGTTAGGAGATGGGCCTATTTTTTTTTTATGGTAAGTAGCTACTAAGGCTAGATCATTTAAATTTGAGTAGCTATTTATTATTTATAAAGTGCTCTTAATTATTCAATTGAGATGATTTTTGAAAAAAATTAAATTAGTGGAAGACGAAAAAAGTTTTTGAGCTGAATTATTAGAATCTTCCTAATAGAAAAGACAGATGTACTGATTTTATTTCCATTTTCCTACGGGTTGTGTTAGCTGCCTGTAAATACATCTTAACTCTCCTGAAGTGCAGTCAGGGTGGAACAAGGGAAGCATAAACCACACATGATCTTTGATTTAAAGAAAGATTGATTAAAAGGACCAAACAAAGTCATGTATTGTGTCTTATCAATTTCTAATTGTAACAAACTAATTTGTATGTAAGTAGACTGGCTCTGTGCAATCCTTATGAATACAATATAGGCCAAAACACTCATGTTGTTGAGGGTTATTTTAAGGACCTTTGAAATGTCAGAGAAGGGCCATATAATAGTGCCACAACAGGGTTGAACTGCCTCTGTCCAGTAGATCATAACTATAATAATAATGATGATATGGTATGTAGCTACCGAATTTCTCGATAGTATCATCTGTAAAATGGGAAGATCTTATTAGAAAGGCTTGATAGAATAAGTACTTCAAATTTCATTGAGAGGAAGGGGTTATGCAAATAGAAGGGGCTAAACAGAATAAATTATTGTGTATCAACAGTATTTTATCTACAAAACATTTAATTTGGCATTATGGATGTTACCATACTGCTGCTCATAATGAAGAGAGCATTCATTATATTTATAGATACAGATACAGATTAGGGGATGGTTGTGGAGGAACTCATTCTCTGTTTGAATAGCATGTAAGAAAAATAAATTTTAAATAAGAGAATTTTACAAATATTTTTAAATTTAAAATGTTTATTTAGAAGAGTTATATATTTTAGTTTTTCAAACTGAGAATAATGCTTTAAATATGTTCTTAATTTTAAAATGCTGACCGTGAAATTTGGATAACAAACCAAGTTATTTACTTACTTGGGAATTATATAAAATTATTGAAATGTTTTAACCAACACTTTATTATTTGAAAATGAATATATCACCTGTAGCAACTATTTGCAGAAAAATAAAATTATATTTAAAATCACAGCTCAAATTAAATCATGCAATTGCATTAAGATATAATAAAAGCAAAACAGATAATTTTAAATCAATCTATAAACTAAAAGCTCAATACCAATTTGAATAACATGTTTTTACTTAATTTGAGCCAATTCTGATGATATTAAATTAGGTTTGAGAAAAATAGAACATTTGCAATAACATTTTAAGGTGATTTCGTCACTTGAGAATTTTTTTCAAAACTTAACGAAAGAAGGGCCAAGGCCCCATGCTTGCCCCTGCAGCCCCCGCCACAGCGAGTCCTCCGCTGGGTGAGTGAAGCCTGCCCTCCCTGGAATGTGTCCTGAGGAAGCGGTGCTCCTGGGTAGAGGGCACATGGAGGCAGGTCCCCCCCTCATCACCTGGCCTCCCTGAGCACAGCAACTGTGTCTGGCTAGACTTTTAAAGTTTTTATTTCCAGAATCAGCACAGCCCTGGGCACATAGCAGAGGGGCAATAAATATTTACTGAGTTTAATTCAGTACAGCAGGGCAGACGCAGGGATCCCAGAGCCAGCACAGGGAAAGGCTGGCCCGTGTCGGCCCAGGCAGTCCCTCTGTCTCTGTGGACATGGGACCAGCCCGTCCTCATGATGGGGCCGTGTACCCCAAAGGCTCTGTCACAGAACACCAGGAACGTCAGTCATTGCCCAGCTGAGGCTGCTGCTGCTGTGGTTATTAAGGAGACAGAAAGCAGAGTCCAGCACCCAGAGATGAGGTGCTGGAAAAGCGGGGGAGATAAGCAGCCTGCTCCTGCTGCATGGCGGGGCGTGGGCGCCTGCTCAGGTGCAGGAGAGCTGGGGAGGGTGCCGGAGCTTCTGCGGTTGGAAGCCACAGGGCGGGGCGGGCGTCTGTGTGAGGTCAACACTGGACCTGGGACCGCGGGCCAGGGAGCCCGCTTTCCAGCCCTGAATTCCCCGGGACCTGCTGTATAATTCCACACATAGTTTGGTGCAAGGAATGCTTGTAGGTTGTGATGTCGTGTTGTATTGTGCTGTGTTGTTTTGTTGTATTGTATTGTTACACTATGTTGCGTTGTACTGTGCGGTGCTGTATTGTGTTATGCTGTTTGGTTCTGTTGTGTTGTGTTGTGTTGTGCTGTATTGTGCTGTGTGCTGTGCTGTGTGCTGTGCTGTGTGTTGTGTGGTCTGTGTGTTGTGTGCTGTGTGCTATGTGTTGTGTTGTGCTGTGCTGTGTTGTGCTGTGTGTTGTGGTGTTGTGTTGTACTGTGTGTTGTGTTGTGTTATGCTGTGTTGTGTGTTATGTTATACTGTACTGTAGTGTGCTGTGTGCTGTGTGTTGTGTTGTTGTTTTGTGTTGTGCTGTGCTGTGCTGTGTTGGGTCCTATTATATTAAGATAAGGTGCACAGGGCTGGTTCAGGCACACAGAAAGAGCAGGCCAGGCAGGGAACAGGCAGCCCCACTCCCTGCCCCAGACTGAAACCAGAACTGTGAGGCACCCTGCTGGGCCACACTCTGACTTTGTCACAGAGCCATCAGGAGGCCTCTGCGGGGCACACGGTGAGACAGGATCTTGATGTGGAAATAGGCCCACAGCTGGTCCCACGGCTAGTCCCACCTGCTCTGCCTCTGGGGCCGGGTTATGATTCCACTTTGTGCCAACCCTTGCTGCAGTGTGGATTTGACTGTTACTTGCTTGGATATTTGAAATATACAAACCTAGGAATTTATTTTTGATAGTCAGAATGATTGGTATCAGCACAGTACAAAAGAAGCAAAAATAGATAATTTTATATCAATTATGTCACCCTTCCCTGGTGACAGGGTGGTGCCTCGGGACCCATCTCAACCTGGTCCGTGACGCCTGTGGTTTCTCAAACTGTGAGCCAAGGAACCCCAGAGCTCCACAAGCTCAGGATATAGCTTTAAATTGTGAGGGAAACAGCAACGCTGGCCACTGCCCAGGCCCTGTGAGCTAGCTGGAGGCAGCTTCAGACTCCACTGCCCAGGCCCTGTGAGCTAGCTGGAGGCAGCTTCAGACTCCCTGAGTGAACTTGCAGCTACACCCCGTGGATGACATCATATCTTTGTGAAACTGGGTTCTTGGCAGTTGCTGTGTCAAAAGCAATTCCTGTGGGAAAAGTGGTGCAGACCAGGAAATGCAGGGTTGGGCGGAACCAGAGGCAAGGCTGGAGAGGCAGTGCGGCTCAAGACAGGCACGTGCAAACCACCAGTATGCAAGGCTGGTGTGCAAGAAGTGAGGTGAAAATATTATTTTTTTATTTCAATCTATATGTGTCACTTTAAAAAATGGCTGCTACATTATTAGAACAGAAATATATATGAAGTTGTTTGAACTTAACTATTTAACAAACAAAATAGTTAGGCATTTCAGCTTGGGGCACTGTAAAAAATCCCTGGGGGTGCTAAGGGTGTTATGAAAACCTATAGTATTCAAATTGATATGGAACTTGTAACCAACAGATTGATGTAAAATTATCTATTTTTGCCTACATTTTGTGTTTATGCAATTATACCATTTAATTGAAGCTGTGGTTTTAAATACAATTTTAGCTTTTTGCAAATAGTTGCTACAGGCGATGTGTTCATTTCTGAATAATAAAGTGTTGACTTAATTAAGAATTTTATAAATTTTCCTTAGTGTGGATAATTTGCTTTGTTATCCATATTTCATAGTCAGTATTTTAGAATTGAGACTACGTTTCTAGTAGTATTCTCAGTTTAAAGGCTGAAATAAATGATTTTTTTAAATGAGCAAGAAAGCTTTTATGTTAACATCTTACTCAGATTAACATAACCAAATTTA
This sequence comes from Hylobates moloch, assembly GCF_009828535.3. Taxonomy (NCBI): domain Eukaryota; kingdom Metazoa; phylum Chordata; class Mammalia; order Primates; family Hylobatidae; genus Hylobates; species Hylobates moloch. The sequence goes on from NW_026652279.1 coordinate 172,887,863, forward strand.
AATCTATGCAAGTCATACAGAATTAGAGATGGCAGAATGCTAGCATGTGCACTCACGTGCTGAGGAACTTCTAAAGCGTGTCCATCAGCTTGTCGCCTATTTTGGTCACAGATGCTCCCCATGCAGGGATTTCTATGAACTTTCTAAAGAAGATGCTTAGTCTAATAGTTTTGACCATCAGCAAAACTGCTCTAAGAGTTACCCTAGATTCTACCTTTCTATTTCATTTCATTAACTCTCCTAGAAGCAATTCTGTTCCAGTACATTCTTTCTTTCTTTTTGGGTTCAGAGTGAGTTTTCTTCTAAGTAAACCTTCAGGTTACACAGTGTTTGTAGTTCCGAATGTCACGGGCAGTTATGAGGGACAGTTTATGTGTACCACCAGCAGCAAGACTGTGAATTTTACATGATAGTGACAGAAGTGACCAGTCAAGTCCATGTGCAAAGGCAGAAGTTTAAAAAATAAAGGGGTCAGTACTAATTGATCACTGGCACCCTCAAACCAAAACTTTTCATTCACCTTTTTATTTTTTTGAATAATTATTTTATCTTATATGCTCATCAAATATATACCTATCTGGGGAAAATGCTCCCTTTGAAAATGATAACTTTTAGTTGTGCATGTTAAATTACTTTTTTGAGACAGGATGTTGTTCTCCTGAGGTGGCTGGGACCACAGGCACACACCACCATGCCCGGCTAACTTTAAAACAAGTTTTTTTGTTGTGGCTGTTTTTTGTTTTTGTTTTTTTTGTTGTTGTTGTTGTTTTTTTTTTTTTTGTGTAGAACAATGTCTATGTTGCCTAGGCTGGTCTTGAACTCCTGGGCTCAAGTGATCCCCCTACCTCAGCCTCAAAATGTGCTGAGATTACAGGCGTGAGCCACCACACGTGGCCAAAGGCATTCTATTATTTTAAAATTTACTTTCTTATTTTTTTGTTGTTGAGAAAATTGAGAAAGACTGAGGAAAATATGGGGCAGCAGTGAGAGAAGGAAGTGAACGAGAGCAAGAAGGTTATTTACATTTTGGCCAGTATTTCACTGGACCCCAATTTGAGCAAAAAATGAAAGACATCAGGCTTCCTTACCTGTTACCCATGCTCAGTGAAAAGGCATAAAAATAACCTTCAACAACCTCATGCCTATTGAAGTCAGAACCCTGTAGTGTAGTCATTTAATTGCATTTGTATTAGATGTGATTAAACATTTTAGTTGTATATATTCATCACAATGACTGGAACCTAGAAATAAATAATTCAGGCCAAGAAATACATGGAACATTAAGGAAGTTATTAGGAGCAAGGGATTACCTACAAGCTAGAAGTGAATCCAAAGCAGGGTCAGAGATGGGTCACATTGGAAAGACCAAATGTTAGAAAGACAAGGAGATTTTGATGATGAGACCACCCTATCCAGAGAGATGCTCCTGCAGAGTTGATCAGGGCTGGAAAGCGTGGATCAAAGATGAAGAACAAGTGTTAACAGCCTCTCCTTATGCTTTCAAAGGATTATTTTAGGAGGATTAAGTTAGGAGACTCTTTAACCTTCCCATGTGTACTAAATGGGGCCTCGCTGTGTTAGTTTCTGGGGGCTGCCATAACAGGACCACAAACTAGGTGGCTTAAAAAAAAAGAAATTTATTCTTTCACAGCTCTGTAGAGAAGTCCAAAATCAAGGTGTTGGCAGGGCTGGTTCATTCTGAAGTTGTGAGGGGGTCAATGCCAGGCTCCCTCCAGCTTACAATGTTGCTGGCATCCTCGGCATTCCCTGGTTTGGGGACGCGTCACCCTGATTGCTGCCTTCACCCTCACAGGGCGTGCTCCCCGAGTGCATGCATGCCTGGTTCAAGTGCCCCTTCTTTCAAAGGACAACAGGCGATGGATTAGTTCCCACTCTAATGACCTTGTTTTGACCTGTTCATCTGCAAATACCCTATTTCCAAATAAAGGTACATTCTAAAGTGCTAGGGTTAGGACTTAAACATTTTTTGGGGAAACACCATTCAAGCCATAATGGGTGGTGATTGACAATGACACTAAATTTTCTTGCCTAGTAAATAGTCCGTATTCTAAAGGCCTTGGTACTGCTGAAAAAAGTAGTTTAGTGTTTCATGAGCTTTCGAATACCCTTGCTATCCCCTAGACCTGTTTGCAAACAGGAGCTTTTAATACATATTCCTACCAACTGGTTACCCTCTCAATGACCTTGAATCTATCATGAATTAATCACCTACATTATGGCACTGTAGAAGCCACAGCAGGCCAGAGGAGACTTCTTGTTGCCAGGTTAAGACAGCACATAGTGGCCACACTAATGTGAATTCTACTCCGAACAACACAGTCCCCCCGTTACAGCAGAAAGGAAACTGAATAACTCCCAGATGCCACCTGGGACTTATTTTTATTTGTACTAAACCACCTTCATCCCTTTGGAAAAATGCAATGCAATCCCATGCAGTTCACATAATCTCATACTATCCCCACTACATCTCTGAGATGTATAGTTATTCCCCTTTTTATAGAGTGAGGAGACTAACAGGGGTTAAGTAATCTACCAAAGGGCATATTATCAATGAACAGAAGATTCAGGATCAGCCCAGAGCTGACAGACTCTAACGCTAATAATATAATCCATAGGAACATTTCTTTAGAAGGCAAACAGTATCATAGGCTTCCAAGGAAAACAGCAGACCCACACTTTGTTCAAGCCCATCCCTTGGACCCATTCCCCAGCAGCAACTTCGTGGAATTCTTTTGGCATTCTTCTCACATATTTATCTCCATATTTCTGGATTATATGTTTGTATTGCTTATTTTTGATTTCTTAATTGTAGACATCATCTATTCAGACCTTAGTGGAGACTATAAAGCTATGGTGTTCTTTCACGTTCTTTCCTACTCCCGTCTTTCCCAAAGTAGGTACATCATTGGATTTTGTTAAGTGAATGCCTAGTGTTTACCTTATTTTGAAAGTAGAAGTATTGTTCATGGCTGAGCCCAGTGGTAAATGATGACATTTCCATTCTTGGGCAACTGTTTGTTTTACTTAAACTTTTTAATGGTCTTGTTTTGTGAGAGTTGATGTTGTTCATCCTTCAGTTTTCTACAGTCCTATCACAAATTCTTTCCAAATTCTGCATCCGTATTAGTAAACATCTTTAAATAGTATGTCCTGCAAGGTTGAATACATCAGGGACTTTATAAGCTCAGCTTCTTCTTGCAGCCAGGCCTGGGGGGCCTCTGTCCCCTTGCTGCATGGTGGTCATCATGACATTTCATGTCACCTCTCTACCACAGATCTCCCATTTTCCACATCCCAAGTTTTTTCTTGCTAGATTTCCTTTCTTGTTTTGGTAAGTTATATCTTCTAATAGGCTGTACAACCCTAGAGTGATAGTTTAGCTAGGTATAGAAATCTAGATTAAAAAATAATTTTCCCCTGTGATTTTATCTCCAACATATGATGTTGCTTTTGAGCAATCCATACTATTTGTATTTTACACCTTACTGAGGGATACTCGATATGCAACAAACTGTACACATATACCATATACAATTTGATACAGTTTGACAAATATATATACCCATGAAATTATAATCACAATCAAGATAACAAACATATCCATCACCCTCAAAAGTTGACTTCCCTTCTTTGCAAACCCTCTCTCCTACCTCTCTCCACCTGCAAACAACTACTAACCTGCTTTTTGTCACTATGGATTGGTTTGCATTTATTAGAATTTTGTATACATGGGATTTTATAGTGTGTGCTCTTTCTTGTCTGGGTCCTTTCACTTAGCATAATGATTTTAAGAGTAATCCATATATAGCATGCATCAATAGGCCATTCCTTTTATTGGTGAGTATTCTGCTGTAGGGAGAGACAGTTGTTTATCCATAAGTAATGTCGTCCTTCAGTCAACCAGCCACATCTCCAGTGCTGAGTCATCACAGGGGGCTAGTGGCAATCATCTTGATCAGTATGACAAATAGTAGTGCCATCATCGCAAAATGTTCTAATGAGCAATACTCTAACATTCTATAGTTTTAGCTCTCACGTTTAGGTCTATGATGCATTTTGAATTAATTTTTGTATGTGACATGAGGTAAGTGTTAGTATTTTTTTGCGTATTGTTACTCGTTGTTCTACTATCATTTTTTGAAAAGATTATTCTTTACCCATTAAATTGCCCTGGCACCTTTGTCAAAAATCAATTGACCATATATGTGTGGTTTTACTTCTGGACTCTTTATTATTTTACATTGATCTATTGATCTATCTTTATGGCAATACCACACAATCTTAATTACTGCATAAGTCCTAAAAACAGGTAGTATAAATACCCCAACTTTGTTAGTGTTTTTCAAAGTTGTTTTGGCTCTTTTATGTACTTTGCATTTCCATATAAATTTTTCAATAAGCTTGCCAACATCTACAAAAAAATAAAAGCCTTCTGCAGTTTTAATTGAGGCCTTATGGAATCTATAGATGAATTTTGGGAGAACTGATACCTTAACAACATTGAGTCATCAATCCTTCAACGTGTTATATAATCTCCACTTATTTAAATCTTCTTTAGTTTCCCTTAGTCATGTTTTTCAGTTTTGAGTGCAAAGATCTCATACATCTTTTGTCATATTTATCCCAAACTATTTTAGTTTTGGATTCTTGCCATAGACATCCTGTCATGTGCAAATAAAGACATTTTTATTTCTTCCTTTCTAATCTGATGTCTTTTTTTTTCTTATCTTATTGCACTGGCTAGAACAGCAGTCCCCAACCTTTTTGGCACCAGGGACCAGTTTCGTGGGAGACAAACTTTCCATGGATGGGGGTTGTGGGGGGATGCTTTCAGGATGATTCAAGTGCATTACATTTATTGTGCACTTTATTTCTATTATTATTACATTGTAATATATGAATGAAATAAATATACAACTCACCAGAATGTAGTATCAGTGGGAGCCCTGAGCTCATTTTCCTGCAACTGGATGGTCCCATCTGGGGGTGATGGGAGACAGTGACAGATCATCAGGCATTAGATTCTCATAAGGAGCACACAACCAAGATCCCTCGCGTGTGCAGTTCACAATAGGGTTCACACGCCTATGAGAATCTAATGCCATCACTGATCTGACAGGAGGCGGAGCTCAGGCAGTGATGTGGGCATTGGGGAGCAGCTGTAAATACAGATGAAGCTTCACTGGCTGCCCACCTCCTGCTGGGTGGCCTTGTTCCTAACAGGCCGTGGACAGGGACAGGTACCAGTCAATGGCTGGGCAGGGAGCGCGATTCCTGGGCTAGAACCTCCAGTGCAGTGTGGGAGTGAAGTGGTGAGACCTGGCATTCTTATCTTATTCTTGATCTTAGGGAAAGCTTTCAGTCTTTCATGTTAAGCATGGCTTTAGCTGGCTCACGCCTGTAATCCCAGCACTTTGGGAGGCCAAGGCAGGCGGATCACGAGGTCAGGAGATAGAGACCATCCTGGCTAACACGGTGAAACCCTGTCTCTACTAAAAATACAAAAAAATTAGCCAGGCGTGGTGGCGGGCACCTGTAGTCCCAACTACTTGGGAGGCTGAGGCAGGAGAATGGCGTGAACCCGGGAGGCAGAGCTTGCAGTGAGCCAAGATCGCACCACTGCACTCCAGGCTGGGCAACAGAGGAGACTCCGTCTCAAAAAAAAAAAAAAAAAAAGAATGGCATTAGCTATAGTCTATGCTTTTCTGATTCCTAACCTTTTATATGTAGCCTATTTTTTGTTTAGTTTGCTTTTTTAAAAATCTGATCTATGGTTTCTCTGTGCAAACTATTTTGTTGTCTGTTTTTATTTTCTCTTTTTATTACTGGTTTTTGAAGTTGCGTGATGATGTGTATTGATGTCTTTTTTGATTTCCTGTGCTGGGAATTTGGTGTACTCTTTCCATGTTGAAAGTCATATCCTTCAATTCTGAGAAATTTCATGAATTGTTTCTTTAAAATTTTCTCTATTTTTCTCTGGTCTTTCTTTCTGGAATTCCTATTAGAAATCACATCTTTTGCATCATCTTTTGATTTTTATATTGTTTCTTTCCTATTCTTTCTCTCTCTCTTGCTCTTTTGGTTCTGTTTTCTTGGATAGTTTCTCACATTTATCTTTCACTTATTTCATTGATTTGTTTTTGTTCAACAATCATATTTTTACATTCCAGGACTATTTTGTTCTCTGAGTTTTTCTTATATCTTTTTGGTTTAAATACTGTGCTGGTTTCATTTCATGAATTATAATATCCTCTTTATGAGTTTTTATGTAAATGCCTCTGCTTGTCCCGAATGGCTTTGGCTCCTTCTGAATCCCTTTACATGTTAATTTTGGACTCAGCCTTTCATGTAGGGGCTTTCCTCTAATGTCTGTTTATTCTTTTTATCTGTTAATATTTTTAAATGAGGCACAAAAACGCTGATTGGAAGCTTTGGGAGCGGCTGTACGATACCTGGCAGGTTTACTGCAGCCTGAAACTTGAATGTTTCATTGCAGGAATCTCCAGATGTCAGTTATGTGTAGTTTTGGGGATCTCCCCTCTTCTTGAATCCTTTTGTTTCTATAGAGAAAAACTTTGCCATCACCTACAGGCATTCTTGCAACTGCACAGAAGGGGACAGAGGGACCCCCAGTTCAGGACATAAGCTCTCATGTAACAGGTCTGTTCTCAGGGCAGCCCTTCTCCCCTCCCATCTGCTACACTTACTGTCTCCTCCTCTACTGCCTCTCTCATCCCATTTTCTGTAAATGAATCTGCTGCATTGGAGGAGGGGTCGCTGCTGGTGTGCTGGGGAGGCGAGTGGACTTCCAAGTCTGGCATCTCTCCCGTGGACTTCAGACTCCTTTTAGTTCTATCATTTCAGACACTGGAATTTCAGGTTCCGGGTCCTTTCTGGTTCTGTAGTAAGATTAGCATGGTTCTTATCATATCACTCACTTTAGGCCTTGCGTTGGCTTTCTTAGGTCTGCTTTCTCTTTATTTCTGATCTCTAAAAAATTTACTGCTGTTCATAAGCCAGTAAAGCCTCCTCTCCTTTTTGACACTATTTAATTTTCATGTGAGCAGGGTTACAAGAAAGAAAAAAATAATAAAACACGTGTTGAAATCGCCAAGTTTAACCAGGAGTCCCCTGCACTGCAGTCATCATCCTAAATGGCTTTCTTTGGCGATGCTGCCCCCTTCTCAGAAACCTAGAGAAGGTCTCAGGAGGTCTCGCTTCCCTGGCTTGTAGTCCATTGTAAGGTTTTGCATTGCTAATCATACTGGAATTTTCTCCTTTAGTAGGTCCTGGACATTCACTGTTTTGTCTCACAAAATCCTCTCCTTTTTTTCCCCTTTGTCTCCCTGTGTCCTTGACCCTTATGGAAAACCAGAGCCAGCTTCTGTTCCTCAACTTTTCTTCTCTAAACACCAAGTTCCACCATGGACAGAACACTGAGGTTCCTGTGCAGTCACATGGACATGAGTAAGGAGAGTTCAGAGGCTGCAGTGGAGTTCCACACGAAGCACAGGAGGTGAAACCCTTTTTCCTGGCTCCTCAGGAGACATGTGAAGATGACGCGATTAGAGGTCCTTTAGGCATGGATAGTGTTTGTATCTGCTGAATCCCTATCCATCTCGCATCTCCATCTCTAAATGTGCAGTTTCGGATATCTGTGAACACCCCCTGTGAAGTGCCTGGTTGGCAGCGGGTGGGGTGTGCAGCTCTGTGTCCAAGTATGAAATGCCCCAGTGCCAGTTGCAGTTGTTTTGATTTTGGTGTTAGAGTCTAATGTTAGCTGTGACCCCCTCCTTTCCCTTTTCATCTAGAAGAGACTGTCTTCATTTGAAATAGGGAAAGGAAAGGAGTGTAACTCTCACAGGAGTGACAGGAGCCACCCCACACTGAAGCTGCCACAGAACCTTGAAGTGGAACCATTTCTGCAAAGGGTGTTCTTAGAAATAGGAACCACAGTGATAAACACCACCACTACCTACACCACCACTACCTACAGCCCCAGCAATGAGGCCATCACCAGGCAGACTCCAGCAGACAGGGAGAACACAGCCACAGAGGGATGCCAGTCCCTACAGACAGCAATGAGGCCAATCACCAGGCAGACTCCGGCAGACAGGGAGAACACAGCCACAGAGGGATGCCAGTCCCTACAGAGGCAGACAGGGAGAACACAGCCACAGAGGGATGCCAGTCCCTACAGAGGACGAGATGATCTCAGTGCTATTACGTAAGCGGTAACAGGGTGATTATTCCACCTAGTCTACGAACATGGAATTTTATCTAGTGGCCAGAGATGTCCAAAGAATTGCCACAGAAAGCTTTTCACAGAATTATTAAGTGATTCATGGGCCCTATTCAGAAATGTCCAGAAATAGAAAATGCACGTGGTATTTATAAAGGGGTTAATTCATTAATCTCTTCTCTATCACAGAAAAAGTGGGCTACTGCTGGAACCAGAGGTCCTCAAAATAAAGTCAATGAAACTATTGTGGCCCAAAATTTAGAGATGTTATTTGAGCATATAAGCAAATTGGACTCAGGGACCTAAAAATCAAACAAATATTGAAAAAAAAAAAAAGCATTTTATGGCAGGCCATTGTATAAGCATCAGAATCTGGATAAAGAATAAATAAGGAAAATTTTTTTTCTTCTCAAAATACACATACATAGCTATACTTAAATATAACTGTACCCTGCTTCTCACTGGTACATAACATATACAAAAAAAGACAAAATGGAATTATGGCTGGTATTGGGACCATTTAGATGATTCCTACATAATCTGGAAAATGTGCATGATGTAGCATTTATAGGGCACAAATACACCATTGTGTGATGTGTCTTCCACTATTACACCAAAAGCACAAAACACTACAACACAAAACAATTTGGTTCGGCTTTTAAAATAAAATGAGGAATTTAATTAAGCAAACAAATCCTTTTAAATATAAGATTGGAAAAATCTTTCTAAAATTATTTTTATAGACACAATATCCTGCAGGGTTTTTTAGTTTGAAGTAGAAGAAACCCAGTGGTTCAATGAGAAATGGATTTGATGAAACACTGGCTCTGGCAGGCTTAAGAGGTAGCTTGCCAACTCAGTGTTGAAAAAGTTGATGACAAAATGTTCCTGGAATCAAATTTTCCTCTTTGGACTCCTTCTAGAATGCCTCCAAATCTGATTTTCACAAAATGAATTCAGGAAGCCAAATCTGTCTTTATCCTATGTTATTATATGAGAGAATTTTCCATGACCTCAAAGGGAGAACACACGTTTTGGTGAGTTTGCGAATGAAAATCTTATTATAATTTATGTCCAAGAAAAAAAGACGAATGATCCAGAATGTGCTCACACTCACACGTTTACCTGTGAAATGTGTCCTGCCAACACAGAAGTGGTCGCTCAGCCGGACCAGGGGTCTCAGGCCACACTCAGTTCACTCGTGTGTGGAGTAAGTGTGTTTAGAGACAGTGTCCCTAAAACATCTCTCACCTGGATTTGCTCACTCAACAAGTAAATAGGACCTCTGTATCCAAAGTTCTAGTACACAGAAACATGACATTTTGAATCATCTGAGAAATGCAATTTGCTTTTAATAGAATAAGGAAAAAATAAAAAACTTTTTTTCTACATTTAAAAAGAGCATAGGCCAGGCACGGTGGCTGAAGCCTGTAATGGTAGCACTTTGGGAGACTGAGGCAGGCAGATTGCCTGAGCTCAGGAGTTAGAGACCAGCCTGGGCAACATGGTGAAACCCAGTCTCTACTAAAATACAAAAATTAGCCAGGCATGGTGGCAGGCGCCTGTAATCCCAGCTACCAAGATGCTGAGGCATGAGAATTGCTTGAACCCGGGAGGAGGAGGTTGCAGTGAGCCAAGATTGTGCCACTGCACTCCAGCCTGGGCGACAAAGCAAAACTCTGTCTCAAAATAAAAAAAGAAAGAAAGAAGGAAGGAAAGGAAAGGAAGGAAGGAAGGAAGGAGGGAGGGAGGGCGGGAGGGCAGGAGGGCGGGCGGGCGGGCAGGCAGGCAGGCAGGCTGTTCAACACCAACAAAAGTTACAAAAGGAAAAATTAGATCATTGTCCACACCATGCATGTAAACTCACACTGATTGAAGTGGCAACATTTGGTTTGAATATTTGAATATTTTTTCAGCTTTTCTTAAGGCATACTCATGTATCAGAATTACCTAGGATGTTTCCAGAAAATGTGGATTTCTGAGTCCCACCCAGTAGTAGATAACCATATTAAATACCCCTTAATCTGGGAGTGGGTGTATCTCAGAAATCTTTATTATAACAAACCCTCCAACTAACTGCTTTGCCTATGAAACTTTAGAACAACTGTGTTCAGATAAGGCCTTCACTTCTTTCCCAACATATTAACTAATTAAATGAAAAAAAAATTCACACCTGAATTTCTCTAGTGTATAAATTTCTTCTTATGCAGTCATTGAGTCATTCCAAACTCTGGAAGTTGAGTTAATTATTTCAACATACAAAAAAAGAAAAAAATTAGGCAAGGCACGGTGGCTCCCATCTGTAATCCCAGCACTTTGGGAGGCCAAGGTGGGCGGATCACCTGAGGCCAGGAGTTCGAGATCAGCCTGGCCAACATGGCGAAAACCCATCTGTACTAAAAAAAAAAAAAAAAAAAAAAATTGGATGGGTGTGGCGACAGGCACCTGTAATCCCAGCTACTCAGGAGGCTGAGATAGGAGAATCACTTGAACCCAAGAGGTAGAGGTTGCAGTAAGCCAAGATTGCACCACTGCACTCCAGCCTGGGCAACAGAGTGAGAATCCATCTCAAAAAAAAAAAAAAATGATTTTTACAAAATTGACTTTAAGACCTCAGAGCTGTGTTATGACCACTTGAAATTTGGCTACTACTACTGAGGAACTGCGTTTTTAATTAAAATAAATGTAAATAACCACATGGGGCTAGCAGCGGCCATATGGGGTAGTGCAGACATTGATCATTTCCATCATCACAGGAAGTCCCATCGACAGCCTTGTCTTAGACAATAAACTGCAGTGCCCAGCGCTGCCCAGCTGATTTTGAGAGTGCCTGGATATGTGTGTGAAGTCCCTCAGCTTCTTTGCAGGAAACCTGCTTGAGTAAAACGAGGGATGACTCACTTACATTGTATTTTATTTACACATGAGACAAGCTGTTTTGTATACTGCACTGTGTTTTTGGACGAGACAGACATTGCAATCAGAAGGTTTATAGATAAAACGGAAACGTTCATATTCAATTGCATTTTTCAGTTCTAGAGTTCTCGTGTGTCTTCTTTCCAATTGTTTTTGCTTCTCTATTGATATTTCCTATTGGTCCCACAATATTTTTACATTTTCACTTAAATCTTTCAACCTATTTATAATGGTTGTGTTAAAGTCCATCATCTTTGTCATTTCCAGTCAGTTTCTTTTGACTGATTTTTCTCCTCACATTTTTCTCACATTTCCTTGCTTCTTTATATATCTGGCAAGTTTTTATTGCATGCTGGACATAGTGGATGCCACCTTTTTGAATGTCTGGGTTTCATTGTCCTCATTTGAAGAATATTGAAGTTAATGGTGGCTGGCAGTTAATTTACGTGCAGCTCAACTTGATCCTCGTAAGGCTTGATTTTAAGCTCAGTTAGTGAATGCCTGGAGTAGTCTTGACTCTAGGGCTAGAGTAACCTTGTTCCTAAATCACATTCACTCCAGGATATTAACTGAGTGCTTGGTGTGTTCAACGAGGTCTCTCCATCCTGGTTTGTTGGTCCTCATTGTCTTCCAGCCCTGTGCCAGTTCTGGAATTTCTACTCAGCTCCTCTCCCTGGTAGTTGGTCTTTGTCTGTCGTTTTGGAGTCTTGCCTTAGCAGGTAGAGCTAAGTATTCAAAGATGCCAGCAGGCCTCCCTGTGGATTTCTGAAGCTTCTCCTCTGAGCCTTCAGCCTGTGCTACCCTCCAGCTCCACTACGACTCCTACACTTCTCGACCTAGCAGGATGGCCTTGTCCTGCCTGGGCTCCTCTGGGACCTGCTTTGGGAATGCTCGTGGCAGGACGCTGGGCAATCCTGGGGCTCACCTGTTACGGCCCTTCTTTCAGGGAGCACAGGCCTGCACTCTTATTGTCAAGCGTCTGAACACACTCTTTTCGCACATTTTGTCCAACTTTATAGATTTTTAACAGCAGAAGGTCTAGTTTGATACCAGTTTCATCATATGACCAGAAGTTGAAATGCACATGGAAATTAACTGTCACAGCTAAAAGAACAGTGAGAATTTTCATTTAAACAGTAGATCTCCCACTAAAAGAAATTTGCCTAAGAGTACACAGTCCAGATAAGTCAAATATACTTAAGTAGAGATGGTTTTCAGAGTTTAACAGACCAGTAACTTGTTACATAATTTCATCAAGTTCTGGACACATGTCCACTATCCATTTAAAAATGAAATCAGAAGAAGGATCTCGTCCTTGCATGAATATGGTCCATGGGACTAGAAAGCAAGAACCATTGGTTCTTCTGGATCCAGGGCACCTGCCTGTAGAACTTAGGCGACACTTTGCTCCCTAATTGTGTGCCAAGGTACCCTGGGACCTCACAGCAAGCTCACAGGGGTGCCAACAACATCGATATTTTCAACGTTCAAGGGAAACACAGTGGTAACTGTTGTCTGTGGACACTGCACAAACCAGTAGCCCGATATGGTTCATGGTTCCATATGAGATAGGGCTACAACCCTCATGGCAGCAGCCTTGTCTCTGTGAATCTGGGTTTTGACATTTGCTGAGGTATAAAAGCAAGTACCCCACAAAAATCAAAGCAGAACATGAAACGAAGGTGGCATCCGCAAAATCTGCTTCCAATGGCAGGCACACACATGCCATTAGTAAGAAATTAATTATGATTATTAAAGAATGTAATTCCAATCTCACTCTTCTGCCTCTCTTTTTGGAATTCTTTGGAAAAAAAAAGAGGGTTATTTACCGTGCAGAGTTTCCCACGGTCTGGGTTGCCAATTGCATCCGTGGTATCCTTTATCATTGCCTCTTCCGTGAGTTTTCTGGGAACTGACAGTTGGCCTCAGAGTCCTGATACTGTTCAGGTTTGATTCAAGGGCGAAAGGGAAGCAGCGTGACTTCTGGGAGTTGGTGCCATTGAGGGTTAATGCGTGAATCCATTTGTTAATTAGGAGATGCGAAATGCTTTTTCAAATTCTATCATTACTATAATGTATTAGCTGTAATACTTCTACAAAGGAAAAAATATGCCTTCTTGACTGTTAGGTTATCAGTGGTAGAGTTAGTACAGAAACCAGAATGCACATGGTTTCTGTACTAACAGAATGCTACAATGGTTTCTGTACTAACTGAATGCTACAATCTTTCCCTTTATTTACCAGTTCTCAAAATAGCGAGTCGGTTCCTTATATGCACTTTATTTTGTGCATTTAGAAACATTATCCTGAGAAGGGGTTCATAGGCTTCACCAGAGTGTCAAAGGGGCTGATAGTGTCCAAGGAACTCCCATTTTAGACTATTCCAGGAGTCACAGAGGTCAATTTGACATCTTGGGCTTACAACAAAGATGTTCATTTTAAGCCATGACCTGATTTAAGATTAAGTAAATCAAATTTGCCCTTGGGTTTTTGCCAATGTCAACCCTCCCAGAGTCCACTGCTGTTCAACCTCTTCTCGTCTAAGTCCCAGTGGATCTCCAGAGTGATTCCAACTGCTCACTTCCTTTGTCTCCACAGCACTCAATCTTTGCATCTTGGTGGTTGGTGAAATTCCACCTTAGTTGTACTGTGATCTACACCGTATGTAGACCCTACAGTGGTAGCTGGGGTGTAGGGGCACTAATCTGAAGTCAGATGATCTAATTCAAACATTGACTGTGCTACTTACTAGCTTTGTAAACATAAAGCAAATTGCTTCATGTCTTTGAGCTGGTTTCTTCAAATGGAAAATGGCAAAAATGATATATAACTTGAAGGACTGTTTTGAGAACTAAAGAAGGAAACATTCTTGAAAGATTGAACCATTAGAGGTTCTCAGCAAATATTTGTTAAATCTGATTCTCAGTTCCCAAATGCAGGGGGTTTGTTCATTAGATCTTTGGTACTGGCCATAGTAGTAAAAGAAAAAAAATTACTGCACTGAAATCGTTCCGATTTAGAGCTGTAAGCGATAACACATTCCCATCCCTTTCAGCAAACTCTCTCTCCCTTCCTCTCTCTCCTTCCTTCTTCTTCCCTTCCCTTCTCTTGTTCTTCTTCTTCTCTCTCTGACTCTTCCTCTGTGTCTCTGTCTCTCTGTCTACCTCCGTCCCATATGTGTCTGTCTCCTAGAGGCGCAGGGCTGAGCTCTGACAGTCAGAGCTGTGTGATTCCGAAATGCTCCTGAGAGCAAGTCACACTCCACTCAGCGTGGCTGATCTTCCCTGGGCTCAACGAGGCTGCCCCAGTAAAGACATTCAATGCAGTTGGCTTCTCATTGCCCTGGCTTGAAATGGCCACATCGGGCTCTAACCTCGAATCCAGTAGCTTCTGTACTGTGTCTCAGCCATCCCTACACCATCATAGTCCGTCCCATTTGGTTAGTCTGAAAAACCAGTGATGTCCTCAGCACTCCCCAGGATTCTTTTTTGTGCCCCGCCGCCGCCCCGGTCAGAACCCACGTCCATTTCTGAGAACTGCAACCTCCTCCAGCCATTCACCCACCAGGCCCTTCTCTTCTCTTCCAGATGGCTTGGCATCTTCTTCCGAGCAAGTGCAGCTCTCAGGCCAGGCTTGAGCCTGCAGCCTGTGTGCCCTCCATCATCAGGGCCCCCTCTCAGGTCAGGCTACACCGAGGGTGGGATGGCAGACTTCCAGGGTCACTTCCAAGTCGTGTCCATGCAGGTTTGGATATTACTGTTCCTACTGATTCCCTGTGTCTCCCTGAACCTGTTTCCTTATTTGTCACAAGGGCATGAGAAACACTCACCTCAGCCTTGTTATAAGGATAAATAACAGATTTTTTTTTTTTTTGAGATGGAATCTCACCCTGTTGCCCAGGCTGGAGTACAATGGCGTGATCTCAGCTCGCTGCAACCTCTGCTTCCTGGGTTCAAGCTATTCTCCTGCCTCAGCCTCCCGAGTAGCTGGGTTTACAGGCATGTGCCACCACACCCGGCTAATTTTTTGTATCTTTAGTAGAGATGGGGTTTCACCATGTTGGCCAGGCTGGTCTCAAACTCCTGACCTCATGATCCACCTGCCTTGGCCTCCCAATTTGCTGGGATTACAGGTGTGAGCCACTGCGCCCAGCCAATCACACATTTAAAGTGTCTCATGCCTGGCATGTGTCAGCAAACGTCAGAAACTTAACAGGCAGCAGCCCCTTTCCTCCTCCCTCCTCTTCCTCTGTCCAGGGAAAGGCTCTCCCTCTGTTTTGGTCTGAAGGGCACTCCTCCTGGTCCCACGTTACCCTCAATAGTACCCCACAGCTCCATGGTGAAAGCCCAGCTGTGGAGTCACTCTCCTGGGGTCAAACCCAAGGCTGACACTTACTATGTGATTTACAATTAGGAAGAGGAGACAGGGCTCCTATGAAGATTAGATGAGGTTGTGAAGGTGCAGACAGCTGGGCTCCTGGTGCACACTGTGTTCTTAGTAAACACTGTGGTCATGACAGTTGTCCATTCTCTGGGATCCTCAGTGCCTCCTGCCATCGGCCTCCTCTCTGCACCCCTGCAGCCCCCACAGCACTGTAGCTGCCCTCACTCCCCACTCTGAGCTGACCTCCTTGCAGAGCTGTGTTCTCCAAGCGCCTCCTCCTTTCCGGTCCTGCCCCTCCACTCCACCCGGAGTCGTCCTGTGAGGGCTCACAGAGGCCTTTTACTTCTCCCCACACAATGAACATGCTGGAAACTTCCACCAACTGGACTTCCTATGGCCTTTTAGATAAGTGATAGTTCTTCCTCCTTGAAGTCTCTCCTCCCTTGGTATGTAACTCCAAGCAAGCTATATTCAATGTACACAAAACCATTTAGCATCTGTCATGGTTTCTGACTGTCTGTAGGATGACGTCTAAACTCTTTAGCATGGCATTCACGTGGCTCACGATATGATTCCTGGAAAATAAGGTTCTGGTCTTATTTTCTCTGTTCCTTCATAGGCACCCCACTCCCCAGCAATACCAAAAATCTTGCAATTTCCCAACCACAACATCTTCTCCTACAACTCCATGCATTTGCTCGTAGTACATTCCCTGCCTTCTCTGCCCTCAAGCAGAAAATTCCTACTCATCCTTTAAGACTCAACCCACTGCCAACCTTCTCAGAGAAGCAAGGCCTCCTGGAGCCATGCAGCAAGGGACTGGGGGAGCAGGGTTCTATTAGGTTCTCCAAGCCGCACCTGACCTGCATGGAGCCACCTCTGCCCACGGCCCTGGAGTGTGTCAGTGTGCACGGGTCCCACAAATCCTGGCACACATAACGGTAAGGACAATAGCAAGCCTGGGCGCCATGCTCACTCTCAGACTGAGGCCAGGATGTTTCCAGATCATTCTCTGTCTTTGAGAGCATTTCCCTGACCCTATTCTAGTCCCCACACAGACAGTTCCAAGGCCTGAAAAATAAGCTGAGTTCTGAGCTCAGCTGCGATCCCGTTCATGGTAAGTGAAAGTGAAATGTGATCATTCCACAGAATTAGAGACTGGAAAGAGCTTCTGATTTTGGAAGAACAATTTTTTAAAATGGATTTGTATGCATAACATCCATTGCAGTTGGTGACGGTGGAGTCAGTGACTAATAAAAATGTCATTTCCTGTGATTTTTATAAATTACAGTAAATATGCCAGTAATCACCCACATTAGCTGCTGAAATGCAGGCAGCCAGCTGGAATAGAGGCCAGGGGACCCCATTGAGGCCTCAAGAGGGAGACCCCACAGGTGCAAATTGACACCTAGGCAAACAGTAGTTAATACATGCTAGAATCTGGAGAAGGGTAAAGTGTTAAAATAAATGTATGTCAAGCAGACAAATTTGGACTTCTCCATGAGGATCTGTCACGTCAAACAGGAAATCACTATAAATTACTTGTAATAGTAAAAATCTTGTCATTTATAACCTTTAAGGCAACGGGCTCATTTAACACATCAACTCACAGATCATAATCTAGGAGAGTTGGCCTGGGTATTTATTTCACTTTTAATGTGTAGAAGCTGGGACAAGCCATGCATGAGCTGCGAAAGCCCTCACAGTGCCCTGTCGGCTCCTCAAGCCATGGGACCGGCGAGAGAGATAACTGCCTGAGGCTTGGGGGATGAACACGTCAAGATAGGAAAGCCCTTCCTGCTCCTGTAAAAATTAAGACATGACTGAAAATGTCATGCCTTGGTTAGTCTCGTAATGAATAAATCCAAATAAATCCCACCATTATTCTGTTTATTTGTTTTACTTATAAGCTATTCGAAGTCATTGGAGCTGAAAGTGTGTTTCAACACGCCAAGCACATTTAGAGTATCTTGTAATCATCTTGCTAACCAGTGCACAGGCGAATGATGAGTGGAATTCTGTGTTTATTTCAGATACCTCAGTATACACTGCCCACAGTTAAGAAACCACGACCTGAGACATTGTTTTGAAGAGGTGAAAATGCCTCCACTCAAGTGGCCCAGGAGCGTGATCCAGGAAGACAAACACACAGAACCATCTTCTGCATTATTTGAAAATTCAGTGGAAACTAGGTATTTATGAACGAGATGCTTACTGCAGTTTGCATGCACTGAGTAGACATTTGTGGATTAATTCATCTAGGGTTGGGGGAGAGGTTCCAAGAGGAGGGTAAGAGCAAAGAACAGCCAAAGGCCCAGCTGACCATTCCCTTCAGTGAGAAAAAGACCGGCAGGCAGAGTTGAGCACGCAGCTCACATTCGCACATGCTTGGCAATCATGAACTGTAAGGAAGAGCAAAGTTGGTTTCCAGAAAGATGTTAACTCACAGTTGCACTTCTCTCCACTTCCCTTGTTCCTCTCCCTGGCCTCTCTACATCTCCCTGCCCTCTCCTGCACCAGGGCTTGGTCAGTGCTTAACTCTGGCAGGAACCACGAGTGCTGTCTGCTGCAACTTGCTAGGATTCAGATGCCACTCATGAGGCATGGGCAAGTGTGAGCACTTGGAACACACACGCACACCTGCACAGGCACATGCAGCCTCTGTGGGGCATGTTTAGAACTCCTGGGTCTGCTGGCGGGTACCTTTCCCCCTCATGCTTTCCACATGCAGCCAAGGCCTACTTCTATTGCAGTAAAAATTAGTCTCCGTGTCTGCCTGTCTGAACACAAGCTAACTTACAAGGAAACATGAAATTTAAATTGAAGTTAAAAATTTTAAATTAGATTTAATTTAAAATTTTAACTTCATTTTAAAATTTAATTAAATTAGATTTAACTGGTTCCTTGAAAATTGCTGATCTCTCTCTGAACTTAATCCTGTTTTCAAAATTATGGTTTGTTTTCTTAGATTGATAGGGTCCTCAGTGTGGGGAGGGAGAGGTATTTGAAGGTGAATATGAGAGCATCTACAGGTAAAGAGTTTAGGCACAGTTTAGATCATGTAGAGAAAAACCTGTCATTTAGGGGGAGAAGCTGATTCTGGGAACCAAATTATTCAAATTAACCATATCCAATCTGCAGTGCCAAAACCAAAACCAAACCAACCAGCCTAAATTGTTCACTTTACTTTGGCAGGCACCAAATATGCATATGTGTATCAAATAAAGTGAACAACTGGAGTTCTTTCTCTAATTTAGATAATTTCTGGAAAAAAACCAGCAATCTACATCTTTTGCCTCAATTGCTAGATTATTGCTGATGAGAGAATATTTATGTTTTTAACTTTTCTTTCTCCTTTGGGTGAGGTGGCTGGAATGGATAAATGTTTCAATTCTACATTTCTAAATTCTGCATATCTATAGAGTCATGTTGCATATGTTACTCACATATGATTATTGACACATTTATTAATTTACAACAAAGTTAATTTCTATGGAACAATGAGTAATTTTGAAAATATTTTGGATAAAATTTTACAAACTCATTATTCAACGAACTCAACAATGCATATTGTATTTCTATGGTTCTAAGATGCCCATTTTAAATATTTTTATCATCTCTGGAATCTAAATGCACCATTACCATCAGTGGCAACTTAGAATTACAATTGGCAGAGTTTTTTCTTTCATAGCAGCATGTAAAATAAAGATGCATCTTATAAATGGCATCTTAAGCTTGTTGAAATAGAAAAAGTGTGTGTGTGTAGAAGTAGCCTACAGATAATTTCTTGTCCAGATGGTCTCGGGGTAAAAAAAAAATTGTTTGTGTCAAATATCAGCTATTCTTCCCTAATACTTCTTTATTAGGGATTATAAATTATAACCCCAAACTTTTGCATAACTCTTTTTATTCTAAAAACCTCTTGTCCTTATAATGAGTGGTTCATGCTAGTTTGCAGTGTGTATTCGACAGAGAATTTCTGTTGCTTTGTCCCCCGCTCCCATCAACTAAAAAAATCTACAAATGAAAACTCTAGGAGACCAGTTTCCCATTTGGTACCAAAGCTAAAAATGAGTTCCCTCAAATCCTCAAAAAAAAAAAAAAAAAATCAAAGTTAGTACCATTGAATGGGGTTTAGCTAATCTTATAAGTTTTTAAATAAGCATGCCCACTTGCAGCAAAATCCTGTGCTACATTTGTGCTTGTTCTCTGGAAAGTTTAGAAGGCAATTTCTGTAATGCAGAAAAGTCTGTACCACTGACCTCCCAGCCATGCCACAAGATATTTCTGGTCTGAATTCTTTCTGTGTCTTTTCTCAGAGCCAGAAGTCTTGGAGAGCATTGAGAGCCAATTGTAAATATTAAGTCAGTTGGAGGTGATGTGGGAATAGTGGAGGGAAGAGAAACTATGTTTAGATTTTTTTTTTTTTTTTTTTTTTTTTTTGAGACGGAGTCTCTTCTGTCGCCCAGGCTGGAGTGCAGTGGCGTGATCTCAGCTCACTGCAAGCTCCACGTCCCAGGTTCATGCCATTCTCCTGCCTCAGCCTCCCGAGTAGCTGGGACTAAGGTGCCTGCCACCACGCCCAGCTAATTTTTTGTATTTTTAGTAGAGACGGGGTTTCATCATGTTAGCCAGGATGGTCTCGATCTCCTGACCTTGTGATCCGCCCTCCTCGGCCTCCCAAAGTGCTGGGATTACAGGCGTGAGCCACCGTGCCCGGCCTAAATTTTTTTTAAATTTTAAATGGTCGGGATTCCAGACAGGAAAATCAGCCATATTAGTGCTACACGAGAACACCTATTCTTCCCACAGGCATGCTGGCTGCGGAGCTTACAGAGACATGTGCACACATACATGCAGTGAATATCTAAATTTCCTCTCTGATAGCTATGCCATTTAAGGGTTGAGGTTGATATTTCTTCACTTTCAGCCCTCTGCTCTCTACTTCATCTCATTCTTTCTGGGACCATCCTATATGCACGATTTAAAGGGAATTACCTATTACTTCGATTATTTGTTTCTTATCAACTGATGTTAAACTACAAGGATTTGCATTGAAAAGACACAAAGAAAGAGCAAGCCATGGCACATCGCCAGATGAAAGAGTAATGTTCTGGTGAATTTAGCCTAAATAATTTACTGCTATATAAAAGTGGAAAAGTGGAAGGTGAACCCTTTGACCAATAAATCTCTCCTGCCCATGAAACCCTTATCTGGTCTCCTCCAATGTATTCCACACGCGGAAGCCATCATCACAGGCTCGGGCTTGTGATTTGTAAACCTTGATCTTCTGCACTCCGTGTCCTAAATATGGATAATTAGCATCAGTTTATCACGCCTCTGCATATTTTCTCTTCTCTCCAAACATGCATGCTTCTGTTGGCTGCCATTCTGCTACAGAAGATTATGGAGACAGATTGCAGAGAATGAATGTGCTAAACGAGATTAGGAAGGAATAGAAATAGCAACTTGGCCAATAAATTCCTCGTGAGAGCCTTATCATGCAATTACACGTTGACTTGCTTCACACTCTCCCAGCCTCTTAATCCAACACCCCCACCAGGAATGAAATTTCACTAATTTCTGAATTACTGCATATCCTCCTGACTTGTTACTGAGAATGGTTGGAAGGAGAAACATTGCTGAAAACAACATGTAAAACTTTATCATAAAAAGTAAACTTTAACTGTCAAAATGGGCGGTATGAATTTGGAATGTTTAAAGCATTTTAGCGTCGATGAATGGATGCACAAAGTCTTGGCATAGAGAGAGATTCAACTTTTCTTTGAGATTCACCAATTCTGCCATTGTGCCACCTTTGGGGATTCAGAACTGGCTGGGGGGTGGGTGTGTTCCTTGCTCTTAAACAGGACTATCTGATGTGTTTAAAAACAGGACAAAGCATCCACTGATTTTTCTGACTTCTCATTATTACTGATAACAGTCGCGATGCCTCTGGGTAATTCTGGGCAAATCACTTGACCTCTTTAAGTGCCACCTCCTCCTAGCTTAGATGCACCGCTTCACTGCCACAGCCCCTCCTGGCGCCAGCGTGCTGCAGCTTCTCATGCACATTAATGTATATAAGTAGGAAAAGTCTTGCCTATTCCAGATCTCCAAGAATGCTGTAATAGGGCATCTACAGGGGGAGCTCTCTTCTTGCTCTTCTCTGCCTGTTAATGTGATTCTCCCAGGGCTTTATAATAAGTTAGGTATTTAAAGAGGCCCATTAAACCTTTCGATCCACCAGGGGACTATTTATAGCACAGAGCAGCAGTCAGATATTGTGGTGCCCCTACAAAAGCAAGGCTCTACAGCAGGAGAAAGAAAACCTGGCAGGCCTGAACGTGTGTTTACTAGAAGGAATGGAAATCTAGCTCAGATATTAAAACTTGTGCTTAATATTTGTGCTTGCAGAAAAGGAAAGGAGTCCAAT
Organism: Hylobates moloch; assembly: GCF_009828535.3. Lineage (NCBI taxonomy): Eukaryota > Metazoa > Chordata > Mammalia > Primates > Hylobatidae > Hylobates > Hylobates moloch. Next base: position 172,909,861 of record NW_026652279.1, read on the forward strand.
TCATGGTGGCAAGAATTAATTAGCAAAAGAAATGCACAGCGACTGTAAAAAGAGTTTTACACGTAGATCATAATGTTGTCTTCACTTTCTTTCCCACAAGTAATGCCTATGCGGGTTCACTGACAAGAGGGCCCTATGAGCCATCCAGAGAAAAGCTTCCATATTTCCCTTACAGAAGACGTGCTTGCAGGCCTTGAATTTTGAGAGGTAAAACTGGACAGCATTCATTTGATGAATAGGTATTGAGCATCTCCTCTGCACACACTGCCAGGCACTGTTGCAGGACCAAGGGGTGAAAAAGCAGGAGGAAGGAGCCCTGCCCTGGAGGAGCTGGCCATGGGGAGGAAGCCAGCCCCGATGTTGTTGCCCACCTGCTTGCCTTCTGCAAGCTGGTTGCTTTTCTATTGGCTGCCAAGAATCTCCTTTTTTTTGGAAAGAAAGCCAGCCTGGAACCCTCATTTACCTTGATTGGGAGGGAGGGACCCAAGGGCCTGGGAGGCAGCCCTGGGAGGCAGCCCTGGGAGGCACTGGTCTGAAGGGCTAGACCCTTGGTAAGAACCTCTGGAAGAACGCCTGTCTTCCAGAACCAGACAGGGAGGCGTGCAATGGGGTGGGGTGGGGGGTACTCCCAGCTGCAGGCACCTCTACTCCTATCTGCAAGAAGACACACACACACACACACACACACACGCACGCCCTAGGTGTCAGAGAAGTCCTCCCTTCCCTGTACCTCCTCCTTCTCAAGCCCCTGAAATCCAGAGGTGCCTGTTTCCAGGCGCCAGCCCTGCTGAGTGGATGTGGGGATGGAGGTCACTGGAGGCCCAGGGCTGGTTTGTTGTTTTTGTTTCCTGTTAGGAGTACTGTGGAGGCTTTGCAGTGCTAGTTTTGGGAAATCTTAGGTTTGGCTTCATCTAATTCCTCTACTGGAGCAAGGCGTGCAGCCAAACCTGCTTAGACCTCCCCAGGCCACGGGCCCGCGGCAGACCTGGGGCTTGCAGCCCAGCTCAGCACCTGCAGGCGGGGGGACCGCGCTCTTGGCTCGAAGACCCCGCCCTGGGCAGGGGACAGAAAATATGAAATCAGATGGGGAGTTATTAATAACTGTCCTCTCCTCCCCTCTGCCGTGTTTCCTGAATCCGTGCGCTATGCAGGAGGGGGGCGGGGGCGGGGGCGCGGGGAGGAGGGGGCCGTTTGCCATTAATCTGGGAACAAGCGGCTAACCTCGGTGACTGGTATTTTCGCTTTTCTTTTCTCACTTTTCTCAGTGTAGGGAAAGCAGTCAAGCCCGCGCGGAGCGATTGTGAGGGGCTCTGCTGGAATTTGGCAGCGCGGAGGCTTGGAGAGAAGCCCCATGCTGGCTCCCATTCAGCCGGCCCGTTTTCCTCGAGCTTTGGAAGTTTCACTCAGCCGTGCACTCAATGGCTTCACAAAGCTGATTACAAGCTTCAGCGCATTCCTGAAGGAGCCAAAAGCGACGCAGGTGCAAACGAGCCGAGGGAGCCCCTTATCCCGGTGACAGAATGGGACAAGCTGGGAAAGGCTTGGACCACACAAATCCAAGGCTCACCAGGCAGCAGAAAGCCTGCCTTGGGAACCGGGGGTCATTATCCGCCCTATTCAGCGGGGCCCGGGGACCCTGGGGGCCCAGCGAGGCCAGCCCGGGCGGGAGCACCGCCGCCAGCGCGCGCCGGCGACAGGGGGGATCCCCGCTGGGCGCTGCGGCCAGGCCGGGGCTCAGGGCGCTGGGCTGTGCGTTTGCACTAATCTGTGTTCCGGCGGGCTGGTGTCAACCCTAGTGGGGACATGGGAGAAAGAGCACGCCAGTAGGCCACGCGGCGCGTGGGCAGTGCGCAACTTCTGTCGGCGTCCAAGCTGCACGGCCACGTCTCAGCCGGTGCCCACAGGCCATGGACACCCAGCTCCGGGGTCGCTCTGCGCCCTTTCTCCCCAGCCCACCTTTCCCATTGGTCCTCTCTCCTGTCCGCGTGGCAGTGCGGCCCCGCAGGGAGCGACCCCGGGAGGGACAGTGACCGCACGCGTGAAGTGGGGACGGCGGGGCACGGGGCCGTCGTCTAAGAGCGTTCGCATGGCCGAGGACGCTTTCGCTGCGAGTTTGGGGTCGAGGGGCAGTTCCTTCCCGCAGTCATGAACTACGTCTCCTCGTGTTCAGAGACCGGAAACCTGGGGCTGCGGGCGCCAGAAAGAAAAGGGCAGCGCCTCACGGAGCGCGCGGGGGAAGAGGGACTGCGGCAGCGGGACGCGGGGGCGGGAGGGGCGCAGCGGGGAGCTGGAGCGCAGCGGAGGGGAGCGCTGGGGGGCGGGGAGCGCTCGGGCAGCCACCCTGTCCCCGTCCTGAGCCCCGCGCTGTGTCTAGGAGGACGCAACACGCAGTCCCCGGGGGGGGGGGGGGCCGGAGCTCGGAGCCCCCTAGTGCATGCCCCTCTCCTCGCACCCTGCCGAGGCCTCGGCCTTGCCTGCCGTGCCCTGGGCCTGGTTGTGCCCGGCGGTTCCCGCGGGCAGGGCGCGGGCAGGCAGGGCGCGCGCGCCGACGCTCTTTTGTCTGATAACTAATTTGAGTTAATGTGATCTTTATGTAAAGCTAACAGCGGATAATTGTCTATTTTCTCGCCAACAGTCTCCATCACAATCACTTATCTGGAAACCTGCGGTTGGATTAATCGTTATATTCCCGAGATGAGCGTCGCTGCAATCCGCAGCGAACGCGGGTGGGGACCTGGATACGCCTCCCGGGCGCTGGCGGGGCCGGTGCGGGCCAGCTCCGCTACTGCCTGAGACGCAGTGTGCCCAGGTGTTGGTGCCCGCGGGCGAGGGCTGTGGGGCGCCTTCCCCAGAACTTGCTTGACTTGCTTTTCGCTCGAGTGGGTGGTGCGCGGGTGCGGGAGGCGGAGAGAGGAGGAGGGGTAAGGGGAGGAGGGCCTGTGGGGCTGCGGACCCGGAGCAGCCTGGGTGGAGCGCGGCCTCGGGAGGCCCTGGGTGCATCGCGGAGGGGCCTGGGGGCCCAGGCGCCGGAGGAGACGTCGGTGCCGGAACGCAGCGTGTTTCACTTGGGAGAAATGTTGCCCTCGGGCCCTCGCCTCCCTCCCGTCGTCTCGGTTTTTCTGGCTTCGTCCTTCGTCCCACCCACCCGTTCCCACCTCAGGTGCCTCCCCCAGGATCCCCTCCTTAAGGATCCAGGTCTCTGAAAATTATTGGCAACAGTTACACGCCCCACGATTGAAATCTGCAAGAAAAGAGTCCCAGTTCTGCAGGCCGCTCCAGGGCTAGGGGTAGAGAAGATGGTGGCAGGTGGTGCGTCAGCTCTCTAGGGAAGAGGAACTTGCATTACGAAGACTTGTCTTTCTGAGCTGAAGTCAAAACAGGGGCGTCAAGCACGCTCCGTTTGGAGGCGGTGGAGGGGCCGCGCGCCCGCGCTGTCCCAGCCGGAGCTATCCTGGCTGGTGATTGGAGGTTTAACGTCCGGGCTTCAGGCGCTTCTGCAGCTCAGATTTGCCGGCCAAGGGGCCTCAGTCGCAACTTTTCAAAATGGTGTTTCTGGAAAATAACAAATTCAGACTCAACTGGTGACAGCTTTTGGCTATAGAGAATGAAACTTCTTCCCTTTGGTGGTGGAACTCTTAAACTTCGAAGAGTGAAAGAATACAATGAAATAAAACGCCATAAGATCACTGGATTTTTCAGATAAAGGAAGACCCCAAATTACTCCCAAAATGAGGCTTTGTAAATTCTTGTTAAAAATCTTTAAATCTCGAATTTCCCCCTGCAACATCTGATGAGGGCTTTAAGAGCAAACGAGCAAATCCCACCTCGAGAATCAACAAACCCAAGCTCTAGCCAAGGCTCTCCCCGCGTGTTCTTCTCGTGACCTGGGGAATGTACCGCCCCATCGCTCACCTGGCTCTTGTCACCTCGGTCATCTTGAAGTGATCCGTGGACAATGCTGCTCCCTGCCGCAGCTCCGCTGGTCACTCAGGCAGAACGGGGTATGCAAATGGCCTGGAGAGGCCGAGGCCGAACACTGCGCCCATTGTCCCGGGCGCTCAAAGCGCCGAGCAGCTGCGCAGACTTTCTGGGCTCGGACCCTCGGCCGCCACGCTAATGTCATCATTGCAAAACATCAGATTTTGAAGAACTATGCAGTCTGAATTCATTAGCAGCCTTCTCGGCGAAGGTTCTTTCCCGGTGACAAGTTTCAAAGTCCAGACCCCCTCCAACGTTGGTAGGGGTAGGAAGAGGAGGAGGGGTCCGGGGAGGGGGGGTCTTTCGCAAGTGGCGCCTCGGGGGATCCCTGCTCTCCTTCTGGTGCATTCCGCAACTTTAAAAGCCTTCCTTGGGGTTCTGAGCGCGGATGTCTGGCTCGAATGACCTGAGATTTGGACATATTCCCATTTTCTCCCGAGTATTGCTTTAATGTTGCGAGTTTAAATTCACTGAAAGAGGCCCAGATATCAAGTCGAGTGAATTTCACAGACATCATCTTCTGTTTTAATGATCGCGGCAGTGATCGTTTCTTAAGTCATATCCTTTACGGTGAACTCACAACAATGCATGTCAGAGAGGCTGCGCGCCCTAAAGCAAAACAGTTAAAACATCAGGCCACGCTCCTCAAACTGCAGGATTGCAAGCAGCTCACAAACTTCCAGTCCCCACCCCGAGGCGAGGCGAGTCTCAGTGACTTAAGGACCTGCTTGCACTCCCGCTCTCCACGCCCGGTCCCCTGCCCGCACCTGCCCAAGTGGCCTCGTTCCTCTAGAATCTGGACGGTGGGGAGGGGTGCTCGTGATGCCCCGGGATGGGTGCAGGGCGGGGACCAGCGAACGAGACCCAAGGGCGCTAGAACCCAGGAGTGCAAACCACCCTTAGGGCCTGAGGGACCCAGAGGCGGGTGGAGTCGCGTTTCTCAGATTCGTGGGAGGCCGCAGGCGCCTGCAGAGACAGTTGTCCCCCGCCCGGAGCAATGCTAGTTCTCTTCAGGCCCAGGATCTCCACTAACGCGTCCTTCCACTTCCTCACAGGACTCCAAGCTGCTGTCCCCTCTCTGCCGCATCCGAGGCTGGAAAAACTTCCTAGGAGAAGGCAAGAGAAAGCCACCAGACCAGAGCCGAGGACTCAACTTTAAGGTCGAAGACGGCGGAGGGGCAGGTTCTCCCCTGCACACCCCAAGGCCTCTCCTGCACCCGCGAGGCCTGCTCTCCTTCTGACAAAAGGAGGGGGTAGGATGTGGAGGGGTAGTGCAACCAATAATGTTTTTGTAAACACAACAGGGAAATACATGGAGGAAATCTATTTATTGGGTGTGTCATTTTTGGTGGAGGGCGGGGTTGTAAGTGGAGTCATCTAGACCCAGGAAAAAGCTACGGGGCAGGCGGGGTAAGTGGGGGAACTCTTGGTAAATGTGGATAATTTTGAACTGGAACACCATTTTGTTTTCTCCCTGGAGAATTGTATGATGTGGCCTGAAGGCTCTGGAAAGTCACAGATGAGACCCTGCAGGAGGTTCTTCATGTGTGCCAGCCCCTGGCTGGGCCTGGGCAGCCTTGCCTCCATCTTCTGGCCCCAGCTCCTGCCACCGTTCCTGCCACTCCACGTGCAGACAAGGCTGCTGAAGGCTAGAGACAGGGCTCCAAGCCAGAGGCCGGCTTTTTGGAGATGTGGCTGTGGGAGGGGAATCCCAGGAAGTTGCATAGAGAGGGAGTTTTTGCCAGCCTGGGTCACCGATGGCCAGTCCGGGTCACTGATGTCTCCCCAGGGGTGAGGGGACACTGCCTGGCTAATTGTGGGTGTTCAAAATCTGTCTGTTGAGGGAATGCAGAGGTCATCATTGCGGGGTGGAGCCGATGGTCCGCAGAAGCTCTGGGCACAGGTTGGACCTCTTTCCTGCACAAAGAACCCTCCAGGGTGCCCAGTGGTTCTGGCCAGCGCCGGAGCCAGTGACCCTTGGCTTGTTCTGGCCTTCCTCCCCTTCTCACACATGCATTCTCTTGCACACGTCACACACATTCCTACACACTCACACAAATTCCCACACACACAAATTCCCAGAATCAATCTCCCACACACACATGGAAGTCACACACTCATTCTTACATGCGATTCACAGATTCACATGATTCGCAGATGCAATAGACTCACAGACATTCACTCTTACACATGACACAGTTGCACACTTGCAGCCACACACATACACACGCACACGCACTGCAATCCCTTTGCGTTTCCACAGTGTCGAGGGCTGGCTGAACACCAAGGTGGCTCTTGGTGGCTGGGCAGGACTTCTCATGGGAGGGCAAGTCACATAGCTGGAAGGTTACTAGCTTAGGGACATAATTTCCTTATTGACTGACTATAATTTCCTTATAGAAATTCAATAACTATAGCAGAAAATGGAGAATGAGGACATTTTATTTCTCAATGTCAACAGTTCCTTTTCTCCTGCGTCTTCGGAGCAGGCTTCTGCCTGAGGCTGCTGAGGTGCTCTGGGTTCTCGCTGTTTTCAGCGCCTCTAGGTTCAAGCTTTCCTCAGTGCATTTTCCTCGGCTGCCCTTGGACTTGTGTTGTCCGGGGTGGTGGCCACTGGCCCCCAGTGGCTACTGAGCAGGGAGAGCAGGGCCCCTCTGCAGTGAGGCATGCTGCTCGGTGTAAAACACACACGAGATTTTCCAGATGCAGTACTCAAAAGCATGTGAAACACCTCAGTAATCACTTAAAATGTTGATCACAGGTTGAAATGATTATATTTTAGATACCTTAGGTTAAATAAAATATATTATTGAAATTTCGCCTTCTTTTTGCTTTCTAAAGATGTAGCTCTTAGGAACTTTGCAATTACCTACGTGGCTATTTGTGCGTTATCTTCCTGCTGGGCAGTGCGAGACCTTCTCACATATCCTTCAGAAATGGCAAAGGAAAAGCAAAAATGGTGGAGAAGGCTGAGCACGTGGCCTCACGGGAGGCCAGCTCAGAGCTGTTCTGAAGTTGCTTTTGTAACACAATCTATTCTCAAAGCTCCTTTTCTTTCAATGGGGCAGGGTGCGGTTGGCGGGGGGGTGGGGGGCATTACACCTTGTATTTCACTTCTCGATTCATTTTCTTTCCATTTTAATTCCGTCTAATTACTGTATTGTGATCTCAGTCAGCAATCTTGCATGAACTCTGCAGTAACTTCTGAAGACTCTTGCTCCAAGTGTTTGATAATGAGGAGATGTGCAGGACTAAAGTGACTGTGCGATGTCTGCACAGTTCGAAAGCCCGCTTTCCTGTTACTTTCAAATCTCGGGTCAGCATTTTGGAACTTTTCTGCTTTAATTTTTCCACACACACCTCTCACTTCAACCACCTACCATCACCACAACCCAAAACAAAGCAAACAAACAGAAAGCTTGAGCAAGAATTTACATCTGGGAAAATGCTTCTTCTCATCAAGAGTGGAATTCCTTTTTATTCCTATAATTGACTCACAGCTTTGAAAATCTGTGAAGTCATACTTTGGTCACGGAAGTTGCAAGAAACCATATTTGCAAACATTTTATTTTAAAGAAGGTATTTAAAAATATTTTACATATTAGCCACAGATTTCTAGAAGTGAAGTTATAAAAACTAGAAATTATATTTTGCCTTTTGATGATAGCAAGTGAAAAGACTGCTCCAAGAATGTTTTCAATAAATTCAGTATAACTGCAACACAAAAATTCTGCATGCAGGCTTCATATACACACATTATAATTTTATGCATTTATCTTGAGAGTTCTATAACTAATTTTAAAAATGCAACAAAAATGTGAAGTCTACTTTGCCAGTAATGGAAGTGTCTCATAGATAATTCTGAATACAATTAAAATTTTGTTTTTATCATAAAAGGGAACTGTCTTATTCCCATTATTAGTATGTTGTCCACTTACTGTTCTGTTTCTGGCTAAATTTAACTAGAGGAAAAAGAAAATGTGAAATGCCAAGGATGGGCAAAGTTTTGTGGGTAAACTAATAGAGATCGTTAATTTTGGTATTAACTCTTTGGGGAATATCACTCTTGTTAAAATTTAAGCAAGGAACTAGTAGAAATATTTTATTCTTTAATCAAACTACCTGTTTTTTGAAAAAAAATTGCCAAGGAAGAAACTAAAAAATTAGCACATATCCTGTTAAAGAGCCATCAACATCCCTTTGGAAACTCTGGCACTGACTTTGGACGTGTAGGATGGTCTGTTCATTTAGTATATGTATTACACAGCCTCATTTGCATCATCACCTTATAAAGCCAGAGAGACTCTCATTTGCTTTCTGTTTTTCTTCTTTCCCCTAAGGACTACAATGGTTATATACTTTCAAATATTCACAGACGAGATATTCTGGATAAATAATCTAAGATTAACTAAATTAGGTCAATGTTCATACAGCGCCAGTGTGATATATCCCTTGTGCTGAAATTATCTGGTGTCAGCTACATTGATTGAAAAAGCATTACAGACCCAAAAGGAAAAAACACACACACACACACACACAACTCTTATTACAAGATGTCTCAAAAGCAGATAAGAAAGCAATGAAGTCTTCTGGTAAATGAGGGACCTTATCTAGATTTTAATATGGCAGTAAGCAAATTACAAATGTTTCTGCAAGTTAGACAACTTGCACGGGAAAACAGACGTTCCTAAAGTTCCCATAATTCTAAGCCAGTTATAGAGTTTGCACATCATCTGTGCTGGTGGGTTCTTTGTGCTTTTCCTCAAGACATATTCCATATAAGGGCAGAAAAACCATCAAGATTCAGGTCACACTGGCTGGGCTGTTTGACTCACTCTAGGATGGAGACAGCTCAAGAGAAGGACGCCTGAATGTCATTGTCGGAGGGCTACTTTCTGCTTATCTACATATTGTTTATATCTACTTGACACATTGTTTCTCTCTTTCTGAAAATGGCTGTTAATATAACAAAGTCCTTATAACAAAACTAAAATGTCAAGGGTTGGAAAAGAAGGTTCTTGAGGCTTTCATACAGAGGCCACATTTGCTGAAGTCAGTAGCAGAACTCAGCTTGTTTTCACTGGGTAGCCTCTTTAGTAATTTTGTAGGTGAGAAAATGATTTCTTTGATCATTATGATTATCATCCGTTTATCAGTCAAAGTTCACTGAATTGTTACTCCTGTCACCATTATAATCTATTATCACAAAAGGTATTTAACAAGTTGATAATTTGATAGAATGAACAGAATGGCTGTCAGAACATATATTTCAGAAACAGACACAGACTCATCTAGCAGGCTGCTGCCCACAGAGGATGCCATTCCATTCAAAAAATTACTATCTTTAGGGCATATTTCTGAGAGGCAATAATGACAGTAACCTTCATCTTCATCTTCAGGACTAAATTAAATTTCTAATGCATGTCTGGGCATGCAAAAAACTAACAAAATAAAATTAAGAAGGAAGCCCAACAGCCTAAAACTGGAATTTCTGATTGCATTCTAATACAAAAGTGAGTACTTTGAGGGAGAGTATCATAGTTGTTCAAATACTGCAGTGAGCCACAGCTGCAGGTGGGTGTGGACTCTAAGAAGCAGCTGCTGAAACAAGAATTATATAAAGCAAAATAAGTCAGAGGCCGAGATCTAGAATGAGGAATTAAAAACAAAGGAAAACATTAAGCTTCATGAAAAACAAGGGAGTTGGAGCTTTGCTCACCCATCTCCTGTTGACGTCAGGGGTGAGCTGATGCCCATGGGGTCAGTGTTCTCCTTCATGCCTTTAGCTTACCTGCAGCCTTGCTATAGTGTTTGTCTGGGGCAGGTGAGATGGGGTCACCTGCATCCATGCGAAGAGGGGTGAGCGAGAATTGAACGTGGCCTATGATCTTTTGCCCTCCTTACTTGACTCTTAGAAGCTTCTAGATGCACCACCATGATTTGACCTCAGGGTCTTGAGCATGAACCCCTACATGGAGTTGCAGAGAAGCCTTCAGAAGACCCACCACAGGTGTCCTTTCAGTTAGCAGGCTCACTGCCCACTGCACTCCACTGGTTTGGCCTTCCACACACCGTCTCACTGCTCTTACCAGCCCACCACCCTAGCCCATCACCCTAGCCCACCACCTTAGCCCACCACATTGGCCCACCACCCTACCCCACCACCCTAGCCCATCACCTTAGCCCACCACATTGGCCCACCACCCTACCCCACCACCCTGGCCCACCACCCTAGCCCACCACCCTAGCCCACCACCCTGGCCCACCACCCTACCCCACCACCCTAGCCCAGCACCCTAGCCCACCTCATGCACCAAACCCAGGACCATCCCAGAAGCAGACGCAGCAAATGACCCTTCCTCCAAGCCCTCCAGTGCTTCTACTGAAGCCCATTTCTCCCCAGAAGAAAACTAAGTCCATTCCTTCTTTCCTGCTGTGCATTTTGTGAGGAGGGACTGGATAGAGGCCACAGAGCATGAGTCAGACGCCCATCACACCCAGTTCCTCTCTGATCTGAGACGCCCATCACACCCGGTTCCTCTCTGATTGGAGCAAACCTAAGGTTTGTGGCTTTTAAAAATGTCTATTTCATGTGTTTCTCTATTAAGGAGGAAAGGTGGAGGCAAGGGTGGGAAGGGCTCTCAAAGCTCCTTTCATGGGAGGATGTTTCTGAAGATCTGTGGCATGGTCTTTTATTTCTAGTCCAAAAAAAATTAACTGATACCTTCACTGGAGATTATTCATAAGCAAACACAGTAACTTATACTCTTTGATAAGACAGGAAAAGATGATAGGGTAAGAATTCAATGCAATAGATGTTTGTCAGGTATCTACTATATTTATGGTACTTTGCAAAGTGCAGGATACAGAAATAAAGAAGATGTTGGTCATGAATCATGCTCTCATGAAATTTACAACCTTGTAGCGAAGAGACAGTAAACACTTGTTCAGCGTGACAATTGCAATTACAGGTAATTCAGTGGGGCACTTAGAAAGGAGTGGCACTCTCCTCCTGGGAGATGAGAGAATGCTTCCCAGGATCTCAGTCTTGAGGAAAGAGGAGAGGAAGGGAAGGACATTCTTGCAGGGGAACAGCATTTACAGAGGCACGGGGCAGGACATAGCAAATCGTCTTCGGGAAAGTGGGCCCCATACCAAGGGGCAGAGCTACAGGAATAGACACTTTGATGATTCTGCAGAGGAAAGGATGGTTCAGGGCTGGGCAGTCAGAGAAAGCCCCCCAGAGGAAGATGGAATCTGCTCAGGGCCTCCAAGCAAAGCCCCTGACTGGAGGGCCTGAGTGGAAGGTAGCGGTCCCTCGGCAGAGGAAGTGAGAGGCTGCACTGGCTTGTTTGCAGAATGCTTGCATTGTGGGTATGCCTCAGCTTGGCTGAAGCCAAAGACGCTGTTGAGTATGTGAGCAGTGGGTAACCATGTTGGAGGAGGAGCATCTGGCTGTGCAGTGGAGGGCCTTGGATGGCAGCTGCATGAATGCTGACCTGATTCTCTGGGCAGTGAGAACCTCTGGAGTGATTCTGAGCAGTGGAGTACTGCTCAGTGCAGTGTTCCTGCACTGAGTGACCTGCAGCATCTTGGTGTATGTAGCAGTGTGAGGTCCAAGTGGGGACAGCTCACTATGACAGCTGCTGTGAACCTAGTCTTCAAGCACCTCTTGGTCCATGAGAATCGGCCCTTGAGAAGAGTCTGAGCAACTGTACTCATTCAGGGAGAGAGAGAGATCCATGCCTGCGCTGGAGCAGGTCGGGAGTGGCCACACTCAGGATTCTTGGAACAGGTGAGTGGCCCCTGCGTGGTACGCATGGCACCAGGGCCTGCCTGTATGACCCTCCACAATGTCTCCGCTATCTGGCCCCTTGTTATCCCTTTGGTTGAATTTTCCATTTACACTTCCCTCTGCTCAACCCACATTAGCCACTTGACCCCTTCCTGTCCCACTGCGGGCTCTGGCACCGCTGCTTCCCTTTCCCCAGATGACTCTGCCCCTCACCTCCTCGCCTCCTGCTGTTCGCCTTTTGCTCGGAGGCCACCTTGTCAGTGAGGCCCTCCTGACCGCCTGTTTAAATTGGCCCCAACCTCTTTTCGTCTTCTTTCGTCTCCATAGCACTTTCCCCAGGACCAAGCCAAATCCCTCATTGGCTTTCTTTGTGTTGTCTCCGCACCCAGAACCAAGCTTCACCTGGGAGGGATTCCTGTCTGTGCAGCGCATGCTGCATCCTCGGCCTCTGTGCCTGGAACTAGCTGGGTGTGTCCTTGGTGTGTCCTGGATATTTTCGAAGGAAGGAGGAATGAACACGTGGCTGAGGGTGAAACATGATGAAGGCCATGAGGAGGAGGCCAGCTTTGGAGACGGAGAGAGTGATGTCCTTGGATGCTGGGAGTGAATGGCCTGGGGAAACCCTGCGTGTTTGGGCAGCAGCCTCTGGCCTCCTGGAAGTACGGTCATGATTTTTGGGTGAAACAAGGAGGCAAGGGCATGATTTCCTCAAGCCACACAGCGGGAAGCAGAGGGCTGATGAGTGCCGTGAGTCGGGGTGAGTTTTGCCAGGTGAGTCCTGGGGCAGCCAGCACTGTGGGATCCTGCGAGGTGAGTGGAAGGGCTGGCCGTGGGTGAGAGACGGAAAAGGCATGTGTAGGACAGCCCAAGTGCAACGTCATTCACTGAGGCACTTTCTGAAGAACAGATGGGGCCCACACGCACAGAAGAAGGTTTGCTACATTGGGTAAGAATCATTTTCCGAGCTTTTTTGATGAAAAAATTGAATTGCCAAAATTAATATCTTGATCAAATATAAAATCCTTTTCCCATTATGATGGGTAATAAAAATATACATCTATACTTAATGTTTAAGTGTTTATAGATGACATTTTTGGTTGATTTTTCAAAGAATGAAAGAAATTAAAACAATAAAATGAGAGCATTTCAAAAGACGTCTCAGAACATTTTGTATTCTGGTCTGGAAAACTATTTTCACTTTAAACCTTGTGAACACAAGCTTTGAAATACTGATGACTTGGCAGTTAGCTCACACACCTTGAGAAAATTATTTGCATCCAATTTGTACAAGCAGAAGCCACATACCTTCCAGAGGATGTTTTCTCCTCTTTGGATTTAACTGGTGGGAGAACAGAAGGCAGAGCAGGGCTGGTTCATGTGCCTGCCTGGAGAGAGGTGGAGACACTCCGCGCAGCTTCTCTGTGTGTCATCTCAGGCTCTAGCCCTGCAGGCGGCACGCAGCCTGGCTACGGACACACTGGCTACACGGCGGCCAGGGCCAGCGCTCGGAGCCCATCCTCAGCCCCAGCCCTGCACCAGGATGCATGCTGCATCTCCCAGAGGATCACCTCACCCCACCTTCAACACAACCTCCCAGGAACTTTGCATCCCTGTGACCACTTTAATAATGAGGACACTGCAGGAATCTCGGCTGCAGCAGGGCCCCGAGTTCACGCTCAGCCATGCTGCTGGGCCGCGTCCCAGACATTTGGAGGACAAATACAAGACAGAAAGAGACATGCTTGCCATCTATCAATGCTGATTATTAACAAAACAACACAATAGTGACACCTTCCTATTTTTTAAGCAATATGAACCTCTTTTCCCCAAATGAGTAGAGATGATCTGAAAAAAAAAGCATGATGCTGGTGAGCCGTCCATGTTCACACATTTCAAAAACCCAGTCAATGTTACTGTCCTTGTTTCCTCTCCAGCTCACTCCTGGAGGGAACAGCCCCAGGAAGGCGATGCGGGCAATGGGCTGGCGGGGATGAGGCATGGTCTCTGTGTGCCCAGCACTCAGCACATGCCCGTCGGCGCAGCCCAAACACCAGCACCTCCTTTCGTACCAAAAGGTATCATGCCTGGCTCAGATGATCAAATACACGGACAACCCAGTGGAGGGGAAGATGTTGAAGGAACATGGGTCAGCAATCCTGAACATCCTGTGCTCACAGCAAGGACACAGGGGAAACTGAGGCCTGCTATACGGGGAGACCTGTAGAGGAAGGGAGGGTGGGCTTGGGGAAACCTGAATGGAGCTCTGCAGTTGGTGGAATTGTGGCCCCCCAAGGAGACAGGTTGAAGGGTTAACCCCCAGTACCTCAGAATGTACCCAGCACAGCGCCCTGTGATCACCTTCCATTCTCTTGTCCCTGTCCCTCCTGTAAGGAAGGAAGGCTGTCTCCACTGGACTTGGACCATCAGCTCTTAGGACGGTGCCTCGCACCTGCTGGACTTGGTTGTCCAGGAAGGAAAGAAGGGAGGGAGGAACAGAGGCAGGTAGGGAGCCAAGGATGAAGAGGGAGAGGAAGAAAGGAAGAGAAGGGACTACACATTAGAAACTGAGTCATTACAGATGTCATCACTGGGTAAGATGCGTACCCATCTCATAGACTTTGCAGGTGTCCACAGGCTACTTCAGCCGGAGTAAAGCCAGCCCTGGTCCACTACAACTTTGTCCTTAGAGGCAAGGAGAGACACAGTGGGAAGAAAGGGACACGGGCGTGTGAAGATGGAGGCAGAGTGGGGAGTGATGCAGCTGGAAGGCCAGGAACACCAGGAATTGCTGGCAAGTTCCAGTGGCTGGAAAGGGACAGGAAGGACCCTCTCTAGAGATTTCAGACACAGCACAGCCCTGCGGACAGCTTGATTTCCAACTTCCATCTTCCAGGACTGTGATGACACTGATTTCTGACATCTAAGCTCCCCTGTGTGGGATACTTTGTCACTGCAGCCCTGGGGGACTGACAGACAAGCCTTGCCAAGCAGACACGGCCCCCGGCACCCCCGAATACCTGAGCAAAACACAATGTGGGCATGTGGTTTTCACGCCCTGCAGATTCACATGGACACACCCCAGCTTCCAGTTCTCGGGCCTGCACCAAAGAGAGATGTCTCCGGGGCACTGGACCAGCCCAGGGGCTCACCGGGACCAGGTGGCCCACTTAAAACAAGATACTTAAGGGGACTTGGAGAAGGCACGGCCCTCCACCGTGGGGCAGTGTGTCGGGAAGCCAGAATGTCCAGGGCAGTGGGGCAGTACCCTGGGGTCTTCTAGCCCCAGGCCCACAGGGATGGAGGAGGCTGCAGCCCAGCCCGGGAGAAGGGAGCTGTGTCTCAGGGCCATAGCTGGAGGGGAGCAGCAACCTTCAGCTGAGGAAGCCACCTGCCCAAGGCCCAGGGAGGAGCAGGAGTGGACACTCCGCCGCCACCTCCGTCTCTCTCCTGCCTCCAGTCCTGCAGGGAGTCCTGGCACCAAACCCAGATGGAGCTCCAGGGCAGAGGGTGGGGAGAGCCTAGGGGAGAACACTGCCTAGGGATGAAAATCTGCAGGCTCCAGGGTCTTCACTTCCTTACCCGGAAGCGAGAGGTTGAGCCTGCAACCGAGGTCTCTGCAGCAATAACCTTGGACCTCCAAGCCAAGTGCCTTGGTGGAAACCCTGGGGGATGGGGGGACATAAACAGAAGTAGTGCAGCCAGCTCTACCTTCAAGGAGGAGGGGGTGCCACACAAACAGGCTTGTGAGCCTCGTGTCAAGGGCGTTGGGGCAAGGCGCTGAGGCCTGGGATTCCGTGCAGTGCTTATCCTGGGTCCTGCTGCATCGGAACAGGACGATGGCTGAGCCACATCCCGCTCTGTGTGTGGTACAGGAGAGAGGAAAGGGAAACTCTTCGTTTATAAAGAAATACCCAATATATCCCACTCTACTTAATTTGAATTTTCAGGTTGATGTCTCTGTTAGCATTTTCTTTCCATGTGCACACTGAGCCAGCGGTCAGTCCCCGGTCCCACCCCTCCCACTCTGTCATCTCTGCTGTGCTGGGCCCAGGGCCTTCAGGGTGACTTGGGCTGGGTGTGGAACCTGCTCTCACGGCTCCTTCCTGAGCGTCGTGGATGCTGCATCAGGGGTGCATGAGGGAGGCCTGAGCATGCGACAGTTGGCCGCGGTGATTTCCCATCTGATTGCATCTGTGCACGGCAGCGCAATTGCCAATCAGTCCTGGAGGAGATTAGACTCAGAGCGGCCTTTTCGTGGCTGGGTCCCACCTTGGGATGATTCTAAAAGGAGGCGGCTCTGACGACGGCCACTTAGGTCTCGGAGGCCCTGCCACTCAGGGAGCCTGCGAGCTTCTAGGGCTGCAGAGGGGCCAGCGTGTTTTCCAGCCCCCAGATCCCCGCTGGGCCTGCCAAGCCCCAATCAAGGGGCTGTCGCTGAGGCTGCCCCTTCAAGGGATTGCTGGGCGCGGGTGGGGAGGGGATGGACCATCTCGGGACCCCTAATGGGCTTGGCAGCCTGGGGCTTTCACCACAAACCCCAGGCACAGGGAGCATGGCAGGCGACCCCTGAGTGTGCTGTGGCCTCCGTCACAGGCAGGTTGGGAGGTTGTCACCAACAATGCCAGCCACAGCAGCCCAGCCCTGCAATGGCTCAGACATGTGCCCACTAGTCAGATTGGGGAACCTGCAGGAGGCAAGAGGCGTGCCTCGGTTCCACTTACAGTCCTCTGAGAACTCTGAGAGAAATCACACATTCTGAATTTGAATATGAAGAATAATAAATGAGAAATGAAATCACAACTCCTCATATATCGAATGCACCACTGCGCAGCAGACAGGACTTTAAATAGATTCATGTAGACACATTTCAAAACGGGCAATTTGGATATTAAAACTCAAATGGCATCAGTGACTTTAGGGAGCATGTGCCAGTGACACGCACACAGCTGAGACACACAGTGACACGCACACAGCTGAGAGACAGTGACACGCACACAGCTGAGACACACAGTGACACGCACGCAGCTGAGACACAGTGACACATGTACAGCTGGGACACATAGTGACACACACAGCTGGGACACACAGTGACACACACATGGCTGGGACACACAGTGACACACACATGGCTGGGACACAGTGACACGCACATGGCTTGGACACAGCAACACATGCATGGCTGGGACACACAGCGACACATGCGTGGCTGGGACATGTAGTGACATGCACACTTCCGAGACACGCAGTGCTGAGACATGCAGTGACACACACACATGGCTGAGATACGCACACAGCTGAGACACAGCCCTGCTCGTGGCACCTGCCCAGTGGGGCTGCTGCTAGTCACAAAGACCACTCCTGGGTTCACGAAGCCCCTCTGCCGAAAACTCCCCTGCCCTCCTCAACCTGTGTCACTGAGAGGCTCCTCCACCTTGGCACACTGCCCTGTGAATCCCTTCCATTCCCCTGCCCCTGTCACTCCTGTAAGGAAGGAAGGCTCTCTCCATTGGACTTGGATCCTCAGCTCTTAGGACAGTGCCTGGCACCTGCTGGACTTGGTTGTCCAGGAAGGGAAGAAGGGAGGGAGGAAAAGAGGAAGGGAGGGAGTAAAGGATGAAGAGAGAGAGGAAGAAAGGAAGAGAAGGAGGAAGAAGGGAAGGGAAACAGGAGGGGAGGAAGGGAGGGCAGAAAGAAGGAAGAGAGGAATGAGGTAAGGGTGGGAAGCAGGGAGAGAGGAGGGAAAGAAAAGAAGAGGCAAAGGCAGGAGGACTGGAGGGAGGGAGGAAGAGGGGGTAGAAGGAAGTGGCAAAAAAGAGGGGCGGGGAGGAACAAAGGGAGTGGGGAAGGAAAGAAAGGAAGTGTAACCAAGCAAAGAGAGCAGGAAAGGATTAAAGCCAAAACCCTCCAGATAGTGTGGACTGATCCCCTTCCTTCAGTGGTGTCTAAAGGAGAAAGTGGTGTTTCTGGGACAGCACAGGAGAGCCAAGAGTCTGAGCAGGGGTGAGCTGAGGTCCTGCCACCCCAAATGCCACGGCGCCCTCAATGGACCCCAGACGAGCTCTCTAAAAGGGGGAGTCTGTTCCAGCAATCGGCTGGCACAACTTGCCACAAGTCCTATTTCATTTATTATATTTATTTTTGCCATCCTCTACTTGCATTATCTAGGAAAAAAAGGCATTCTTTCGCGACAGGTTAAAGAGGGATAGAAGTAAATGAAGGGACATGATAAAAAGGAGTTCTCCCAACAATGCAGGGTGGCCTTGCCTGCTCCAGGACAGGCCTAGCTCTGTTCTAAACACAACTGTATGACGTTCCGACAGACACAGGCGGAGTGACACCAGCATAAGAAAGAAGTACTTCTAGTCAATCTTGGAAAGGTCGCAACCTGTCTCAGGACCTGCCAATGCTTTTAAAAGGATGAAGACATTTACTCTGACCTTAATAAGAAGCACACGGATCTCTGCCTTTTTACTGGTGTAAACCATCAGTGCTCATCTGCAGCTGAGTGGTCTGAAGCAAAGAGCTATAAAATCTCAGTTTAAAGCCTTGAGCTAGGAGGCTCCAAATTTGGGTGTAGACAGCTTTTCCCATCACGGATAATGAGACATTTTACCTTTGACAAAAGACTATAGATGTAACGTACACAGATATATGAGCTCTAACCTTGCAGATTCTTTCTGTGGGGGTGGCATGGGGTATTCACAAGGTAAATGTGAGGGGATACCTCTCATCCCATGGCCGCTTTTCTGGGAGTTGAGTTGCATTAGCTTCCTTCTGCAGACGCTTTTGCACTCAGACACAGAGCCGTCCTTCTGTTCTAAGAGAAGCAGTGAGGAAACAACTGCTTAGGCATGTTCCAGAAATCCCCAAATGCAAAGAGTAATTATAGTCTTTTTTTTTTTTTTTTTTTTGAGACAGTTTCACTCTTGTTGCCCAGGCTGGAGTGCAATGATGCAATCTCAGCTCACCGCAACCTCTGCCTCCCGGGTTCAAACCATTCTCCTGCCTCAACCTCCCGAGTCGCTGGAATTACAGGCATGCGCCACCACACCTGGCTAACTTTGTATTTTTAGTAGAGACAGGGTTTCTCCATTTTGGTCAGGCTGGTCTTGAACTCCCGACCTCAGGTGATCCACCCGCCTCGGCCTCCCAAAGTGCTGGGATTACAGGCGTGGGCCACTGCACCTGGCCAATTATAGTCATTTTTAAATTTCTTGAAAATAGTTGTTGAAAAGAAACACCCATAAAACTGTTACGTGGTCATGCTCAGTCAGTGCACGTGGAGAGGTCAGGATAATGACCACGATTTGGGTTATTTAAATGGCTTATTTGTTCATTTCATTTGGATAAATACAAATACATATTTATGAGCTCTTATAAGATTCTGTTTGATTTTACTAGCCAGGCACGGTGGCTCATGCCTGTAATCCCAGCACTTTGGGAGGCCGATGCAGATGGATCGCCTGAGGTCAGGACTTCGAAACCAGCCTGGCCAACATGGTGAAACCTTATCGCTACTAAAAATACAAAAAAAAAAAAAAAAAAAAAAAAAAAAACATGCATGGTGGCACGTGCCTGTAATCTCAGCTACTCAGCTACTCCCAAGCTACTCGAGAGGCTGAGGCAGGAGAATCGCTTGAACCCAGGAGGCAAAGGTTGCAGTGAGCCGAGACCACACCACTGCACTCCCATCTGGGCGACAGGGCGAGGCTCCATCTCAAAAAAAACAAAAACATACTAAATATATGAAGTACAGTACCATCTCAGTATGCTTTTAATTTCCATTCATTCCCCAGTGAATAATGATATTGAGCTTTTTAAAAATGTGTTTATGGCCAGGCGCAGTGGCTCATGCTTGTAATCCCAGCACTTTGGGAAGCCGAGGCGGGCGGATCACAAGGTCAGGAGATCGAGACCATCCTGGCTAACACAGTGAAACCCCGTCTCTACTAAAAATACAAAGAATTAGCCGGGCGTGGTGGCATGTGCCTGTAGTCCCAGCTACCCAGGAGGCTGAGGCAGGATAATGGCGTGAACCCGGAAGGCGAAGCTGGCAGTGAGCCGAGATCGCGCCACTGCACTCCAGCCTGGGTGACAGAGTGAGACTCCGTCTACAGAAAAAAAAAAAAAAAAGGTGTTTATTTGTCACATGTATTTTCTTTGGTAAAGTATGTGTCCAAATGCTTTGCTAATTTCATTCCTGGGTTGCTTGGTTTCTTATTGTTGAGTTTTGAGGGTTCTATATATGGCCTGTATGCAACTCCTTTGCCAGGTATATGATTTTAAAATATTTTATTCTAATCTGCATCTTGTATTTTTACTCTTTTAGCACTGACCTGGACAGAGCAAAATGTTTTAATTTTGATGAAGTTCAGTTTATTAATTTTTCCTTTATGGCTTTTACTTTCAGTGTCGTAACTAAGAATTTTTTGCTAAACCAAGGTCACAAGGGTTTCCTTCTATATTTTCTTCTAAATTTTTTAGAGTTTCATGCTTTATATTTAGTTCTGTGATCAATTTTTAGTTAATGGAGACCTTTTTATTTTCACATGTAGATGTCTAACGGTTTCAGTGACATTTGTTAAAAAGACTGTCTCTTCTCCATTGAATTGTCTTTGTACTTTTGTTGAAAATCAATTGTGTGAGTCTATCTCTGGACTCTATTCTCTTCTATTGATCTATGTCTATCTTTTTGCTGGTATAACATTGTCTTGATTATGGTATCTTTAGAGTAAGGATTGAAATGAAGTAGTTTCAATTTTCTTTTTCAAAATTGTTCTGGTGTTTCTAATAACTTGCCTTTTTGGGTAGATTTTAGAATCAGGGTTTGGCTATTCTGAAACAGTCCTGTGGAGGTTTGGTTAGGATGGCCTTGGACCTATAGATCCAGCTGGGAAGAATGTACATGGCAACCATAGTAAGTCTTCCAATTCATGCACACAAATATCTTTTCATTTATATAGATTTTCTTTGATTTCATCAGCATTTTATAGTTTTCAGCATACATATCCTGCAATATTGTTTCATATGAATACCTAAATGTTTTATTTCTATTCTGCATTGGAAATGGTTCTTAAAAAAATTGATTTCCAGTTGTTTATGTCTAATATATAGATACACAACTGATTTATTTTCAGCATATTGACTGTATCCTGTGACTCTGCTAGACTTCACTGTTAGTTCTAGGACTTTCTATGTAGATTCCATAGGATTTGTTATGTAGATGATCATGTCATCTGTAAATAGAGACAGTTTTATTTCTTCCTTTACAACCTGTATGCTTTGTTTTGTTCCTTGCTTAGTTTCACTGGCAAAGATTTCCAGTATTATGTTGAATAAAAAATAGATGCAGTGACATTGAACAAATTTACCTTTTTCCTAATTTTATGGGATAAGTAGTCAGTCTTTACCATTTAAGTATGATGTTAGCTATAGGTTTTTTGTAGATTACTTTTAACAAGTTAAGGACATATCCTTTTATTCTCAGTTTGCTGAGAATTTCTATCAAGAATGAATGTTACAGGAGGGAGCCAGGATGGCCGAATAAGAACAGCTCCGGTCTATAGCTCCCAGCGTGAGCGACGCAGAAGACAGGTGATTTCTGCATTTCCATCTGAGGTACCGGGTTCATCTCACTAGGGAGTGCCAGACAGTGGGCACAGGACAGCGGGTGCAGCGCACCGTGCGCGAGCCGAAGCAGGGCGAGGCATTGCCTCACTCGGGAAGCACAAGGGGTCAGGGACTTCCCTTTCCTAGTCAAAGAAAGGGGTGACAGATGGCACCTGGAAAATCGGGTCACTCCCACCCTAATACTGCGCTTTTCCCACAGGCTTAAAAAAGGGCACACCAGGAGATTATATCCCGCACCTGGCTTGGAGGGTCCTACGCCAACGGAGTCTCACTGATTGCTAGCACAGCAGTCTGAGATCAACCTGCAAGGTGGCAGCGAGGCTGGGGGAGGGGCGCCTGCCATTGCCCAGGCTTGCTTAGGTAAACAAAGCAGCCAGGAAGCTCGAACTGGGTGGAGCCCACCACAGCTCAGAGAGGCCTGCCTGCCTCTGCAGGCTCCACCTCTGGGGGCAGGGCACAGAAAAACAAAAAGACAGCAGTAACCTCTGCAGACTTAAATGTCCCTTTCTGACAGCTTTGAAGAGAGTAGTGGTTCTCCCAGCACGCAGCTGGAGATCTGAGAACGGGCAGACTGCCTCCTCAAGTGGGTCCCTGACCGCTGACCCCCGAGCAGCCTAACTGGGAGGCACCCCCAAGTAGGGGCAGACTGACACCTCACACAGCCGGGCACTCCTCTGAGACAAAACTTCCAGAGGAACGATCAGGCAGCAGCATTCGCGGTTCACGAAAATCCGCTGTTCTGCAGCCCCCGCTGCTGAGACCCAGGCAAACAGCGTCTGGAGTGCACCTCTAGCAAACTCCAACAGACCTGCAGCTGAGGGTCCTGTCTGGTAGAAGGAAAACTAACAAACAGAAAGGACATCCACACCAAAAACCCATCTGTACATCACCATCATCAAAGACCAAAAGTAGATAAAACCACAAAGATGGGGAAAAAACAGAGCAGAAAAACTGGAAATTCTAAAAAGCAGAGTGCCTCTCCTCCTCCAAAGGAACGCAGTTCCTCTCCAGCACTGGAACAAAGCTGGATGGAGAATGACTTTGACGAGTTGAGAGAAGAAGGCTTCAGACGATCAAACTACTCCGAGCTACAGGAGGAAATTCAAACCAAAGGCAAAGAAGTTAAAAACTTTGAAAAAAATTTAGACGAATGTATAACTAGAATAACCAATACAGAGAAGTGCTTAAAGGAGCTGATGGAGCTGAAAGCCAAGGCTCAAGAACTACGTGAAGAATGCAGAAGCCTCAGGAGCCGATGTGATCAACTGGAAGAAAGGGTATCAGTGATGGAAGATGAAATGAATGAAATGAAGCGAGAAGGGAAGTTTAGAGAAAAAAGAATAAAAAGAAACGAACAAAGCCTCCAAGAAATACGGGACCATGTGAAAAGACCAAATCTACGTCTGATTGGTGTACCTGAAAGTGACGGGGAGAATGGAACCAAGTTGGAAAACACTCCACAGGATATTATCCAGGAGAACTTCCCCAATCTAGCAAGGCAGGCCAACATTCAGATTCGGGAAATACAGAGAATGCCACAAAGATACTCCTTGAGAAGAGCAACTCCAAGACACATAATTGTCAGATTCACCAAAGTTGAAATGAAGGAAAAAATGTTAAGGGCAGCCAGAAAGAAAGGTCAGGTTACCCACAAAGGGAAGCCCATCAGACTAACAGCGGATATCTCGGCAGAACCTCTACAAGCCAGAAGAGAGTGGGGGCCAATATTCAACATTCTTAAAGAAAAGAATTTTCAACCCAGAATTTCATATCCAGCCAAACTAAGCTTCATAAGTGAAGGAGAAATAAAATACTTTACAGACAAGCAAATGCTGAGAGATTTTGTCACCACCAGGCCTGCCCTAAAAGAGCTCCTGAAGGAAGCACTAAACATGGAAAGGAACAACCAGTACCAGCCACTGCAAAGTCATGCCAAATTGTAAAGATCATCGAGGCTAGGAAGAAACTGCATCAACTAACGAGCAAAATAACCAGCTAACATCATAATGACAGGATCAAATTCTCACATAACAATATTAACTTTAAATGTAAATGGACTAAATACTCCAATTAAAAGACACAGACTGGCAAATTGGATAAAGAGTCAAGACCCATCAGTGTGCTGTATTCAGGAAACCCATCTCATGTGCAGAGACACACATAGGCTCAAAATAAAAGGATGGAGGAAGATCTACCAAGCAAATGGAAAACAAAAAAAGGCAGGGGTTGCAATCCTAGTCTCTGATAAAACAGACTATAAGCTGACAAAGATCAAAAGAGACAAAGAAGGCCATTACATAATGGTAAAGGGATCAATTCAACAAGAAGAACTAACGATCCTAAATATATATGCACCCAATACAGGAGCACCCAGATTCATAAAGCAAGTCCTGAGTGACCTACAAAGAGACTTAGACTACCACACAATAATAATGGGAGACTTTAACACCCCACTGTCAACATTAGACAGATCAACAAGACAGAAAGTTAACAAGGATACTCAGGAATTGAACTCAGCTCTGCACCAAGCAGACCTAATAGACATCTACAGAACTCTCCACCCCAAATCAACAGAATATACATTTTTTTCAGCACCACACCACACCTATTCCAAAATTGACCACACATAGTTGGAAGTAAAGCTCTCCTCGGCAAATGTAAAATAACAGAAATTATAACAAACTGTCTCTCAGACCACAGTGCAATCAAACTAGAACTCAGGATTAAGAAACTCACTCAACTACATGGAAACTGAACAACCTGCTCCTGAATGACTACTGGGTACATAACGAAATGAAGGCAGAAATAAAGATGTTCTTTGAAACCAATGAGAACAAAGACACAACATACCAGAATCTCTGGGACACATTCAAAGCAGTGTGTAGAGGGAAATTTATAGCACAAAATGCCCACGAGAGAAAGCAGGAAAGATCCAAAATTGACACCCTAACATCACAATTAAAAGAACTAGAAAAGCAAGAGCAAACACATTCAAAAGCTAGCAGAAGGCAAGAAATAACTAAAATCAGAGCAGAACTGAAGGAAATAGAGACACAAAAAACCCTTCAAAAAATTAATGAATCCAGGAGCTGGTTTTTTGAAAAGATCAACAAGATTGATAGACCACTAGCAAGACTAATAAAGAAGAAAAGAGAGAAGAATCAAATAGATGCAATAAAAAATGATAAAGGGGATATCACCACCGATCCCACAGAAATACAAACTACCATCAGAGAATACTACAAACATCTCTACGCAAATAAACTAGAAAATCCAGAAGAAATGGATAAATTCCTCGACAATACACCCTCCCAAGACTAAACCAGAAAGAAGTTGAATCTCTGAATAGACCAATAACAAGCTCTGAAATTGTGGCAATAATCAATAGTTTACCAACCAAAAAGAGTCCAGGACCAGATGGATTCACAGCCGAATTCTACCAGAGGTATACAAGGAGGAACTGGTACCATTCCTTCTGAACCTATTCCAATAAACAGAAAAAGAGGGAATCCTCCCTAACACATTTTATGAGACCAGCATCATCCTGATACCAAAGCCGGGCAGAGACACAACCAAAAAAGAGAATTTTAGACCAATATCCATGATGAACATTGATGCAAAAATCCTCAATAAAATACTGGCAAACCGAATCCAGCAGCACATCAAAAAGCTTATCCACCATGATCAAGTGGGCTTCATCCCTGGGATGCAAGGCTGGTTCAACATACGCAAATCAATAAACATAATCCAGCATATAAACAGAACCAAAGACAAAAACCACATGATTATCTCAATAGATGCAGAAAAGGCCTTTGACAAAATTCAACAACTTCATGCTAAAAACTCTCAATAAATTAGCTATTGATGGGACGTATCTCAAAATAATAAGAGCTATCTATGACAAACCCACAGCCAATATCATACTGAAAGGGCAAAAACTGGAGGCTTTCCCTTTGAAAACTGGCACAAGACAGGGATGCCCTCTCTCACCACTCCTATTCAACATAGTGTTGGAAGTTCTGGCCAGGGCAATTAGGCAGGAGAAGGAAATAAAGGGTATTTAATTAGGAAAAGAGGAAGTCAAATTGTCCCTGTTTGCAGGTGACATGATTGTATATCTAGAAAACCCCATTGTCTCAGCCCAAAATCTCCTTAAGCTGATAAGCAACTTCAGCAAAGTCTCAGGATACAAAATCAATGTACAAAAATCACAAGCATTCTTATACACCAATAACAGACAAACAGAGAGCCAAATCATGAGTGAACTCCCATTGACAATTGCTTCAAAGAGAATAAAATACCTAGGAATCCAACTTACAAGGGATGGGAAGGACCTCTTCAAGGAGAACTACAAACCACTGCTCAATGAAATAAAAGAGGGTACAAACAAATGGAAGAACATTCCATGCTCATGGGTTGGAAGAATCAATATCGTGAAAATGGCCATACTGCCCAAGGTAATTTATAGATTCAATGCCATCCCCATCAAGCTACCAATGACTTTCTTCAAAGAATTGGAAAAAACTAAAGTTCATATGGAACCAAAAAAGAGCCCGCATCACCAAGTCAATCCTAAGCCAAAAGAACAAAGCAGGAGGCATCATGCTACCTGACTTCAAACTATACTACAAGGCTACAGTAACCAAAACAGCATGGTACTGGTACCAAAACAGAGATATAGATCAATGGAACAGAACAGAGCCCTCAGAAATAATGCCACATATCTACAACTATCTGATCTTTGACAAACCTGACAAAAACAAGAAATGGGGAAAGGATTCCCTATTTAATAAATGGTGCTGGGAAAACTGGCTAGCCATATGTACAAAGTGGAAACTGGATCCCCTCCTTACACCTTATACAAAAATTAATTCAAGATGGATTAAAGACTTACATGTTAGACCTAAAACCATAAAAACCCTAGAAGAAAACCTAGGCATTACCATTCAGGACATACGCATGGGCAAGGACTTCATGTCTAAAACACCAAAAGCAATGGCAACAAAAGCCAAAATTGACAAATGGGATTTAATTAAACTAAAGAGCTTCTGCACAGCAAAAGAGACTACCATCAGAGTGAACAGGCAACCTACAAAATGGGAGAAAATTTTTGCAACCTACTCATCTGACAAAGGGCTAATATCCAGAATCTACAATGAACTCACACAAATTTACAAGAAAAAAACAAACAACCCCATCAAAAAGTGGGCAAAGGACATGAACAGACACTTCTCAAAAGAAGACATTTATGCATTCAAAAAACACATGAAAAATGCTCATCATCACTGGCCATCAGAGAAATGCAAATCAAAACCACAATGAGATACCATCTCAAACCAGTTAGAATAGTGATCATTAAAAAGTCAGGAAACAATAGGTGCTGGAGAGGATGTGGAGAAACAGGAACACTTTTACACTGTTGGTGGGACTGTAAACTAGTTCAACCATTGTGGAAGTCAGTGTGGCGATTCCTTAGGGATCTAGAACTAGAAATACCATTTGACCCAGCCATCCCATTATGGGGTATATACCCAAAGGACTATAAATCATGCTGCTATAAAGACACATGCACACGTATGTTTATTGCGGCACTATTCACAATAGCAAAGACTTGGAACCAACCCAAATGTCCAATGATAGACTGGATTAAGAAAATGTGGCACATATACACCATGGAATACTATGCAGCCATAAAAAATGATGAGTTCATGTCCTTTGTAGGGACATGGCTGAAACTGGAAATCATCATTCTCAGTAAACTATCGCAAGGACAAAAAACCAAACACCGCATGTTCTCACTCATAGGTGGGAATTGAACAATGAGAACTCATGGACACAGGAAGGGGAACATCACACTCTGGGGACTGTTGTGGGGTGGGGGGAGGGGGGAGGGATAGCATTAGGAGATATACCTAATGCTAAATGACGAGTTAATGGGTGCAGCACACCAACATGGCACATGTATACATATGTAACAAACCTGCACATTGTGCACATGTACCCTAAAACTTAAAGTATAATAATAAAATGAAAAAACAAAAACAAAACAAAACAAAATAATGAATGTTACATTTTTGTTAAATTCTTTGTGTCTAATTAGGTGATCACATGAGTTTTCTTCTTTTCTTAATATGATGACATATTAATTTTCAAATGTTGAGCCCACTTTGCATTCCTGGAATAAACCCCCCTTGGTCATGATATATTTTCCTTATTATAAATGGTCAAATTCTTCCTGCTTTTTTTGCTGTGGTTTTCTGTATCTCTGCCCATGAGGTATATGGCTCTGTATTCATCCTGTAATGTCTGTCTGTGTTTTGTATCAGGCTGTGGGTTTCTCTATCTCTGCCCATGAGGGATATGGCTCTGCAGTTGTCCTGTAATGTCTGTCTGTGTTTTGTATCAGGATAACATTGATCTCATAAATGACTGGAACGTGTTCCCTCCTCTCCTGTTTTCTGGAAGAGTGTGTGCACAGCTGTCATCTCTTGCTCTGATGTTTGATAGCATTTTCCAGTGAAGCTATCTGGCCCTGGAGTTTCTTCTTCTCTTTTTTTTAAAGTTCTTAAGTGTGACTTCAATTTCCTCAATAGTATGGAGTAATTCCAGTTATCTCTCTCTTTTTGAGTGAGTTTTGGTTGTCTGTGTCTTTCAAAAAATTGGTCATTTAATCTGTTATCGAATATGGTTAGAGTGTGGTTCATAGTATTCCCTTATTACCTTTTCCATGTTTCTGGACCTGTAGTGATATCCTCTCTCTCACTCCGTAAGCTGGTAAACTGTATCTTGTCTTTTTCCTTCCTTATTCTGGATAGAGGCTCATTGAGTTTAATGATATTTTCAAAGAGCCAACACTCGGCTCCATTAATTTTCTCCGTGGCTCTGTCTCCAGTTCCAGTGTGGCCTGCTTTCTTATTGTCTTCCTTCTGTTTGCTCTGACTTGGTTTGCTTTTATTTTGCTTCTTAAGGTGAAAGGCTAAATTCTTGATTTCAGATATTAGTTCTTTTCAAATGTAACAATGTGAATCCATAATTTTGGGTGTAAGCACTGCTCTATCTGCATCCTTCTAGTTTTGATATGCTGTGTTTTCATATTTATTCAAGTAAAAATATTTTCTAAGTTCCCTTGTTTCTTTCTCTTGACTTATGGGTTATTTAAAAATATGTTATCTAATTTCCAAGTGTTTGCAGATGTTCTGGGTATCTTTCTGTTATTGACTTCCTCCTTAATTCCATTATGTTTAATTGATACAGTTTATACAATTTTGGTTCTCATGCATGTTCAAAGGCTTGCTCAGTGGCGTGCAACATGGTCCACCCTAGGGTGTGTTTCTGGTGCCCTTACTGTGCGGCGTCTTCACACCAATCAGGCCAATAGGGCCATCGTGGTGCCCGGTCTTCTCTGTCATGGGTGATTGTCTGTCCTCTTTGTCCACTGATGACTGGACTATATAAGGGTTGGCATCTTCTGATTCCGTTTCGTGCTGAAACTTGGGCAGGGATTGTTTGTTGTGCTGAGTGATTCTAGACAAGTCTGGGTCTTGTGAAAACCTTCTGGAGGATGTTGATGCTTGTGACTGGCTTGTGTTAACAGGTGGTCGCCCAGCTAGGCTCGGGGCGCAGGTTTCCAGGGCCATGGAAACTTCTATGGGTGCTGGTTCCAGGCCCATCTGTTCTCACCGCCTTTGCCTCGCTGTCTGGGGCCAGCCCTCACATGCATCCTGGAGCTTAGTCTGGGAATGGGGTCTCCACGGCCTTCACTGCACTTCTGCAGTTCATCACATGCATCTACGGCTTTATACGCAGAACTGGGGAATCCCTTTCCCCAATATTCTTCTTTCTGGGATTTCCCCAGTCTGCAGCATTTACGGTTTCATGTTCCCAGTGTCTGTGGCCAGATGATTGGGATTATCTCAGAAGTTCTGCCCTCAATGCTCTTGTGCAGCTTCACAGCCAAAAGCAGTAGGAAAAACAGAGAAAACAAGCTGAGCGCGGTGACCCGTGCCTGTAATTCCAGCACTTCGGGAGGCCAAAGCGGGTGGATCACCTGAGGTCAGGAGTTTGAGACCAGCCTGGCCAACACGGTGAAACCCTGTCTCTACCAAAAAAAAAAAAAAAAAAAAATTAGCTGGGTGTGGTGGTGGATACCTGTACTCCCAGCTACTTGGGAGGCTGAGGCAGGACAATTGCTTGAACTGGGGAGGAGGAGATTGCATTGAGCTGAGATCGCACCATTGCACTCCAGCCTGGGCGACAAGAGTGAAACTCCGTCTCAACAAAAAGAAAGGGAGAAAACAATAACTGGGACACCCCTCACCGGCTTCGTTCTTCACACATAAGGGCCCTTTCCCAGTTCCTCTGACCAGAGAGATGGGCCTTCCTTCGGGGGTCTCAGGTGGCGGCACCATTCCTGTGGCAATGCAAGTGGGGCTGGCCTCAGGAAAGAAGGGAAGAAAAACAGTGGTGATCTCCATGTTCTCTGGCTCACAGGGGTGCCTTTCCAGCCTCTGGCAAAAAAGCTTGGTTTCCCTTGGAGTTCTGCTGCCCATGCCTGAGGAGGAGGTCCCAGGTCAGCTCACTGTTATGGACCCTATTTTTACGGCCCCAAAACTCGTATGTTGAAATCCTAACTCCAAACGTGATGGCATGAGGAGTGGGGCCTTTGAGAGTGACCAGGTCATGAAAGTGAAGCCTCAGGGTGGGATTAGCATTCTCATAAAAGAGCCCCAGTTGCTCCCCCAGCCGTCCCACCCTGTGAGGACACAGCCAGAAGGTGGCTTCTATGAACAAGGAAGCCCTCGCAGGACGTGGAATCTGTCGCCACCTCAATCTTGGACTTCCAGCCTTCAAACTGTGAGAATTAAGTTTCTGTTGTTTATACACCACAGTTTATGGTATTTTGTTGTAGCAGCCAAAATGGACTAAGACATTCACCTTTGCTTCCAACTTGACAGATACAAAGAGGAAAGAAATCCAGAGGACTTACCATGGGCATACTGGTTTTCCTCACGTTTGGACCTCTTTCCCCATCTGCCTTCCCCTGTTTACTTTCAGTGGCGTCAGGTGGTCACTGCTTGTATTTCACCTAAGTTCTCCGTTTAATCAGGGGGAGCTGGAACAGCAGTGGGCTTATGCCCTCTAAGCCAGCACCAGATGCCCCCTTTGATTTTGAGCTTTGTCTTGCTTCCTGACCCAAAAAGTTATTCCAAGTTCACCTGCTCGACACCCCAAATCAACCTTTTCTCCGAGGAGTCTTGCTTCCTTTGATCAAATAATTGAGAAGCACAGATCTGGGTGGTAGTATGCTCATTGCTAGAGGCGTGCAGTACTTCTAGACTCTTCCAGCAGGCCAGGTTAAAGATTAGAAATTATGGGCTTATATGGATACCTCCAATTTAAACTCTACAACACAAGGTCTGATGGCTTCTTCCTCACCTTCCACTATCACATACTGGTCTCTCCTTTCCCAATGGCAATACCCCTGGTTCCTAAGAAGGTCAAAATATTTATTTGTTCTACTCTCTAATATGTGCGAGATAGATTCATAATTATTATATCAATACAAACCCATGAAGCAAAGTTCAGAATTTCTTTGAAGTGTTTTTTTTTTGTTTTATATGGTTTATAAATTAAAAACACATACAAAGATTCTCAGAGAAGTCTCATGCCCATTCACGTCCCTTTCATCCAATTTCCACTCATGCCCTATGGTCAATATTTTTGTTGTTGGCTTGGATAATCCTGGGTTTCTTTTTATAAAATGTGCATGTGTGTATGTGCACATGTGTGTACTTGTGTGTGCTCATGTGCTTGTGTGTGCTCATGTGTGTTCATGTGTGTGTACATGTGTGTTCAGTAGATGAATGGATAAAGAAAGCAGGTAGGCTGGGCACAGTGGCTCACATCTGGAATCCCAGCACAGTGGGAGGCCGAGGCAGGCAGATCACGAGGACAGGAGATCGAGACCATCGTGGCTAACATGGCAAAACCCCATCTCTACTAAAAATAACAAAATTTAGCCGGGAGTGCTGGCACGCGCGTGTAGTCCCAGCTACTCAAGAGGCTGAGGCAGGAGAACTGCTTGAACGTGGGAGGTGGAGGTTGCAGTGAGCCAAGATCCCATCACTGCACTCCAGCCTGGGAGACAGAGTGAGATCCCATCTCAAAAAAAAAAAAAAAAAGAAAAGAAAAGAAAGAAAGCATGGTACATCTACACAATGGAATTGTGTTCAGTCATAGAAAAGAAGTAAAGCCTATCATCTGTGACAACGTGGATAAACACGGAGGACGTTATACCAAGTAACAAGCCAGGCAGAGAAAGGCAAATACTGCATGATCTCACTCCTGTGAGGAGTCTAAAATTTCATACTTACAGATGCAGAGATGGAATGGTGGCCCCAGGGGCTGAGCGGGCGAGGGAAGGAGAAACGTTGGTCAGAAGATGCAAAGTTTCAGCTAGACAAGAGGAAGGAGCTCTGCTGGTCTACTGCACAGTGAGGTCACTATAGTTAATAATGATGCATTGTTTATTTCAAAATTGCTAAACAAGTGGATTTTAAATGTTCTCCTCACAAAGGACGATGAGTATGTGAGGTGGTGGATATGCTAATTAGCCTGATTTGCTCATTTCACGATAGATCCATGCATTGAAGCATCACATTGCACTCCAGAAATACATGCAATTATTATTTGCCGATTAAAAAAAACTAAACAAATAATGCCCTGAATACATATAAAAGTCATAGTGCACTTATTTTATCTGGGAAGGGAATGAATGAGATGTTAAGCTACAGGTAAGGGCTTTTGGGAATAAGGTGTTAATGATGGTTATTAGCCAACAGAAAACTACCCAGCAGGTGGATGTTGGCATGGCAGGAGCACAATGATGAACACCAAACAAAATAATTATCGTATACTTCAGCATAGCTAGAAAAGAGTCTTGAAATGTTCCCAACACAAAGAAATGATGAATGAGGATGGATACCCTGAACGCTCTGATGTGGTCATTGCACATCGCCTGCCTGTGTCAGAATATCACAGGTACCCCGTAAATGTGAACCATCATTATGTATCCATAAAAAAGAGATGGAAACAAGGTAAGTAACATTTAGAAACCAAGTAAAAAGTACCAACACGTTCCTGTTCCTGTCCTACAAAGACTCACCAGAAATTCCTGGACGGTGCTAACCGAAATAGTTAGTTTCAGTTAAATTGTTCGCTTAATTAGAAAGCTGATTGCAATTTGGGCTGAGATAAAAGCTCCTTTAACAGCCATTCCTTTCCCTTGGCTCATCCTTCTATCAGAGGAACTAAATTAATTAGGCTCCTGGAACTTGGACTTCTAGAAATTCACAAAGAAGTACTGATGAGTGAGCACTGAAGCTTTGCAGAAAGAGGGTTCGGAAGAGGGCACATGAATCTTCTCTGCTGAGTTCCAGTGACCCCAGATCTGACCACTGTTTCTTCAACATGCATTTTCAAAGTCTGCATTGGCCAGTTAGGTCAATATTGGCGTAAAAACCAGTTTCTGCGGTGCACCGCCAACGATGTTAACCGTCACGCTTGTGTCTCCGTAGCAGCTTAATGCTCGATGTTCACAATAATGAGCCGGAAGCGCTCAGAATCACAGGGAATCTTTCCAACAACCCAGGTTAAACAGCACTCAACAGAGCTTTACTGTCAAGCACAGGGCCCGGGTTCTCTGGCTGCTGGCCGTCTCCATGCTGCGTTCCCCGCTGGGCCAACGGTGTCATCTTCACCCATCACCAAGGCCAGAGGCCTGGGAGTTGGTTTGAGCTCTCCTTTTCTCTCACCCCTGCTCCGAACATCCCCACGTTCATCTGATTTTCTCTCCCTTGCTGCTGCTCTGGCTCTGAGGCTGCCGTCCCACGGTGTCGCCTCCCCAGAGGATCCCACGGGGTCCCCCAGCCACGGGGTCCATCGGGGACCGTGGCCTCCTCGCCTCCACTCTTGTCTGTTTACCAT
This sequence comes from Hylobates moloch, assembly GCF_009828535.3. Classification (NCBI taxonomy): domain Eukaryota; kingdom Metazoa; phylum Chordata; class Mammalia; order Primates; family Hylobatidae; genus Hylobates; species Hylobates moloch. Next base: position 172,943,249 of record NW_026652279.1, read on the forward strand.
CTGTTCTCCCCCAGAGTCTCAGAGATCACGTTTGAAACCATCATTCTGATCACAAGACCCCCTCGTTGGAAACCCCTCTGCGGCTCCCTTCACAGAAAGAAATCAAATCCCGCCGTGGCCTCCAGGGCCTGCCTGGGATAGACTCCAGCCCACAGCGATTCTGGGCAGGCCCTGGGGCTGTGCACGGCCTGCAGGCCCCGAGCAGAGCTTCTGACTTGCCCTTTCTACTGCCTGGCAGGCTTTTCCTGACTCTTCCCAGGACGAGAACTCAGCTTCCAGGCCACCTCTCCCCAAGGCTTTCTCTGGCCACCTAGTCCAGAGCCCTCTGTGTTCTGAGCCGTAGCACCCTGCTTCACTCTTGCAGGCTGAGCCTCTCTTTTGCAGCCCCTGAAGGCTGAGCCCTGGGTGTGGGGCCACCTCAGGCACTCACCATGGGAATCTAGTGCCTGGCACCGCACCTGGCATTCCCCGGGAGCTGGGAATGTTTGACGGTTGAAAAGTAAAACACATTGTCTTAAGAAGCAGACAGACCCTCTCTGTCTGTGAGACCACAGAGGGGGGTCCGACTGTGGTTGGGATCTGTGCTGATTGTTTGGCCGTGGGGGGTTGTCCTGTGCTCAGGGAGACAGGAAGACCCACAGGTGTCTGGCAGCTCTTAGGCGGGGAGGTGAGGAGGGAGATTCCCCAACACTTAACCTCAAGCAAAGTGCAGGGCTTGAGATGACAGCAAACCCAAGCAGTGAGGGGCGGGCAGGGATAGAGCCTGGTGCAGAGGAAGCCGAGGACAGGCAGGAGCAGCCCACAGAGCGCCGGGCAAACGGAGGCATGTGCCCAGCGTGGATGACTCCAAGAGCAACAGCACTCCCTCGAGAACGAATCTGCAGAGTGGAACAGCTTTTCCCTCCTCCTTCCTTCTTTTCAAAAAAGTGTTCGGCCATGCTACTTGGCGAATCATGAAGTGGAGGGGCAGGAAGCCATCTGCCCACCATGCAGCAACGGCGGCTGCCGAGGAAGGTGGAGTCTGAGCCGGGCGCGTCCCTGCCCAGCTGCAGATATACATGGAGGTTCTGAACAGTAGGACTGCACTGTCTTCCAGGCTGAATGATGCCAAATAACATCTGCCCAGACAGTTTGCCAAGCAGGTTGGCGTTGTATTTGGATACCTACTATGTTTAAGATTGCCACTTAAAAGTTACCTTTACACATATAGTTCATGATGTATATCTGGAATAAGTTAGAAGCTAAAAGCAACACACATAACAGTGAGGTTCTCACCAAACTTAACTCTCTTGGATTCTCAGGAACACCACCACCAAAGAAAGGCTTATACTGACTGAGTTAAAAATCTCCAAGCAGCAGCTCCAGAAGGGAGCATGACACTCGAGTCCCTCCAGTGCTGGGCCAACGCTCCACGCAGGTGCCCAAAGCTCAGGTGACCGACCAAGCACGTCCAGCACCCATCACCCCACTGCACAAAGCTGGCGCCATCCAGGAAGTCTTTTCTCTCGAGAGCCACAGCAGAGGGTCAGACGTGCATCTTCCACCGCTAAACCATCAGCTACACCAAACCCTGTGTTCGCACCACGTAGAGAATTGCGGTCCCGTGTGTCTGCTCTGCATCCTCAATAGATATGCCAAGTGGTGTCTATTCTAACCTACATGCAGGCTGGTTCCATGAGCAGGTGAATCGCCCTGACCATTTAAATGGTTCAAAGAGCACCTGAGGAAGTGTCCTTCGTGGGTGGACGTCAGGAAGCAGTGCCGTCTTCCTGCCACTGCAGCTGCAATGGAGATGACCACAATGAAACAACATCTCGACAACCTCAAGCTCACAGTGTCTCCTTGAAGATTCCAATTCGCATGCTGGGTGGTAGGATTCACTGTCTATACCCATCCCCTTCCACAGATTATGATCCCAGCTTGTGCACAGCCCAAGTCAAGCCAAGAAGTTCACACAGAATAAATGTGCAATATCTTTTGATTACGGGGCAAATACATGTCTGTGAGCCTACACCATGTGGCACATACACCTGGAGGTGACTGATAAGTGTTTCTCATGTGATAAATAAAGCTTGAATTTCTCCAGGTACAGATGGATGAGTAGAGGAAGCCTCTGGATGGCATTCCCATTTTCATTTTGTAAAGCAGAGAATTGCACTGAACTCTAATGCCTTAGTGCTGTGACGTTACACAGAATACGTTCCTTTGTCCATTATGCATTATATTGCTTCTATATCACAAAATATCCTCCCAGCTACCTCCTCAAATGCACAGAAGCCACTTGCATGAGCACATACACAGAGAGGGTAAAACAGTGCCACTCATGGACTAACGCGGCCACACAGAAGATACTGCAGCAGTCTTGCCTTTGTCTTAGAACCAAGAGTGTGGGGAAGTCATGACCCACAAGGAGGACATTTTTTGACAGTTAGCAAGTGACCAAGGAAGTTTAAGACCCTGGAGTGAAATCAAAGGCCCTTAAGAAAAAAAAACTGAAATGAAAATGGCCAGTTGTTCATTAATCACCAGGAGTTGTCTGACCCAGGGCGGGGGCAGTCTTATTGCTATTATAAACCATACAAATGTAAAGAAGAAAGTAATTGCCTCCTTTATAGACTGAAAAGTTAAATGTGGAGCTGCTGGTTACCATGGACACACTGGACTGTTTACAGCTCGGGTGTAAACAGTGGCCAGAGAGAAAGCAGCATTTCCTTCCTAATGACATTCATTAAGGTCACTTTTTTTTTTTAGCGGGTCCTTTCTCTGAAAATGAATTCCCACTGATTATGCACATGCCTTCACAAATAAAATCACATCAAAGAGAGCGGTGCGAGTGTGTGCCGGGAACCAGCCACGTGTCCATCTGATTCTGCCGTGGAACTTTCTCCACCAGAGATGGCAGCGAACTAACACACCCTGTCCCTTGTCCACTGAGAGAGAGAGAGAGATGTGGATGCGCAGAGCTGTGAGTGGTCAGACCTCTGTCTCACGAGGAAGCCCGGATGACCTCTGCATTCTGGAAACTGCTTCTGCTTTAGTCATTTCATCGGCTGACCTGTTACAGGGCTTCTGCCTGGATGCAGGGGAGGCACGGCAGGGGCCTGTGGATGAGCCCCGGAGGGAAATGGGGCCCAACTGGAGGGTGGTGGAGCATCATGGTGCCTCTTTCGTCAGGCCCTTAGGAAACACAGGGAAGTTTGCTGCTGTGTATGGACACCATTATGACCCTGACTTACTCTCAAGGACTCACGCCTAGGCTGGAGCTGACCTGGCGTTCCACGGCCACTGGCCCAGGCTCGTGAGGCTTCAGCCGCCATCACTAGTGTTTCTCTCCCGCTTCTTCAGTTTCAGAAATGATCATCTTCCCCCTTTATCCTGAAAGCCCCAGTCCCTGTTTTCACAGAAATAACAATGTTCCCCTAAAGAAAAGGAACACCAGAGAATTGGATTCAAGATCCAAATGACCTCAGTAACCACACTGCTTTGGATTTCCGGGAATGCCACGTCAGCAAGGAGGGTGGAGGCTGAACACTCACCGCCCCTTAAGCCCTGAGCACAGCTGCACTGTCGGGCCAGCTGTCCTGGAAAACAGTGACACACCCCATCACTGCACTCCAGTGTGGCCCACGGCCAGCTCACCCCTCACACTGAACACCACAGGTGAGGAAGTAGGGGCAGAAGTGAGCGGTGAGAATTTAAAACTCCTGCAGCAATTTGATACAGCAGTGCTATGTACATTGAATCTCACACTTCAAAAGTCTGATTTTTCTTTGATGGATTACTTTTTTTTTTGGAGATGGAGTCTTGCTCTGTTGCCCAGGCTGGAGTGCAGTGGCGCAATCTTGGCTCGTTGCAACCTCTATCTCCTGGGTTCAAGTGAGTATCCTACCTCAGCCTCCTGAGTAGCTAGGACTACAAGTGCCTGCCACCATGCCCAGCTAATGTCTGTATTTTTAGTAGAGATGGGGTTTCACCATGTTGGCCAGGCTGGTCTTGAACTCCTGACCTCAGGTGATCCACCCACCTCAGCCTCCCAAAGTGCTGGGATTACAGGCGTGAGCCACCATGCCTGGCACTTTTATGGATTACTTTTATTTCACTTTTTTTTTTTTTTAGTAATTCTTACTGTATTTCACAAAAGCATCATTCCATGACAGACTGGAAATTAGAAATAAAATGCTAGTCCTTGACCACAGGCTGGTGACCTCATCACAGAGACAGTGCCCACAAATTCTCTGTTAAGATTAAACCACAGCAATAATTAGCCAAGACCTGCCTTCCTAGAGGGTTTGATTTAATGGCTTATTTTTAAAAACTTTTTTGGAAACATCTCTAGGTGTTAGGTTTTCTATTCTTTTTTTCATCACCTGAGAGAGAACCAGGGAAGCCGGCTCAGGTCCCTTCACAAATGGCCTAAAACTCTGTCCTAGGGCCCCTGCTGGGTACTGTCCCAGGGACCCACAGCCCCTGGAAGAGTTGATCCTCTCTCCAGAATCATCCAAGACCCAGCTCTCAATAAGAGCCACCAGGAAGCTGGGCCTCCCCCTGGGTACTGCCAAGCTGTGGTATATGCCATGCTCCATCTCCAGATAGGTCACACCCAAGTTCAAGTACAGGATCTTAGGATATTCCCCACAGAAACAATGTTAAAAAGTGATGTTAGATTCCCAGATAAGCCTACCCAAACCCATTCCACCTGTAACGCAGCCAGCATTGCACAGAAATCGCTTAGGGAACGTTCTAAGCCTCTTCTGCCTGACAGTCTCTCTGCATCCCCAGGGCACAGCCTCCTGCCCAGGCCCCTGCCTCTGGGTTCACCCACGCATCCACTCTCCAGGCCCTCGGCCACAGTCCGTGGCTCCCCACCTCAAAACCTCCAGGGCACCTGGTTCCCAGACTCCAGTCCAACCTTCTCTCTGGCTCTGCCTCGGTTGGCAACTTCACCAACATACCAGGAGGGAATGTTCCGGAACGGCAGCCTCCCCATCTTTCCCCCTGCTCCTGGATCATTAGGGCTCTTCCTCCCAGGTGTGACCAGCTACCCTTCCTCCAGGTCTTGGCTCGAGGGAGTTCTCCTAAGGTGGATCATGTTGACCCCTGGGGCCCTCCTCCAGGTGACATCCTTGTCTACCCAGAATGCTCCTCACTGTGAAACCCTTCCTGTGGCTCTAAGGTCGGCAGGGGCTGGGTCTACTGTGCCCATTTGCTGTCTCTTTATTTTCTTTCTTTCTTTCTCTTTCATCTCCCTCCCTGCCTTTTTCCTTTCTTCCTCTCTTTCCTCCCCCACCCCTTCTCTTTCCTTCTTCCTTCTCTCCCTTCCTTCTTTCCTCCTTCCTTCCCTTTCTTCCCTCCCTCCCTTCCTTCTTCCCTCCCTCCCTCTCTCCCTCCCTCTCTTCTTTCCGCCTTCCTTCCTCTCTCCTTCCTCTCTCCCTCCCTCCCTCTTCCCTTCCCTAGGTCCTCAGGTGGTGCCTGCACATGGGGGATGCCCAGTTTCATGGAACAGAACGGAAAGGAACTGTGACAGGCAGAGTCTCTGCAGGAGCCGCGTGGTGACCAAGGGTGAGGACAGCGCACATCGTATGAAGGATGGGAGCTGCAACTGGGCGAGAAGAGAGACAGCTTAGAGAATTGTAGTAACCATCCTCAGAGGCGTTAGGTCTCTGACATAGAAACAAGGTGGGTTTGTACAGCTCCAGCATGCTGAGCTAGGATCACTAGGTACAGATTCGGATGCAGTTCTGGCCTGGTTTTAGAGAGAACTTTCTAGCCCAGTTGTCTATCAGTGGTGGGTCAGCAGTTCTCCCCAAGCAGACACTGGAGGGCAGAGGGTTCCTCGCAGCTGTGTTGTGTGTTGTACAGGGAGGTGCTGCCTGGGTGGAAGGTTACACTCCGGGGCGTGGACTCCCATCTCTGAAATTCTGACCTCCTGTGAAATGTGGGAGACCTTTGCTCCACACCCTGAGGTGCTTCCTGCCTTGAAGGTGGCCCCAGAATCCCTCTAGTGGCTCAGCTAGATCTTCTCCCCCAAAGAGGAGGGGCCCCTGCAGCCACAGCCATAGTTCAAGGTCTGGAGCCCACAGCGCATGCCTCCTGGATGGGCGGCTCTTTCTGGAGGTCCCTTGTGTGGAATAATGAAGAAAAAGGTATGACCCTGAGGTGACCACATCACTTTATACTCCCAAATGTCTTTATGTTTTCAGCCTTGAGCTGAAAGTAAAAATAAGCCCTTTACTTTTTTTGTGGCAATTTCTATTCATATGCACTGTCAAAAATTATTATTTCTTCCAATTCAGAGATATTTTAGCATTAACTCACTAAATAAAATGCTTTAAGCCAGGCGCAGTGGTTCAGGCCAGTAATGCCAGCACTTTGGGAGGCCGAGGCGGGCGGATCACCTGAGGTCAGGAGTTTGAGACCAGCCTGGCCAACATGGTGAAACCCCATCTCTACTAAAAATACAAAAAATTAGCCGGATGTGGTGGTGCGCGCCTATAATCCCAGGTACTTGGGAAGCTGAGGCAGGAGAATCACTTGAACTCAAGAGGCAGAGGTAGAAATGAGCCGAGATTGCACCACTGCACCCCAGCCTGGGCAACTGAACAAGACTCTGTCTCAATAAATAAATAAATAAATAAAATTTAAGAAATGCTTTGGATATTTATACGTCTTTATTCCTATGAGCACAGTGACCTTTAAAGATACTCACAAACAGGAGTCAATCTAAACGGGCTTTTTGTTTGTCTGTTTTTTCAGTCATCGCTACCATTTCCAAGTGAGGGGTGAAAGGAACCGTTGCTCCCTTCTCTGCAGGTTTGAAGGAGAAAATGCAGCATCTGTTCTGAGGCAGCCGCGTGCAGAGACGGCTCAGGGCTGTGCCCAGAGTCAGGCTGAGTGGGCTGGGGGCAAATATGCTGCCTAAACAAAGACACTGGAGTTTGTGGAATTGCTTTTTTATTGGAGTCAAGAACAAAGTACCAATAATAACTGCATAGTTAATTTTGCTTCAAATTCTTTTTTTCTTAATAGAGCCCATGACACAAAGAGAAGTCTCAAAATGCCTTCTGTTCTGTTTTGCTTTGTTGCAGCAGTATTTGCCAAAGATTCAGGCTACATATTGTTTTATTTCAGCGAAACAATCAGGAATGAAATGGTTGTGGAGGCTCCTTCTCTGGGCACAGTTTTTCAGAGATGGAAACCCAGGCCCAGAGAACTGAAGGAATTTTCCCTCCACCCAGGCAGGAGTTTGGCAGACTGTCAGACTTCCAGAGGAAACAGTTTCTTCTAAAGGTTGATGCGAATAAGTACAGGTAAATGACGACTGAGGAACGAATGTAAAAATGAATACATTTTAAAAGCAGTAGTTAAGAACATTTCATTTTAAGATAACGAGTGATCTGACATCCAAGGATGACCACTGCTGTCCTCCCACAGCCTGAATAGCGCGGGCAGCTGCACCTCCTGGTAGCCCAGTGACTACATACAACCTACAGACGTAAATGCACAGAGTCCTGTTTGCCAAACTCATCGTAATTTATGTAATTATACACATAATGTATTTTACCCAATACACAAAGAAGATTTTCATAATGCCACTTAGGGTCTAGATTTAACTTAAACCACTACTTAGTCTATCTCTCTTAATAGGATACTAAAAGGAAATTTTATGACAACATTATCAGTAGCATTTTGCTGATAATTAGAATAACAATAATAATACTGAGATATTTTTTCAGTAATAATGGTGTTATTAATGAGATTTTTATGAAAGACAGACTTCTTCGGTATAATTATGAAAATTGATCTTTTGCATTTTACTTATTCACTGAAATCAGATAAGTGGCTTAACTACATGTATTATTTCTAATAAATATTCAAAAGAATGCATTTAAACAAGGCTCCTTATTCTATTCTTGCTCATATTCCTTGCATTTAAATAAAAGTGTAATTGCTCTGCTTTTTAAACTGTTAGTTTGGATTAGCTGTCTAACCTGTACAGTGTAGCTGTTTGCTGTTTGCATTTTTAATAGCTTTATTACCATTTGGTGAAGCCTTAATTTCTGACTCCCTTGAAGAGTCCTGCCTTTAAGTCAGCACTACAATTTAACCAGCAATAATCTGTCAAGATGAGATAAAGACCCACACCAGATGAAATGCAGTATTTTTGTGTAGCATTCTGTCATTGTTAAAGGCAAGATCCTAGTATGTCAAAATGTAACCTCTGAAAGTTTTCTAAACTTTGCAGCATAATTTTACAGTTCATGTTTTTAATCAATGGCTCCAGCATGCATTATCTTGTTCACTGGGGAAAGCAATTAAAATATACATCTAGTTATCTGTGAAAATATATATTTAAGGGCATTAGCAGGAATATGCACTTATGCGTGCATTAATGAGCGTGTGCATGGGTAAACACTGCAAATAGGAGCAGAAGATCTCTAGTGTTTCAGCAAAAGTGATGATTTTGTGCTCTAAGAATCTGAGACTATACATACATATATACCTTTTATTTTTTAAAATTACGTAAAACATATAAAAATGGGGAGAATAGTACAACGAATCCCTGCATACCCTGTGCAATTCACAGAGGTCCCGTTCAATCCAAACCTCCCACTTCCCTCCCCCAACAAATCCCAAATGTTGCATATTTTCATGTGTAAATATTTAGGCACAGATCTTTAAAAAATATGGAATTTTTTTTAAAGCCATGATTACATACACTGTCACACCTTAAAAAATTAACAATAATTCCTTAATATCATAAAATATCTAGTCAGTTTTTAAATTTCCCAAGCATCTCATTTAATATCATATATCTATGTCATACATAAATGTATTTTGTTTGCTTTTTAATTTGTTTGAGCCAAGATGAAAATGAGAGTCCTACAATGGTGACTGGTTGAAATGTTCTGTGAGCCTTTTCAATCCATAGGTCGCACTGCTGTTTCTTCTTTCTTTCGTTTTTTCTTACAGTTTCTATGTTGAAGGAAACAGTCATTGATGTAATGGATTTCCATGTGCAGGATTTTCCCGGTTGCATTCCAGTGGTTTAATCTAACACGTTCCTCCAAATTTCCCATAAACTGAAATAAGATCTGGGGATTTGATGAGATTGGGTTTCACAGTGGGGAGGGGTGAGCTCCTTCCCGGGTGGCTGTGTCTGCCAGGAGGCACGTGGGGTCTGCTTCTGCCTCTCACTTTGCACTGCCAGTGGCCGTCACAGCTCTGTGTCCAGATACATTGATATACTCAGGGCAGTACCATGGGCATGTTCTAATTCTAGCACTTCTCCACTTATTAGCTGGAACACTTTCATTAACAGAACATTTGCCTCATATTATATCTGGTTACCCAGTTGTGTAGTTTATATGGGAAAGATGACATAAATATTTAATACCTTTCCTTTATGAGTTTTCAAAATAATGAATTATTCATTAGCATTCTCCAATGGTATCAATTAAATTTTCTTTTTTTTTAGTTTCATGAGGCACTTATGGATTTGAGCATGTGTTGGGTCTCAATCCATTGCAGTTGTTACACTTTGATGATCAAGCATCCCATCTTTGGGCATTGGAAGCCTCCTTCCACTGGCTCTGTCACCATGTGCGGGGACAGAACATCCCAGGCTCACCTTGTATTACTCCAGGCTGGGATCAGCTGTTTCCCCAGAGAGCTTTGGTTCCTTTTAGTGAGAAATGAGACCACAATCTTGGCCCTGAGATTTACATACATACATACATACATATATGCACATCCATCCATACACACACACACACACACACACACACGCACACACACGCAGGTATGTAGTTACCTTGCTATCTTTGGCCTTTCCTCAATATCTATCATGTTAATATTAAAAGCTACCACAAAGCAGCATCCATAAATTGTCCCTTAATGTTTATTTTAGCATCTGAGCGATTTCTTCATAATCTGTGAAACAGACGCTATGGTGAACGGGATTGGGTTAGGAGATGCAACTGTTTGAATCTGATGCTATCACAGGCTTGTCGATTATGAAGGCATGGTCATAGAATCGTAGTCATCAAAACACCAAGTACCAGGCTTCGGTGACATGAGGCCTCCCAGTGCCTTTTCAAAGGGCTGACGGTACCCGACTTCAGGGCTCCACTTGCCTTTCTTCTCTAAGTGTGTGGGATTCTGTTACACCTCAACCACTTGGTCTAGGGGACAAAGATTTTCATGCCAGGTGAACAGAGTCCCCCGAAAGGAAAGTACGACAGGGTGGCCAAGCCCTGTCCAGGAAGGGAAAGTTTCAGGCTTTCATTTGCCACTTCCAGGACGAGGACCAGTGGGTGGAAAGAAGAGAAAGCAAGCTGTGGAGCCGCCCACGCCGCACCCGCTGTCCTGTGGCTCCCAGCCCCGTGCCCCAGCACACTCTGGTCTCATGGCTCAGGCACAGAAAGTCCTCTGATAACCCTGATGCTGTTTGAGGCAAAGCATCTTCTTCATGCATTCAATGCTCTCCAAGCCACGGTTCTCGTGCAACCTCCCAGCCTCCCAGCCACAGTCCACACGCAGCCTCACAGCCACAGTCCCCACCAAACCTCCCAGCCATGGCTCCCCCTGGGCCTCCTAGCCATGGTCCCCACCCAGCCACCTAGACTCCAAGCCACAGTCCCCACCCAGCCACCAAGCCACAGTCCCCACCCAGCCTCACAGCCACCCAGCCTCCAAGCCACAGTATACCCCAGCCTCACAGCCACCCAGCCTCCAAGCCATAGTCCCCACCCAGCCTCACAGCCACCCAGCCTCCAAGCGACAGTCCTCACCCAGCCTCACAGCCACCCAGCCTCCAAGCCACAGTATACCCCAGCCTCACAGCCACCCAGCCTCCAAGCCACAGTATACCCCAGCCTCACAGCCACCCAGCCTCCAAGCCACAGTCCCCACCCAGCCTCACAGCCTCCAAGCCATGTTCCCACCCAGACTCACAGCCTCCAAGCCATGGTCCCCACCCAGACTCACAGCCTCCAAGCCATGTTCCCACCCAGTCTCGCAGCCTCCAAGCCACAGTCCCCATCCAGGCTCCCAGCCTCGCTCTCGCAGATGTTCTTTGTCTACTTCATTCTCCATGCAGGGGACCCCCAAGCCCTTGCCGGACAGCCCAGTTGTTCACGCTCCTACCTCTGTGCAGAACATACTTCCCAGGTTTCCCGGTCTACATGTCCTTTCCAAGCCCTTCCCTGAAAATCAGAAGTGGACCATGCCTTCCGTCCAGTCCTCATGGCCCAGGTCGACGGTGATAGACTCCACTTTCCATCGTGGGAATTGGCTGCTGCCTGATTTCTGCTGCTGGCTCATAAACGCTTCCCCTTGGGGATCACTGTTTCACCCTCCACCATCATGTCATGGCCCTGTGCAGGCCATCAAAACGCACGGTTGAAGGAATGGGTTGAGATTCCAGAAAGGTGAGTCCCGGGGCTTCTCCTTAGCCCTGGGGAGGACAGAGCTGTGCCCAGTGCTGACAGAGGCCCTCGTGGGGCTTTTCTCTGGCCTTTTCGGGGTGACAAAGAGACTTGCATTCTAACTCAATATAATCAAGAGCATCACCCTGGGCAGGAGAGTAGCCATTCCGAGTCTCTGGATATATCCATATGTAACTGTAAAAACCCAGCCAACAAACCCCAGACTTGCCATTCAAATCAAGCCAGGTAAGGAGACAGGGATGCTTGGCGAGCTGTGGCATTACCACTGGGCAGCTGGGGCGAATGTGTTATGATGACACATTTAGGGTGTGTCCTGCGCCCCTCTTGAGGGGATCTGGAGGAACCGCTTTACTTCTCCTAGAGAGGAGAGATTGTTCAGGTGCAGGGTTGGGGTAGGACACAGAGCAGGGGCTCCTGCCATTGTGGTGGCCATCATTCATCCCAACAGGGTCATTATGGGCACCAGCTCATGGGGAAGTGGGCCTGCTGGCCTCAGGGCTGGTACATGGGGACCACTCCTCATTCATCTGTACCCACGGGGGAGGAGGGGAGCACTAGCTGGGGTACTCGCTGACCCCGCAGAACCAAGTGTTCCCAGGGGGCCTAGAGGTGACCCAGACTGCTGGGAGAGAGGGAGGGAGGGCTGCTGGCAGAGAAGGAACCCCCCTCCAGGTCCAGGGCGCCTGGCCGTCTCCACCAGCCCCTGAGGGAGGCACACACCTTGCGGGGTCAGCTGATGAGGAACTGGAAGTGGATGAAGAAAATACAAACGTAGAGATGAGGATGATTGGGTTGGAGCCACAGAGACGCCAGCATAACCTGCCCTAAGTGGCCCTGGCTGGTGGCCTCACTTAGTGAGGAACGGGGTCAGGTTATGCCCCTCGAGGGCAAGAGGCCCACACTGCACCCCTGAGCCGGAGCAGGCCAGGCCCCACTTAGGTTCATCGCCGCATCCCTGCCTACAGTCCATTCAAGGAGCCAGCTGGGACACAGGGAGTGGTGGGTTTCCCTGTGCTCAGAGAGTCCTTCAACATCCCGGCAGCGGGCGGGGAAGCAGGTCCCACAGTCAGCCCTAGCCAGCAGGGACGGCGGGCAGGAGTCCCGAGTGTCCCCCACACCCAAGCATCACCAGGGTCTGTGAGCACATGGGGCCTTCCTAAGGCACTCTCACCAAAATTGTCTCAAAGCTCAGGACACTGCAGGGAGGTGGCTGTGGCCCTGGGGATGGGATGTGAGGAGGTGAGGACTGTGGTTCCACTTTGCTGATGGGAAAACGAGACACAGAGCATCAGGAACACTGGCCACAGTGCAACTCCACAGCCTCCACTCACACAGTGCAAGTCCCAAGCCACCCCTGCCTCCATGTGGGCCCACGGCTGAGGGAAAAGGCTAGGAAAGAGGCTGCCGCAAGCCCAGGCTGTCCCAGCCTCCTCGTCAGGCTGCCTTGGGTTCTGGGCTGCCTCAGCCATCAGCTTAATATTATTGGGTGACCAAGAATCACCCTGATGCGGGCTCCACAGGACTCATCAGACAGTGAGTCTCGTACCTGCACGTGCTCTCTACCGTCCTGGGAGATTTCGGCTGAATTTTGGTATATTCAGTGGGCTCTGCTCTCCTTCTTGTCTGCTTCAGCCAGCTGGCACCAGCTGGGTTTTAATTAATCACTAGCCTCTGAAATGATAAAATATGGCCTTCATAGAAGTAACCTGCAGCAACAGCGATCGGAACATCGCCTGGAGTCAGTTCTTACAAAGCAAAGGTGTTTGCAAGATGAGCCATTTGTGAATCATTCCTGTCTGCTCTTCCAGAACCCTATGCTGCTTAAGAGAACACATGGCATTTACAAATCAGTCTCTCAAGCATCAGTCTTCAAGGCCCAGCACCCCTGCTCCCGAGGAGGCCAAATACCTCCAGAGCTAGGAACACGGGCTCCAGGACCAAGTTCCGCTGCTTCTGCTGGTTACAGGAATGGGCAAATTGCTTGACCCCCTGCCTGGATCCGGACCAGGTGCCAATGCTCACACCTGCAAACGGATTGAGATGCTACATGTTAAACAGCAGGAACCGTGCCTGACATACAGCAAGTGCTCACTAAATGTCAGCTCACATCTCAAGGTGTGGCTGCAGCATTTCAACAAGTGTGTCCTGAGCATCAAAACAGGTAACCCAGCAAAAGACCAGATGACTTTCTAACACAACGAGTGGTTTCGCTCAAGAGCAAAGGAGGCTTCTGTCTCTTCCCACAAAGGCAGAGTCAACATGGTAGTTCCGGAACATGGACGCACGTGGATATGTGAGCCTGGTGTGATTCATGCCAGGGCATTGTGGGTCCACTGTGTGCCCGTTTAGGACCCAGGAAACCTGCCACAGATGTGGGGAAGGAAAGACTTGTGCACCATTGAATTACTAGTTTTTGAATCACATGGTGGAAAAAAAGAAAAAAACAAAAACATTAGCAAGTTTTTCAAGCAATAACAAAGGTGCAATTGCCAGGGTCTGAGCAAGCCTGGAGGTTACAGGGATGTCTCGGGGACCTCCCTCCCAGCATAATGGTGGCAGGTTCAGAGGAACCAGATCTGCACTGTTGTAAAACCTGACACAATGAACTTGACAGGCAGCCAGATTTCTGTTTTCAGCCAGTTTAGGGTTACTATAATCTCATTATAATGCTTGAAAGATGACAAGTAACAGAATCTCAGGTAACCGCTCTGGCGCTACTCGGCCGCATCCTCCTTGGTGCTGACTTCCTTGATTACCTGGCCACCGAGGCTCAGTTTTCAACCCCTTCTCCTGCAGAAATAATCATCTGATCAGCTGACAAGGTTCTCCCTGGAGCCCACAGTTTTAGTGGGTCAAGCATCGCATTAACCCCTTTGCCCCGTCCCCCAAGCATACCACACTTACTAAAAAGAAATTTACTCTTCAATCATTGGTAGCGTGATGGAGAGGGGCTGCTAAGCAGGCCTCCCCAGCTCTCTCCCTTAGTGTCTAGGCTTTTAGAATTGTTCTGTGTCCTTTCAGCCAACACAAAGGCAGGCGTTCAAAGCCAGGCCTCTTAAAAGGGTTCTTTCGGTTGCTTTCATAACCTGGAAGATGATGGCACCAAATACTTGTGGGTATTTTATATTCTGTTCAAAGACAATAGAGTTAAGTTTGACGAAAGCTAGATGAATTATGAATTGCACGTTATGGAAAAACCCATTTATTAGAAATGTGACTCATTTCTAATGAAACGAGTGACTTTCCCACGGAAAAAGATTTCCTGGGAAGCGTGGCTTTCGCGGCTTTCCTTGCAGCACCGTCACAGTTGGTGCTGCCTGAAAAGTCTGACGTTGAAACCAAGGCCAGGGCTGTGGACAGCCAGACCCCCGGGATGCTTCCCACAGGAGCGCCACCTTGATTTGAATGGGAGGTGAGCTGAGTGCTCGAGCTGTTGTCTGGGCTCACCACCGTCTACTTGTCTCTGAGAACACAGAAGGCTTTGGCTGGGCTCAAGGATGCTGCTCATGAGGTTGGACTTGATTCGAGATCACTTTTACTTTACCCCAAGGCTACAAGTAAGCCCTGCAGAGGATAAACGTGAGACAAGCATGCCCGTGGGCAGAGTAGCTCTGTGTGGCTCTTCTATGTCTTCCTGAGACGTGCACCACATATGGGGCCTGGCAGCTGAGGTGCAGTGAGATGCCCTCCCTCTAACTCTGAGGATCCCAGAATGGGGGCTCAGTGCCTTTTGTACACATGGCCAGGACACCTTATGCTATTGGATGAGTTTAAAACGCTGTCACTCAGTGAGTCATGCCACCTGGACTTAGACAAGTTTCAAGGCTTCCAAATTCCTGCTGTGCCCACAACACGTAGGGTCCCTTTCCCTGCACCTGCACTAAGGGTCCAGGAGTTCTTGGTTTGCACCGATGCTGGGATGTCCTGGGGCAGCCCCACACGATTGTGTCTGAGCATAAAGACCCAATCATCCTGATATCCCTAGTTCAGCTTCAAAGATCCATGGCACGCCAACAGGATGAGCTATAAGCAACTGTGAGCAGATGGGTACAAAGCAGTCCTATTTGAGAATGGCCTACCACTGTGCTATGGACTGAAATGTGGTTCCCAAAGTTCACCTGTGGAAGCCCCGACCCCTGTGTGATGGTACCTGTGGAAGCCCTGACCCCTGTGTGATGGTACCTGTGGAATCCCTGACCCCTGTGTGACGGTATCTGTGGAAGCCCTGACCCCTGGTGTGCTGGTACCTGTGGAAGCCCTGGCCCCTGTGTGCTGGTACCTGTGGACGCCCTGGCCCCTGTGTGATGGTATCTCTGGAAGCTCTGACCCCTGGTGTGCTGGTACCTGTGGAAGCCCTGGCCCCTGTGTGATGGTATCTGTGGAAGCCCTGACCCCTGTGTGCTGGTATCTGTGGAAGCCCTGGCCCCTGTGTGATGGTATCTGTGGAAGCCCTGGCCCCTGTGTGCTGGTACCTGTGGAAGCCCCGGCCCCTGTGTGCTGGTACCTGTGGAAGCCCCGACCCCTGGTGTGCTGGTACCTGTGGAAGCCCCGACCCCTGGTGTGCTGGTACCTGTGGAAGCCCCGGCCCCTGTGTGATGGTATCTGTGGAAGCCCCAACCCCTGGTGTGCTGGTACCTGTGGAAGCCCTGGCCCCTGTGTGCTGGTACCTGTGGAAGCCCCAACCCCTGGTGTGCTGGTACCTGTGGAAGCCCTGACCCCTGTGTGATGGTATCTGTGGAAGCCCTGGCCCCTGGTGTGATGGTACCTGTGGAAGCCCTGACCCCTGTGTGATGGTATCTGTGGAAGCCCTGGCCCCTGGTGTGATGGTATCTGGAGATGGGGCCATTGGGAGATAGTTAGATTTAGAAGAGGTCCTAAGGTGGGGTCCTCCTCATGGGACCAGTGCCCTCTTAAGAAGACACAACAGCTCTCTCTCCTCCACCCCGCCACCTTCCCCCTGTGAAGACACAATCAGAAAGCAGCTATCTACAAGCCGGGAAGACAGTCCTCACCAGGAAGCAAATCACACCGGTTGCTATTATGGCATATTTTCTGCAGTAGGATATTAATATAAAGCCTGAGAAGCCGGCGAGTGCATGCCAAGATGAAGTTATTAATAAGAACAATACTCCACAGCTGTGTGTACTTTTCCTTCGAGAAGAGGTTTACAAAACCAACCTGCAGGAAATATTCATGACTACCACCTGTACTTTCAAGATGAAGAAGAAATCAGCTACAGAGATACTTTTTTTAAGGGAAGCTTTTGCAAGGTCACATGTCAAGGTAATGGAAGAACTAGAAATAGAACAGTGTCAGGCTCCCTCCCCCGGCACTGCCGTGTCCATCCCGCCTCTGAGAGGCCGCTCAATGGCACTTAGAGAACAAAATGTGAAGTCCTTCAGCTCCCACATCCGGCTCTGAGTGCTCCTGGGTCTAAAATTCCTTGGAACCATTTGCAAACATTTTCTACTTCGGGCAATGGTCACATTCACATTCTTTGAGAAGATAGGGATGGAGTCCTCCCCGCCCCAACCCACTCCAACACCCACACACCACACACACGCACGGCAAGCACACGCACAGATACACACACACGCGCATGCACAAACACATGCGCACACATGCCTGCACACATACACATGCACAGACACATGCATGCACACACGCGCACACATGCCTGCACACATGCACACATACACATGCACAGACACATGCATGCACACACATGCGCACACACGCACACACACACACGCATGGCAAGCGCGCTGCCACCTGGGTTTGTCTGGACAGCATTTCTAGGCAGGAGGTGGTGGTAGCACTCCAGTTTACAGCGAAGAGCCAGCCAGGCCTGGAGCAGGTTAAATAATTTGCCCAGTATTTCATGCTCAGGATGATCTTTCTGGTCAAGGTAACGAGAAAACAAAACTTTCAAAGCAAACACAAATGCATTTCACCCAAGACTTGAGTGCTGAATCCAGCTATGCTACTAACAGCAACATCTTGAATTTCTGGGTGTTACGAGTTCAACTGTGTCTCTCAACAAGATACACTAAAGTCCTGAGCCACAGCACTACCATGCTCTTATCAGATAGATGGGAGGCCTGAGGTGCAGAAATAGCCATCCTGCAGATTCATTCAGTGTGCAAGTATTAGATGTGTGTCTTAAAGAGAAGCATGAAAAAAAAGAGAGTAGCCTTTGCACCGGCCTCAGATTTCTGTCATCATGTGGCTGATAGGGGAGTGACCTCGAATGCCCTGCTGGCCTGGAGATCTGGAAGCTGCACCCCCACAGAAGCCAACCCCTTCTGAGCGGTGCAGTCAGGGGGGCCTGCCTCAGGTCCACAGCAAGCTGAAGTGGATGCCATGGATCTGACAGGAGCCCCCGCCCCCTGCCCCACTTAGCTGCACCTTTGCCTCACACCCCTGACCTCTTCTAGACACATGCCTGCTGGGGCCAGAAGAAACCAAGACCTGAAACTCAATGAATAATGGCGATGGATACACCCACCCTGCTGGGGTATGGGAACACATGGTGATCCTGACACTTGCCCCAGCTCTTCCCAAATTGTTTAGACTTCCTTTTAGGTATTTTATTGATTATTCCTTGATTCTGAAAGCCGTACACACAAAAACATTCAAGCATTTCACAATTGCATAATGCATAATCGGACAGTTCCTTAATACCTCCCTCCGAAGATAATTATAATTACAAGTTCAGTCTAATGCTCTGGGTCAACACTAACGTATTTTCAGTTGTACGCTAAATGAGAAGATAAGGAAGAGGAAAAAATGGAATGCAAAGGATGGCAGGATTTTAGGAAATTGTGAAGTTAAGGCTTCTTGGCTTCACTTGCTCTGCTCTTTCCCCCACACTGTGTTTAGGCACCAAGTGATGGAGCCCTGGGGATGTCCCAGCCAAATGTCCACTGCGGGGCTATCTGTTCATCCCAAATGTGCGCTCCGGGCCCGAGCACTCACCCCAAATGTGCGCTCCGAGGCTGAGCATTCACTCCAAATGTGCACTCCGAGGCTGAGCATTCACCCCAAATGTGCGCTCTGGTGCAAAGGCCACTCTGTTTTCTCCCACTTCGGTTTAAGACACACATGTAATACTTGTATTCCGAGTGCATCCGCAGGAAGGCTGTCTCTGCGCCTCAGGCCTCTCATCTCTCTGGTAAGAGCACTCTAGTGCTGTGCTTCAGGACTTTAGCATGACTTTTTGAGAGACACAGTTGAACTCACAAAGCCCAGAGTTTCTGGGTGAATTTCTTTTTGTTTTTGAGAGAGGATTTCACTTTGTCACCCAGGCTGGGGTGCAGTGGAATGATCACAGCTCACTGCAGCCTCTGCCTCCTGGGCTCAAGTAATCCTCCTACCTCGGCCTCTGAAGGTACTGGGATGACAGGCGTGAGCCACCACACCCAGCCAGTTTCTGTCTCTTAAGGAGCTGGGTTAGAATCATGAAGGGAAACACCGACCACCTGTCCTTTTCCCATGGGCGTCACTCGCCACCAGGCATGCTCCCTGCTTTCTTCCCCGGATGCCCAACCTGGCTTATTGGGCTCACAGTCCCTCAAGACTTCCAAGTGTAAGGCTGAAAAAGTTCCTTCCAAAGCCAATTCTGGGGAGAATCCCCCAAATCTGGAAACTGCTTCATGGTACACACTCTGTCTGCCCCAGGTGGGGCTAGGAATCCTCCTTCCAGTCTCTCTCTAGGGAGACAATAGATATTTGGTGATAAACTGGTTGCTCCGCTGAGTTAAGCTCAGAGGTAGATTGATGGGTTACACTAACATTTATTAAAGACAGACTACCTTCAGGTGCAAGGGGCACGGAATAAGGGGAATAGACAGAGTTTCTGCCTTCTTAAACCCCAAAAGTGAAAGCGAGGAAGAGAGATGGAGCCTCAGCTTCGAGGCTGAAGGCTGCTGGGCATCACCCAGCACAGGCTGCTCCAAGGGACTGACCCTTACACCAAGTCCTGAGCCGTGGCAGGCCCTGTCCAGGGGGAGGGCACGGGTGTGTGCTGTGGGCAGGTGGGGGAGCCCCCAGCTATGGGACCACCAGCAGCACAGAGACCTGGGGCGGAGAGAGCTGAAGAAGCCCACTGTGGCAGGAGAAAAGACGAGGAAGAGTGCTATTCACACCTGACATTTCTATGAGGCTTTAGAATCAAACAAGCATGGGTTCACGTCTTGGCTCTGCTGTCTTTGGCTGGTGACCTTGGACAGGTGAGTTACCTTTCCTGAGCCGCTGTGTGTTTGTGGATAAACAGGGGCAACAGCACCTGCTCTAGGGGGCAGCGTGAGGGTTGGGTGAGTGTGGAGTGTGGAGGCCTTTCCCAAGCTGGCCCGTGTGCCTGTCCTGCTGCCCTTTTTCCTCCCACACACCTCACACTCCATCCACCCTGACCTGCTCATGGTTATCCAGGCACAGCAGCCCCTCCAGCTGTGCACTGGCCCTGCTTCCCGGAGGCTGGGCCCTTTCTCCATCTGGGAAGCTTCTGCCCTCCTTCCAGGCAGCTCAAGCATGGCCTCAGGGTTCCAACCCTGCCACCCAGCCCTGCCCCACAGAGTCAACGCCCCCTCCTCTGTATCCTGTGTGCTTCTGCCTGGTGGCCTTTCTGTGTGTCCCAG
This sequence comes from Hylobates moloch, assembly GCF_009828535.3. Taxonomy (NCBI): domain Eukaryota; kingdom Metazoa; phylum Chordata; class Mammalia; order Primates; family Hylobatidae; genus Hylobates; species Hylobates moloch. The sequence continues at coordinate 172,963,332 of NW_026652279.1, forward strand.
GAGGGCTGTGCCCCAAGTGAGTCCTGAGCACACTCCTAACACAGGTGCTCCGCACACTGCAATTGGGAGCAAGTAAATTAACGGGGCAGGGGAAACACACACTGGAAAAATGTGTAACAAAGGACGAGGCTGTTAATGTAAATTTGGACCAAATCAAGGAAGGTCTTGGCTGCTCTGCCAGGGGCCAGGGCTGTGTTCTATAAACAGTGGGGGTCAGTGAGGGTTTCAAATGCAACCGTGACAGAGCCAGCGGGTCCCAAGCACGGCCGTCCTTAGGATCATCTGGGAGCTTCTAGAAAGCACTGATAGCCTAGGCCCCACCACACACCAATTCACCTGGAACCTCTGGATGTGATTTTTTTCTGATATAAAAGAATGTTTGCCAGGGGCTTCTCATCTGCCACCAGATGGGGAACCTCTAAAGTTGGCAGGCGAAGATGAGTGACTCCAGGAAGGGCTGCTGCCAGCTCCCAGGCAGGAGGACAACAGCATCTGCCCCTGGACAGCAGCAGGGAGGTGTTCCCACTGGCAGGGCAGGACCAGCGAGCCAGCCACCAGGACAGGAACTGCCATGGGGGGTGGGTGTGCAGGCAGCACTGACTTGAATTACAGGGGTCTCTCCATGAGGGGCCACGGCAGACACTGCCGTACTGTGTGAGGTGCCCACCACCAGGCTTGGCCGCTGCTTGTGTCCACAGGTCACAAAGGCCATCTAAGCATCAACGTCCTCATATACAGAGTGAGAACACTCACTTCTCACGGCTGCTGCATAAACCAAGTCAGATTACAAGAGTGAAGGCGTCTCCACCACAGGGCACAGAAAAAGAGCCCCGTAGAATCAAGTGGGTCTGAGATGTAATCTTGAAATAACCAGTGGGAAGGAGGAGAGGGTGGAAATGGAAATGTAGGTGTGGATGTTGCCAGGCTCTGGGAGGGGGTGTGGTCCCCTAGAGAGAGCTGCTGCAGGGAAGGCACTGGGGTGACAGAGGAACTTGGGGAAGAAACGTGTGGGGTGTGGGGAGAGCCCCCAGGGGAAGCCCAGCAACAGGAAGGAGTGGGTGTGGTGCGGGGATCTCCCAAGAGGCCATTCATCAGGTCTGGCAATATTTGGAGACGGAGGAATCGTCTGGGCACCTTGCAACCCACATATATGCAGCCAAGAGTCTCTGCCATCGAAGGGATCCCAGAGCTCTTGTAGGATCCAAGTCTTTATTTTTTAATGGGAAAATAGATCAAGGAGAAGGAGCTGATGATAAATGCACTTTCAGTTGCTTGGCAAGGAGTGGAATTCAGGATCTTACACATTTTCATTTTTGGTCTTATACCCCTCCTGCCTCAGCCAGCACAATGGGGAGGCACTGTCTGTCTGGAGTCAGAAGCTTTGAGAAGACTGAGTCCTGAAGCAACACGGCCAATCCATCTCTTTGATTCTGGGTGACAGCCACAATCTGTTCCCGAGTTTCATGGCCCGAGAACAGTGGGGGCCACTGCCATAGAAAATAATATGCCGTTGGCCAAGTTGCCGCCATCCTTTAAAGGAGGGCTCCAACATCCAGCCAGTCACAGAGCCCCCTGGCTTTGAAATTCTCATGCAGGTGTGGTTTCTTTCCAATGCTTTCGGTGCAAGTGATTTAGTACTTAGGAAAATTCTCAAAGCTGACTTTTTCAAAATCTCAGTTGTGCCATTAGAAAACTCTTCTTTAGCAGAGAAAGCACCCAACACAGATTTGTAACCTCTGGAGATTGCAGAGTTCTGAGAAAGACTGTGAAAGAAAATCGAAAACCAGCTCTGAGGAGCTGCTCAGAGCAGCCAATGTTGATTGAAGGAATGTCAGCAGTTATTCCTGGAAGATAAGTAGACGGCTCTTCATAAGAAAATTCAGTCCACAAAAATGCATATTTTCTTACATTAAATTCCATAATACAAAAAAGGAGCATGTAGTTTTTCTGTGACTGATATTTTTTAAAATAGGAAGTCATGTTGGCAATCGTAGGTTACACAGGCTTTATGCAGAGAGATCGTAGTTTGCTGTAGCCATATTTCAAAAATTTGTTTTGCCAACATTTCCCAAGCATTTTTTGGATACGCTTTTTAAAATGCAAGATAAATGGTCATTTCTAACCCCTACCAGCAACTCCAATTCAGACTTTCAACGTCTGAAGGGATGCCTGAGGTTGTGAAAGAGAAAACCCATTGTAAGTTGGGCTAAATGAGAAACAAGTACATTGGGTCACCTAAGCTGAAAAGTTCAGTGGTAGGACTAGCTTCTGGCATGAGAAGTGCAGATATCAAACAGTGTCATCAGGAGCTGGGTGATTTTTGCTCTGATTTCTGCTAAGTTGGCTTAGGTCTAAATATTTGAGTGCTAAGGAGATGGAGTCAATGATTCGATCTTTAACCTCCTCTTGGGATTCAGTTCCAACGGTAAACAAGATTCTCTTTTCCAAAAGTCACCACATCTCATTGCATCTTTTTGGCTCTGGCTGAGTCGTGGCCATCATGGAGTGCGCCACTGGAGCTGTGGAGAATGCACTGGGGTCCCTGGCTAGGCCTGGGTTGTGTCATGTGTCCCTGGAGGTGGGACATGGCACACCCCCTGCTGGGACCACACGGACTGGGAATGGACGATTCCACAGAGCTTCCACCACCAATAGTGTAGCTCCAGAGGAGGGCTGCAGATGCTACACAACAAAAGAGTTGTCCACTACACTTTCCAAACAGACGAATTGTGGGGTTACTATTAACATTACAGGGGAGGCTTCACTTAAGAAAAGGATACTTCAGAGGAGGATTCACTGAAGGCTTTCTTTAAGCAGTTGTCTCTAAATGCAGTTAATCACTTGTTTAGTGATCATTAATGCTTCAGTGGAAAGACTGAAGGAAGAAAATCTTAAAGCTGAAATGTAACAGTCACTGTCAATGGAGAATCAATCAAGAAAGAAACAAAACAAATTTGAAATGGTAAGTTAGTCAACTGGAAAATAGAATTTGATTTACATGAAACTTCTCACAAAGATGACTATGCATGAAGCAAAGTGGAGTCTATTGAGAAAGAAAACTGCACTTATTTACGAATATGTTTAGGAATGGTCCTAGTTCTCGTAAGCAAGCAAAATTATTCTGTGAGTTTTAGCTACCCCTAAGTAAGTGATTAGAGGGCTTCCAACACAGCACTTCCCCAGCCCTTAACTTTGACCAAGTCAGCCACTAACCTACAACCTACCACTTTGACAAAGGGCCGCTGAGTTGTTTGGGGCACCTGCTAATATTAGAGACTTTCTGGGATACCTGAGAAGCCCAAGATAGTTGTTGAGATCAGTTCTTGTATTGACTCTTACAATCTAAAGTAGACGCAGGTGGGATTTTATTCAGAAAGTTCTTATTACTTATTGGCCATTGAATGCATATGAAGGTTCTTATTTAACATTTACAAATCATATAGGTCAATGTTCATTTGTTTGGGATGTTTTAGTTCCACTATAATATAACTTGTTGTCATGTTAACTTATTTTATTTATTTTTGTTGTTGTTTATATTTAGTCATTATGTTGACTGGCACATTTGGGCTCATGGCTCACTTTAATAAACTGTTAGTTTTATTATTACAAAATACCTGCTTTTGCCCCATTTAGAGCCATTAGGCCTAAATTCTTCATTATCTTCATTATTTTTCATTAATATCACTATTTTTTCTTTCCTTTTTCATGTCCTAATATCTATTTGCCTATTCCTTTATTTTCAACTTTACCACTTTGTTAGGAAGATTTTTTTTACACAACATATAGTGGGTTTTTAAAAACACAGTCTGACAATCTCTGCTTTAATAGGGAAGTTTATGTCATTCACATTTAGTGTACTAAGTGATATGCTTGACTTTATTCTCTATCTTACTTTATGTTTTCTAAAATGTGTATACAGTTTGTCTTTTTTTCTTTTCCTCATTTTGGACAGTTTGATCCATTTATTTCCATTTTTTCCTCTGTTAATTTGGCATTTCTGTATTTTTTTATTCAGCTACTAACTATTCTCCCATTCCTCATTCTTATAATTCATATACTTTTTTTTTCATTGCTGGATAAAAACCAGAAACCAAAGTGTTCTATTCTATTACTCTTTACTTCAGGCAAAGTAAATAATATAAAACAGTTGGATTATTTTACTCTGTTCCCTCCTTATAACTTCTAGTTATAGCTAAGATAGTTTAGCATTTTTAGTTCAAGAAAATTTTTAGAATTTTCCCCTGAACACTATAATCAGCCTTTACTAATTTTCCATCTTTATTATTATTAATTTGGAATTAACGCTAAATAAAGGCTGCAAAATTCATGGCTACCCAGTATTTTTTCTCTTATTTACCATACAATTTTTTTTTAAGTTGACAACAGATAGGTTGACACTCAAGTTTGTTCTCTCCCTGTCATTCTCTTACTATAGATATGGGTATAATTTCATTATTAATGAAGACAAAATAAAACAACACTGTATTACCTCCAACCAACTACAAAAAATTATAATGATCACTAATTACCTTTTAATAGTCTATGTTCAAATGTAATCTTAATCCCTGTATTACTAATCAGATTCTACTCTGAGCATTTATAAAGCCCCTTCCCACTGGTCTAAATGTGCATGCACATATTTACGCTTGTGTTATGGGTCAGTAGAGAATCTGGGAAACGGAAATGGCTGTGGAGATGGACTTTATGTAAATGATCATTGGAGGCTGTTTAGCTCACTCTATTACAGTTTTGTTCTCAATTTCTCAGTGTTTTTCTTGCCATACTTTCGCCTCCTGCCTGTATTTTAGTAAGACACTATCATAGGTATTTTAATTGCTACCCCATGAGATAGGCCTCTTAAGGGGAAAACTCTGCCCCTCCAGTACAGGCCTTGCCTATACAAAAGCTGCTGAATATATATTTACTTTACCTAAAATGTCAGCTTGGGGCATGGAAAGGATGTGTCGGGGGTGAAGTCTCTCCTAAGGCTGCCAAGCTTCCCTTGGGGGTTTCTGACCTCAATCTCCTATTTCCAGGGAAAGCCTCTTGAGGAGACCATCTCATCTTGGTGGGCCATTGCTTGGAGAGGGACGGTAAATGCAGAATGGGGTGTGACTGTTCAAACAACTGGGAGGTGGGTGTTCCCTGCACATGGGACTTAGAGGCTAAGCCAGGGAGGTCCTGGTAAACCAGGACAGAACATGTTGGTCAGTAGAGTAGAAGAAGTTCTCCACACAGCTCAGACCCCACCCGCACCAGCCCTAGGCATTGGAACTCTGCCCTGGGGAGAGCTCCCCGTCCTCTCTCCCCTGGGTGGGGAACAATCCATTCTGCCTCTTACTTGAGTCTTTGCAAAGCACTCACATGCATTGTCCATGCATCCTTCTCACAGTCACCCTATGGATTCAGGAAGGGAGATGGGACCAGCCCCGTGTCACTGATGAGAAAGCTGAAGCACGATTGCATCTTGGTGCATTTGCCCCCACCCCACACTCCAGATGCTGTTTCCTGAGAGGACAAGGGATTTCTAGTTTGCCAAAAATAGTCTGAGGGAGTTACTATTTTGTCCTGATACAAATAATGGGCAATTGAAATGCAGACACTGATTTTAGGGGAACTTATATAAAATAGGCAAATGAAACAGACAGAACACTAATTTTCCACAAACTCATGGATTTCCTTTCATCACCGTTTCTTATTGTTCCTTCAGAACTGAGAGTTGTTTTGCCTGGACTTTGCATCTTTATGCTAGGAACTGCCGGAGAGGGGGCAGGGCTGGGGCGGGGCCGAGTGCAGTCGTGAGGGCTGGGGTGGAACAGGGCAGGCTGGAACAGTGAAGGAGTATCTTGGAATTCCTTTCCCTCTGTTTTTCATACACCCCAGGAATGGGGCAATATACTGCGATTTCATTCATGTTGTCATTCATGTGCTCATTCAACAGATGTTTCTGAACAGGGCTGGGAGTTGGAATGCAGGGATGAATGAGCCCATCCTGGCCACAGAGCAGCTCAGAACTTGCTCTGGCCCTCCTGAGATGCGGACTGGGTCTCCTTTCTCCCAGAGCCATATCTGTGATCGGAGGCCTGGACTCAGCCATGTTCCTCACTCCGTGTTCATTTGTTTGGGATGTTTCAGTTAGTGTCTGCCTAAGAGCACATGCCTGCCGGGCAGCATGTTGCCCAGCCATCTCTCCCGAGGCCTACTCTGGCACCAGCCTTAAAGACAGGCTCTGAACAAAGTATCCACATTTCATTCAAAGATTGATGGAGGAAAAGCATGTTAACCTTAGTCACACTGTCATCGCCCCGAGGTGGGGAGGACGGTGGGGCCCATGTGGTTCGCAATGCCCGGCATCCTGCACCTCAGGGGTCTGGGGACAGCTGCTCCCCGGCTCACATGCTTCTGCTAACAGGACTGTCAGCTCCTGGCGTGCTCCAACCCCTGTCCTGTGCCTTTGATCACCCAATTAGCCTGCCCTCTGTTTCTGGGGTTTTGTTCTTACCCATACAGAAAGCAAAAAGTTAAAATACTAAATTTTCCCTTGTTCTTATCTTTTCCCTTTGCAGCTGTCGTTTTCTGGTATTCAAGGGTTTGCATGTTAAGACCCCTACTCTTGGGTTGACACCATCCCATGATCACATGCCCAACCCCTAGGAAGGCAGAGCACATGCATCCTGGCGGACAGCTGCTGTCGATCCATCTGTCAGACTTGCCATAACTAGCATATGGCTGAAGCTTCCGGAAGCACTGGCACAGGCGACTCATTCAGCGCCTGTTTGTTGAGCAGTTACTGCGTTCTCATCGCCACTCACACTAGGCACTGCATCAACACTCAGTGACCCCGAGAAGTGGCTTTCTATTCCTTTCCAGGAACAGTGCCTGAAACTTACATTGTCCTCAGATCCATCAAAAGAATAAACACTAGATCTCATTTATTCAGTGCGCTTAAAAGAAAAACCCATTCACAGTACATTTCCTTCAGCTCTCTGAATCTCCATGTGGTCACAGGCTGGTTTCTACTCGCCAGCTCACTCTACGACTGTTTGCTATTAGTTTCTACAAATAATTCCACTCGTTGGGTGTCCAGAGATTCAGGTCATCAGAGTGAACATTTTAAAACTCAGCCGTGGGAGCTTCCTAAGAAATGAGAAAGCTGACGCTTTCGGTTGCTCTGAAAAATCAAATTCCTAACAGCTTCATTTTAGTCTCTGCACAAAACAGTCTCATTATTTTTGAAACATCTGATTTGAAGGTGATTTGTGTAAAAAAAAAATGTGTAAGCCTAGTCCCCTTGTGACTTTAAGGCTAGAAATTAGACAGTTCTGTGGGGACATCACCAGAAAACGGCCTCACCTACATTCAAGACGCCGCCTCCTTCCTCCCAACCTGCTAGAATATTAATTCCTGCAGTGGCAATGGTAAAAGGTCAGTGACTTTTCACCTTTGAAAAATGAGTTTCCATGGTAACAAAACCACGATGGACAATTCACAGTGCAAAACAAAACAAAACAAGCCTAAAGTCCGGGCCCTGCTCAAACTTCAGCCGTGAAGACACTCGACAGCCTAACCACCGTTCATACAAACTTAGCGACCTGCCTGGTAAACAAAAGCGGAATTCAGAAGCTCAGTAGGACCGATGCGCCTGCGATCCCGCCTTGCTGAAAACACTTGAGATTAAAATTTTAGTTTCATGCCTTAGTCCTTCAACATACGGCAGGTGACTTTCAAACAAAGTAAACGAGAAAGAATAATTGGCTGATGGGAGATGGGAGAAACAACTGTGTCACCAAGTCTGCAGGCCCCAGCGCACCCCGTGCTCCCCGCAGCCCGGGCTTGTCGGGAATATGCACAGTATCTGTAGCTCTTGCGGTTTTGGGGGTGGCTTTGTTTGTGATATTTAATTATACTGGTAGGTCCAAACGAAGTACACAATTTATAGACTCCTGTTTCTCATGGAAGAGGCAGAAAGTGATCTATTTGCAGGAGTTATGTATTTTTTTCAGGCACTTTACGGAGACACCCCAACCCCCCTTGGCTGCTGACTGTAAAATAAGAAAACTATTACCCAGCTGGGGCAACAATAGACTCCCACAGTGCCTTTCTGCTCAGCTCACAGCTGCAGGAAAGTGGAGGCTCAGCAGCAGGCAGCATTCTTCCCGCAGCCCCTTCTGTGGGCAGGGAGCCTCCCACTGATCCAATGTATTTCTATGCAAAGCGCAGAAGAAGTGACATTTTAAAAGTTTTGACCTTTGTTTGTTTTTTTTTTTTTTTTTTGCATGAACCGAAGCATACATTTTTTAAACCTTCTGACGGGGTGTCTGTTAGAATCGGCAATAGCCATTACTGTAATAATGTTTCAAAATTTGAAAATTCTATATTGAATATAATGCAGATAACCTTTGTGTAGAAGATGATAGTGATGGGGGCTTGGAACCACTTTCTTATTGTTCCAGGAAAACAGATTATGACAGATTTCAGGCATATTTAGAAAACAATATCACTGGATGCAATGTTTTCATTTGCTAATTTCAGACTTTGATTTTTTTTTCCGGAAAACGATTTGGAAGAGTTTTGCATTTATATCATAAAGTGCTTCCATTTAATATTAACAGCAATGTTATTTGTTCAGAAAGCCGTCCTTTGCATTAAAAAAGCATTATCTATAGAATTTAGTTTTTATACCAACATATTTAGGTATGGGGTTTCTGGGTTTTTTTTGTTTTTTTTTTTTAAGTTTAACTTTCATTTGAATCCAAACTTCTCCAAAAAAAAAAACAACAACAACAACAACAAAATAACCAAGGGACAAAATGACAAGACTTTTCTTTTTAAGACCTTCCAATTAGCAAGGGACATGAATGGGAGAAGGGCTCAAAGTAAAAAAAATTAACAAAAGAAAATTAGAGCAAATGTGACGTTAAATTATTTACAACGAAAGATAGGTGAATGGGAAGGAGATGAGATATCAAATTCTCAAGTTAGACGATTATGTGACTTTTGAGTCTCAGACTCAAAAGATGCAGGATGGGGTGTGACTGTTGAAACAGATGGGAGGACTAGAGGACTCGGCCTCAGGCTGCTTCTGAGCACCTTGAGTTTCCTAACTTACCCAGCTGATCATCGTCATCAGATTTTAACTTTTATTTTCAAGACTAGAAGATGTGCAGGGCAACGTGAGCATTTATCCCCTCTAAGGTGCTCAAAAATAAATGTTCCAGCCCCTTCTTGGCTTTTCTGAAGCCAACTTAATAAAAATGATCATCTACGCCAACAAGCTGTAATCACCTGATAGGTTCATGCTGTCCACTGCACAGAGAAAACCAACTCACCGAGGCCAGGGCATTGCAATAAAGAAAGAGTTTAATTGACGGAGGAGACTGAGTTATCACCCAAACCCATTTCCCAAAGACTTGGAGGTTAGGGGTTTTCGCCGATAGTTTCGTGATCAGGAGATAGGGAATGGGTGCTACCAGTTGGTTGCGGATGAAATCGTAGGAGCGTAAAAACGAGTCCACCTCTCAGCGTGGACACGTTCCCCCTGCACTGACTCCACCTCTCAGCATGGACACGTTCCCCCCGCGCCGAGCCCACCTCTCAGCATGGACACGTTCCCCCTGCACTGACTCCACCTCTCAGCGTGGACATGTTCCCCCCGCGCCGAGCCCACCTCTCAGCGTGGACACGTTCCCCCTGCACTGACTCCACCTCTCAGCGTGGACACGTTCCCCCCGCGCCGAGCCCACCTCTCAGCGTGGACACGTTCCCCCGGCGCTGAACCCACCTCTGAGTGTGGAGACTTTTCCCTCGCGCTGGGCCCACCTCTGAGCGTGGAGACGTAACTGCCGCGCTGGGCCCACCTCTGAGCGTGGAGACGTAACTGCCGCGCTGGGCCCACCTCTGAGCGTGGAGACGTAACTGCCGCGCTGGGCCCACCCCTGAGCGTGGAGACGTAACTGCCGCGCTGGGCCCACCCCTGAGCGTGGAGACGTAACTGCCGCGCTGGGCCCACCCCTGAGCGTGGAGACGTAACTCCTGCGCTGGGCCCACGTCTGAGCGTGGAGACGTAACTGCCGCGCTGGGCCCACCCCTGAGCGTGGAGACGTAACTGCCGCGCTGGGCCCACCCCTGAGCGTGGAGACGTTCCCCCTTCACTGAGTCCGCCTCTGAGAGTGAAGACGTTCCCCCCGGCGCTGGGCCCACCTCTGAGTGGAACCCACAGTACAGCCTCATCATGGCTCACCTGTCCAGGTGGAGTTAGCTGGTCAGAAGTGCAAAGTCTGAAAAGACATCTCTTTTTTTTTTTTTTTTTGAGCAAAAGGCCGACCTGAGGCTCTACCATGGTGATGTCATCTGCGGCATACCTGGGGAAGTTACAAATCCTGTGGCCTCTGGAACAACGGCTGATTGCCATTTAACGATATCCTAGCAGAACCCCACTGCTGTCATCATCCTCACGTTGTGGCCTTTCATTTAGTTGTAAAAGGTGGTTTTGTGAAGAGTTACTCTCATCCTTACTTTAAGGTTAAACTATAAACTAACTTCCTCCTGAAGTCAGCTTAGCCTACACCTAGGAGTGACCGAGGGCAGCTTGGAGGTTAGGAGCAAGACGAAGCCAGCAATGTCAGGTTTCTCTTAATGTCATAATTTTGCAAACGTGATTTCACAGCCAAGTGTTCTCCTTGAACGCAGGCCTGGGCACCAGGAGCCTGGGGCTGAGATTTAAATTCTATTTTTCCCATTATTCCTTGCTTTGAGCTGATCAGTTAACTTTTTCTTCTCTCTTCCTTGAATGTGGAGGCAATAACAATCATTATTGCCGTCAGACGGCGGCCAGTGGATAACTAGTCAGTGTAAATTGCTAAATTGACAGGACTGCTTTCGCTAAATCACGTAATTGTTAAAAATACTGCAGACATCAAGAGCCTGATTTAATTTAGAAAATTCAGATTGTGTCTATAGCACCCAAACAATTTGCCAACTCAAACTCATTCAAGTAAAAAGATAGATCAGTCAAGCTGGCACAATGCGTTTATGAAAAATTTGTATTGTATATGAGAAAAGCCTTTTTATGATCTTATAAAGGGAAACACTTTGGAACTACAATGACATTTTAAAACTCATTGATGTTCTTGAGAAGTTCAAATCATGGAATTTTAGGGTGTAGACTACTCAGACTCGCCCAGGGTCCCAGAGACAGAGCAGAGGTAGAACTGGAAGCTCATTGTGTGTCCTTTTCCTGAGCACCCCCTGGAGCTCCTCTCACCTGCCCCTCCCCTCTGCCGCCTCCCCCTCCTCCCCCTCCTTCCCCTCCTTCCCCTCCTCCCCCTCCTTCCCCTCCTCCCCCTCCTCCTCCTTGTTTTGCTCAGACTTCAATCACAGCAGCTGATGTGAAGCCCAGTGGGACTGGCCATCTCCTTCCTCACCCCGCACTTTCTGTGCCCCTGCCCCGTGCTCACAGCAGCAGCCACTTGCACACCTCTCGCCTTCAGAGCATGCGTTGGCAAAGGAACACCCACTGGAAGGACCTCACTGCAGATCAGAGCAAGGACACTGCCCAGGTGGTGGTGAGGGGCCCCGAGGATGCATCTGTGGCCCAGCAGCATGACTTGGGTCACCACCCAGGGCACAGGCAGGCCCCGCAGCCAATGAAATCTTAGGGGCCTCCTCCTGGAAGCCTGCTCCTCGCTATTTCTGACTGTCACTCTATTAAGGCAAATTTCAAACATATGATTTCCTGAACTGCAGGGCCTCTCCTGTCCCCATGAGGATGAAGGAGGGCATACGTGATGTTTAGCCTCATCTGTCTCCATTATGTCACAAAGTCCTCCTGCTATGCCAACCTCCGTGCCTGGGACTGTCACCACCCTGAGGGTCTGCCCCTTGGGTTTGGGGTGCTGAGGGTCTGACCTTAGCCCTATCATGGAGGCGGTGGGAGGGTGCAGGTTATCCACAGCCAACTACAGAAAGCAGCACCGAGAAGATAGGAATACACACAATGCAGGCAGAACTGCATTTAAAATCCGAACCAAGATGCAGACTCCGTGCATGCAGGATGCTACCTGGCACGATTTCTCTGGGCACCTCATATGGGTTGACCAGTTAACAGGTCAAGGCAGTTTCAGCTGACGGCCTCTTAAGGCGTCTGCAGGGCTCTATATGAAAACCCTCCACTGGGGGAAAGCCCTTGATGGCTGCACTGTGTGATCCACATATAATGAAACTTACATTGCGCGAAGATGCGGCCTGCCATTTTGAGATTTAAGAGTAGACAAAAGTGAGTGGCTGTAACTCACTAAGGAAAATGAGCTGCTGAATATCCGTGGCAGTGTGGGCAGCATTTTCCAGTCAGGGAAGAGCATCTTTAGAAAGCTGGTCAGGAGATTTGGGAGGCACAGAAAGTCCTTAGTCCCTGACACACCGAAAATGTGTCCCTAAGGCACAGAAAGTCCTTAGTCCCTGACACACACAGAAAATGTCAGGAGCATTTTCTGGTCGCTGAGTGTGGGGCTTTACCACCCTGGGACTTCCAGGGCTCCAAACTTTGAGCCGGGTCTTCCAACATCACCACACAGCAAGCTAAACCCAACAAGACAGGGGGGCTGTGAGCCCTTTCTCCTCTCACTGCTGGAAAAACCTCCCCCAAATTTCAGAAGAATTATACAGGGGGGTGCAATGGGGGAGAAGAAATGTTGGTAACTGTATTCTGACAAGAAACCCAGATCGTGTTAAAATACCAAAGGTTTTTTTGTTTCCTCTGTGTGTTTTTTACTAAGCTCCGTTTTTATCACCTGTAAAATGGGGATAATAACAGTGTTTTCCTCATAGATGGAAAATATCTCAGGTAATGCCTATATAGCACTTACACCTCACACAGTATAATGAGTGACAGTTTTTATTATGAAAAATGTCCACACAAGAAAAAATAGATTAAAATAGCTCAAGAGAATAAAAAGGCGTCCTATGGAGGAAGTGAAAACAAACACACATTTTTGCCATGGAGTGGCTTTTGAGAGGCAGAGGGGGATTATTCGCTTGCCTGCTGTCTCATCCAGCCAAAGCATTCTATTTATAGGACATGCTTAGGTGTGACCATTTTCTGGAACCTTTCCTAGGAAAAAGCTGCACAGCACATTTCAGGACAAATGCACAGAGTGGTATCCAAAGTTGAGGGTCCTTTACACACAAAATAAAACTTGCTCACGACTGCGTGTCTTTGTCTCTGCTTTGTCCAGAACTTCTTCCCGGGAGCTGAGTAGCACATCTGCAGGACAGTGAGAGCCAGGGATGCACATTGGTAGAAGAGGACGGCAGCCACACCACACACCCCAAAGCGGGAAGCTGGAACAGAAGCCTCAGCCAACAACTCAGCTTGTGCACTGACCATTATTCAAATATAATGTGAAAAGCTGCAAATCTATCAATTGCCCTTTAATTTGATTTCATGTGTCACTAATTTATTTAGCTGAAAGAGGTCTTAGAGAATGATGAGTATAGACACAAAGCGGGGCTATAGAATCTGCCGAAAGAGCAGACATCAGTGTGGAGTTGAGGTGTTTCAGGTTCATCTCTGTCCTTCTCTCTCTTTTTGTCTCTCAGCTTCGGTCTCTGTTTCTTTCTCTTTTAGCCTTTCTCAAAATTAAGCTATTTCTCCAAGCATAACTCAGATTTTATTCATGGAGATGGATTTTCTTTCTAAAGTCTCTGCTTCAGTGTAAGCACTATCAAGAGAAAAACCAGTGGCTGCAGCCAATGTGTACCTCTCATGGGTCTGGAGTGGATAGAGGCCACACACAGAACATGATAGAGGCCACATGCAGAACACAATAGAGGCCACACGCAGGACACGATAGAGGCCACATGCAGGACACGATAGAGGTCACATGCAGGACACGATAGAGGCCACATGCAGGACACGATAGAGGTCACATGCAGGACACGATAGAGGCCACATGCAGGACACGATAGAGGCCACATGCAGCACATGATAGAGGCCACATGCAGAACATGCTAGAGGGGGGCCTCTCACCATCAGGCCTGTGAGGGTAGTGCTGCTGGTATCCCCATGTTATAATTGAGGAAGTGGAGGCTTGGAGAGATTTGACACCTTGAGTAAGGCCGTCTTGTAGGCAAATGGAGCTTCTGGGAGGAGGACTCAGGTCCTCACTGAGGAGCCGTAGCTGTCAGGTGTCTCTTAATAGTTTCTTCCAGTCACTTTGGGCTCCCGGCCTTTTACCGTCCAAACCAGCCTAAGCCTGCCCAGATGTGCAGCTGTATTCATTTCAGCAAAACATTAGAACCATACATGAAATAAAGTATTTAAAAAAAATATCCGCCTAAGGATAAAGATCCTCTCAGAAACCCCATGGACCTAGAAAACACACAAATGCATCTTACTCGATAACTAACATGTGGAAAGTTCATTTACAGTTCACTGAGAGAGAACAAATCTCTCTTAGTTGCCAGGTGAAGCAGGAGCTGTTTGTATAATTATTTGAAATGAGTCCTCTAAGAGGATGCACTGACTGCTGAAGAGGCGTTCCCCATGAGCCTGTGTCACATGGCTTTCTCTGTGGCTAACAGGTGCCATTTTCTTCCTTTCCGCTCTCCCATGTGAAGAGGTGTTAAAATGTCCACACCAAAACCTATCAGTAGTGCTGTATGTGGCCTCTATCACATGCTGCGTGTGGCCTCTATCACATTCTGTGTGTGGCCTCTGTCACATTCTGCATGTGGCCTCTCTCATGCATGTTCTACATGTGGCCTCTATCACATGCTGCGTGTGGCCTCCATCACGTTCTGCGTGTGGCCTCCGTCACGTGCTGCCTGTGGCCTCCTTCACGTTCTGCGTGTGGCCTCCATCACGTGCTGCCTGTGGCCTCTGTCACGTGCTGCCTGTGGCCTCTGTCACGTGCTGCCTGTGGCCTCCATCATGTTCTGCAGGTGGCCTCCATTAATCATGTGAACAGCAAAAGGCTGGAGTGCATTGCTCATTGACACTGTTTCTTATTCCCTCCTCATGATGTGTTATGCTAATCATTAACTAATTAATTAACTCACCAGTATCTGTTGCGTGCCTGGCACTTAAGAGACTTTGCTAGAATATCTGAGTGCAGCTGTGACTGGAATGAAGTCCCTCCCAGTTTCTGTTTATTGCTTCTACACATTTATCCATAACCCTGGACAGCTGGGTTGAAAGCCCCGTCGTGTCTCCCTCCCTCTCAGGGCTGGCCTCCGCTCAGCACTTGGCGCTCGCAGGGAAAGTCTCACCAGCAGTGCGAGTCGAGGCGAACACCCCAAACGCACAGGGCAGCCGTTAAAAGCTGAGGTGCTAATTTGGATAATATTTGCCAGTTTACTTATTTAGTTGACTAAATTTAAATTTCCTTGGCTGACTGAAGTCACAAGGGACCTGGCAGGCCCAGGGCCAGGCAGCACCCCACCTGCGCCCTCTGGGAGGGTGGCCCCGACAGTCTTTGCCAGGACGCAGGGTTCGAGGACATCCTCACCTAACCTGAGCCGGGTTAGAAAGAGTCTTGCTCATCACATCCCTTAGCTCAGGATTTTCCCCAAGAGATGCCCAGACAACCAGGACAGGCAGAGGAAGGTCACGAAAAGGTGGTCGCTGGTGACTCATCAGCCAGGATTGAAAAACAGGCTCTGATGAAGGAGACACAGAGAGGCCAAGAAGATGGAGGTGGGGACACCTTGGAGGGACCCGAAGGCCTGGACCACTGAGAAGCCTGTGCCCTTGGGATTCCACATGGAGCCCAACTCTGGGCCAGGGGCATCTAAGGCCCTCATGGGAGGGTACCCCTCACCCCCACAGATGGGGAAGCCAGGCTCCAAGGGGCACCAGGCTTGCCCACGGGTGAGTGCAGAGCTGCAGCCAAGGTCAGGTCCAGAGCCTCGGCATCCAACCTCCAGCCACACCCGGGACCCCTACATCCGGCCTCAGCTATGCTCCGGGACCCCGCAGACCCCTTTTCCAGCCATGCCTTGAGACCCCTACACCCCTCCCTCCCCCAGCCATAACCGCCTAGGGAGTCCCCGCAGTCCTGAGCTTGGGGTCCCAGCAGCAGCCCCATCCCCCAACCCAGGACTGAGACGCCTTGTAAGAAGGGGAAGCCTGGGTGAGAGGAGGCCTCGGGAGGGAGGAAGACTTTCTTTCCTGGTCTGCTGTTCCTATGTTGGTGGCTGCCTTGTCCGACTCTTTTGCCTTGTCCCAGGCACGTCTGTGCCTGGGCGCATGGGTGGGCGGCCCAGCGTGTCCCTGACGGCACCTTGCCCAGGCCCCCTCCTCATCCATGCACACTGGCCAGGAGCCCACCACACTTCTCCCTGGCAGGTGCACAAGAAGGAAGGAAGTGGCCTGCGTGGAACGGACCCTGGTGACCTTTAGAAATAGAAGAGGGACCCTCAGAAGCTTGGCTGACCCCACAGTGAGGACGACGCCAGGGCCTAGAGCTCCTTCTGCAGTGGTGCAGGGGTCTTTCTGGCCCAGCGCGTAGGTGCAGGAGGCCACCCGCCTCTCAAACCAGGTGCTGTGTGTCAAGTGAGGAGGAATCGGGACAGGCCAGGCCAGGGCAGGCAGGGAAAGGTCAGAGCCAGGGTGGGAAAAAGGAAGGGAAAATGCAACTCCTTGCTCTTGCTGCTCACAGCTTTCCCCCACAGCAGCGGGCACCGGCTTTGTGCTCACCCATGGTCCGTGGCAGCTCAGCCGGTGCAGCAGGCAGTCCGAGCCTCTGGGGCCTGTCATGTACTGGCCTCTACCTGTGGCGAGGCTCCTCCAGTGGGCTCCCTTCCTTCCAGAAAGTCCTAATCCAGAGCTCAGGTGAATCCTGACTTTGCAGGGAGGTCAAAGCTGTCTTTCTGGACAGGTTGCATCTGAGCTGAGCTGGAAGGGTGCTGGGAGTTGGACGGGCAGAGAAATCAGGAAGAGCATTTCTGCCAGGTGGGAGGAGCAGCCTGAGCCTCTGCAAGGCTGTGACCCCTGGGATGGGGTGAGCTGGTGGGGGAAGCCACAGGGGATACTGGATGCAGGCTGGAGGGTGAGGCCTGACAGCCCAGAGGCTGCAGCTTTACCCAGGAAAGGGTTCTCTCACACAAGGCAGGAAGGGGGCAGCCAGGCCCAGGCTCTGGACAGCAGCGCTGACTGGGTGTGAGGAGCCATGACAAGGGGCGGGAGCACGAGACCCTCGGAGGAGGCTTCTGCATGGGAGAAGAGCAGAAATGGCACAGTGAGATGGGTGGGGGTGGGCTCAGCTTGCAGGAGCAAGGGAGGATCGCCAGGGCAGAGAGGGCTCAGGGAAGTGCCCGGGGTCTGGAAAGCAGCGCAGCTTTGTAGGAAACGAGTGAATGGCGTGGAAGGGAAATGTGGTGGGTTGTGGGCTCAGCAGATGCTATTTGTACTGACAAATGACCACAGACAGGCGGCTTAGACGGCAGAGCTCATTCTCTCCCAGCCCTGGAGCCAGGCGGGCGGGACTGCTTCCTTCCCAGGCTGCAAGGGAGCCTCTGTCCCAGCCTCTCCCCAGCTTCCGGTGGCGGCCGGCCATCCTCGGTGCCTCTCAGCATGTGGAAGCACCACCCGACCTCTGCCTGCATCTTCACGGGCTCCTCTCCCCGTGTGTGTCTGTGTCCAAATCACCCCTTTTTCTAAGGACATGGCCATAAGCATTCCGGCCCACCCCACTGCAGGGTGACCACCTCCGAGCTGAACTAATGACATCCAGTGACCTTATTTCCAAATAAGGACACACATTCTGAGGTACTGGGTGTCATGTCTTCACCACGTCTTTTTGGGGAACACAATTGAGCCCGTAACACTGCTTTTTAGGATTTAAAGCTTTACATTATTTAATAGCGAGATGGAGTTTCTATTCTTCTTCCATCAGGACTTCAGAGTGAACGTGGTTTGCAAATCCTGCTTCCGATGTCCATGGGAGACTGCTGCCGCGTCCACGTCCCCTTGCAGGGGCCAGGTGGGGCTCTGTGAAAAGCACACTCTTCCTCAGCCAGCTGGGCCGGCCAGCGCGCTGGACTTTGCTGGGCATCCATCCTGGGCTCAAGTTGCAGGGTAGGGTTCCGGGCTGATGGACAATGCAGGGACCACACAGACAGACGGCCCTCAACTCCGTCACCCCACACTGCCAGAGAAGCTACTCTCCCAGCAACATAGCTGAAGAGTGAAAGGAATGGGGCAGAAGATGGCATGGAGCCCGAAGAGTGCCCCGCAGATCTGTAATTTGGGCTAATGAGATGCTCCAGAGCGAGCTGACTCGGTTACGTAAGAATCCGGAGCTGCCTCCTGCGTTCCTGCCTGGCTTTATTTTTGTTGCCTCTCCGTGGGGTTCATTTAAGGTCTGTGGTGGCTGAAGTATTTTAGCCTGAGTGATGGTGGCAAACAGTGTGTCCTTGTGTGTATGTACAAGGGTGACCCAGGGAAGGGTGTTGGGGAAAGCAAGCCGCCAAGAACCCCACCACCCACAACTCAGAGGCAGAGCTGTGGTCAGTGGCTGCACGGCCCCGGCCTTCTTTCCGTCCTGAGGACCGTCTTCCACATCAGGATGAAGTGAAGGGCAGCTACCGCACGTCCTTTTGGGAGCACACCACCGCCTGAAACCATGGTGAAGCGAGATGCAAAGCAAGCAATTAACCAGGAAAAAATACCCAAGGAGCTACCGGGAAAATCGTTAAAACACAGAAAAACAAGCAGGATAATTACACAAAATGCCTCCACCAACTCGGAGGAAAAGAGGGGCTTAGAATTGATGGTAACAGCTGGATTTCACCCTCCTATCACAGCAATCGGATGTTTCAAGGAATACATTTTCTTTAAAATGGAAATATATTTTAGTCTTTTGGGGGAGGTACTTCTAATATTGTTGCATTTTATAAGAGTGTTGAAAGTTTTCTTACTGAAGACAAGGCACACTGGGCCTTGTGCTGCAGATTTAAGACAAAATGGGAACGCTTCTAATCATCTGCTCTATGACTTCTGAAATTGGGAGGATTTTTCCCAGTATGGTTCTTACAAATATGGCTGCCAGAGCAAGGTCACAAAATCTGTTGAAGAACCATTTTCCTCCGTCCCACCCCCCACCAGCCCCAAGTAAGTCCATAATCCTGAGTCTGCATAGAATCTACAGAAGGTGACTGTTGGCAATAGGGACTTTGAAAACACAGGAATCATCCTCACAGGGATATTTAGACTAGCAGGGATGGCAACATGTGTCCCCTTAAACACACTTAAAAACTGAAGACAGGAGGAAATGACGAGATTGAGAGTAAAGAAGCGATGGGAAGGAATGAGAATACCATGGCAAGGAGGCTAGGAAAATGCGGATGGCTCTCTAGTCTCACTAAATCCTGCTCTGTTATTTGCTACATTCAGTGGCATAAATGGTCTCGACAAAGTGGATACAAATCCACGTGTACATCTTAATATTGGCCAACAATTTCAAAACCTGTTTGTGTCTTGGGAAAAGTATGGCCAAAAATATTAACTAGATCTCTAGGACAGAAGAACTGAGATGAAAATTTTCAGGAAATCTTCACAACGTGGACATCTAAATGCACCCAGTTAGCTATATGGCCTGACTCTGGACTAGTATGGGCCAGGATTTTTAGAGCTAGTATTCCATGAATTACTATGAATCATCCTCATTTGACAGCACTAGTAAGGCATCCCCGTGCCTCTATGAAGAAGTCACTGAGGAGGATCCGAGAATCTAAGAACGGACTGTTCTCAAGGAACAGAGTGTGCAAGGCAAGGCAGCTACACTAGTAGATGCAAAATACAACTGAACAAAATGTGACTGTGTAATCCAAGTTATATATATGAGGGTGGGGGAATAAAAAGTGAGGAACTGAGGCAGATTAGCCAAGCCATATGGAGACTGATTTTTAAATTTCAGACAAATGATCCAACAAAGGAAGTGTGTTGCAGTTTTTGTGGTTGTTAACCTTCTCTCAGAGCTAAATGCTCTGTGGGAGGTGTAGCTCTGATGCTGAAGTACTGGAATCCCTGGGACGTTTCTGTGGTTTCTGCTTGTGCTCCAGCTCCGTGGCAGAGAAGTTGGAGCTCAAGTGCCCATGTGTCAACGAGTTGGAACAGATCAGAGCAGAACCTCTGACCAGTCCTGATTCTCACCGAACGATGTTCCCCCTGTCCCTGCTTCACTGACCTTCCATAGTCACAGATGGAGAATATTCCTCAAGCCCTCAGCTGCCCAGGCCCCACCAAGGACTGGGTGTGTGTGACGATGTCATGGAGGAGCCGCTGTCCTCAGATGAAGCCACACGTTAGAGGCCTCAGTGTATGGACCACATTATTTTGAGTCATCACAGACTTGGTTTTCTCAGTTTTACCTTTGCATTTTCCACTGGCCCAGCTATGGGTTAAATTGTCTCTCCTCAAAAATACACGTTGAAGTCTTAACCTCCAGTACCTGACCTCTTTGGAAACGGAGCCATTGACGATGTAATTTGACGAAGATGAGGTCACCCTGAAGTTGGCTGGACCCTAATCCAACATGCCAGGGATCCTCATAAGCAGACAGAGACACAGAGGAAGGAGGTCACGTGAAGACAGAGGCCGACTGGAGTGATGCAGCCAGAATCTGGAGGAGGAGGAAGGATCCCCCTGAATCTCCAGAGAGAAAGCAGCAGCCCTGCCAGCACGGGGCGTTTGGATTCTGGCCTCCAGATTGTGAGAGAATAAATTTCTGAAGTTTGAAGCCACCTAGTTTGTGACACTCATAACAACAACCTTAGGAAATGGACACAGTCTGCATTGAGGGTTATGATGGGAAACAGGCCATAGGGAAGTCATGCTTGCATTCTAGAGACTTAGCTGAGAACCTATTCCTCTCTATCCCTCAGTGACCACAGGATATCAGTAAACACTGTTTCCACGAAAAGCGCTCATTTCTCCTGCCAGCCCATGTGTCACCAGGAGTGGGTCACAGGTGTTCTGAGCTCTGGAGTCCCTGCATCTTTGGAGTTGGACGGCCCGGGACAGCGGCAGCACCTCGGGGGGATGGGGCCCTTGGAGGATCGTGAGTGGCCTCCTGCCCGGGACAGTGGCAGCACCGTGAGGGGATGGGGCCCTTGGAGGACTGTGAGTGGCCTGCACAAGCCTCAGCATGTACTGCAGCTTTCACGGCTCCTGTGCCCCATGGTGCCGAGAAGGTGGGAAGTGTTGTCCAGATGGATGGCTCTGTGTGTGTCTGTGAGGAACCCTTGCCCTGCCACCTGGAGGCTTCCATTTGCAGCTCACTTGAGTTGCCACTTGGATCCATTTTTTGAGTCTTGTTTTATGTGTTTTACAGGGTATTTAAAGTCCTTTAGGATAGAAAATACAGCAAGAGTGAACAAATGGATGCACGGAAAGGGGAAACTGAGGGCAGCGTATTTGACATAAGAGCCACCCCATACAATCTAGGGTCACTGCACCTGTTGAGAAACTCTGATTGTTGGTTGGGTTTTTCTTCTGCAGGAGCCTCAGCATTTGGTGCATTCCATGCATATGGAGGCACAGACACGTGTCACCTGCGGTGGAGACAGCCGTGCCCCTCCAGTTTCTTTTTATTTTTTATCATTATCATTTGTTAAATGTTTTCTGGCTCCTTACGAGTGTCCTGGACGCTGTGCTGGGCACCCAGTGCTGAATAAAAAGTAAGGCTCTCATCTTGGGGGTTTACTTGCTAAATTCTCTGTAGAGCCAAAGGCTCTATATTCAGAAATTTTAGAATGAACAGGAATTAACATTAGCAATGAATTGAATGCAAGAGCCAATCCACACTGTAAGTAAATCCTTCCCACAAGTCCTTTTAATTTTTATTGGATTATAAATAACTTCCTGGGCCAACAGCCAAGGGAAAGCTGCCTCGAGAGAGCCCAGAACAATTTGCACAATGAAGTTGCTGTGGCTGGAACTTTCTACTCTCAGGCATGAGCCTTCCTCACAACTGATCATTGTAATTTCCGCACATAGATTTCAAATTGAGTCACAAGGATTAAAAGCACAGGCTCTGGAGAATGTGGGAGACGATCAACAGGGAAGGAGGTGGGGGCATGTGGAGATGGTCGTTCACATGTTAACACTGGAGATCTTCCTGCGTCCTCATCACTTTTCCTGCCTACAAGCAACTCACACTATTTCTTCCTTGGCCACAAGATGGAGATTTTTTTTTCTTTTAGAGAAGAAAGAGGGAAAAAGAGGAGCAGAGTCGCCATGAGGTTCACCAGACGTGGAATATAGATGAAAGGGCTCAAGAGTGGGGCTGCGGAGTGTGGGTCTGGTGACACAGGGGCAGACAAGCAGCCTAGGAGGCTCTCCCAGGCAGAGTGCAGGCAGGGACGGGTGGGAAGCGGGCATGGTGCTGACAGCTCTCGGGTCCCCTGTACCATCCTATGTCTGAATATCAGGAGAAGTGTCCCAACATATTGGCCAGCTCGTCCACCTTGTCCATCTCATCTCAGCAGGATCAGCCCCAGGTGGCCAGTGTCCTTGGCTCACATGGTTTATTTGGGTGACCATCTTTGGAAGACACTATTTAAAGCACTTTACACACATAAACTCATTTAATTCTCTTGACAATCCTATCCTACAATATGTTTTTAAGTCCCTTTTTTAAAAAGGAGGAAACTGAGGCACAGAGAAGCTCAGGTGCTTGCCTAAGGTCACACAGCATGAGTGGGAGAGCCCCCACGTGCACGCACTCACTGTATTCCCTCTGGAGAGAAGATGCTTCTCCATTCTCCTGATTTCACTCACTGTATTCCCTCTGGAGAGAAGATGCTTCTCCATTCTCCTGATTTCACTCACTGTATTCCTTCTGGAGAGAAGGTGCTTCTCCATTCTCTTGATTTCACATTCTCACGTTGTCTTGTGGATGGAGGCTATGAGCCTCCACTGAGGGGAGGCTGTGGCCAAGCGTTCAGAGTCAGGTAGACCTTCACATTCACACCTGCCCCGAGCAGGGCTGGGCCCACAGTGTCCTAAGGCCAGGTGGTAATGGGATCATTTGCCCTCCTCGTGGGTAGCAGTGACCGGCTCCTCCCTAGGAGGACCACGATCAGGGTGGTGGGTGGGACTCTCCTCCCCAGGTATCAGCCAAGGCCAAGGGACCTCCCTCCCTGTGAGGCTGTGGGGCAGTGGGCCCCCGCATCTTAGATTGTGCGTGTATTTGTGTAGTTGAACTGGCATCTGTCTTCCCAGCTGTGTTGTGGGCATCACGAGGCCAGGTTTCATGTGTGCTTTTGCACACACCTGGCGCCCGGCCCTATCTGAGCCAGTTCCTGGTAGACAGTAGGTGCTCAATAGCTGTTTGTTGCGTAATTGATCACCCGCATTGGAAAGCTCCTGAAAGGTCTGCTCGTGGGACTGGGTGAGTCCATCGCCCTGGGACAGGCTGCTCAGGGTGCATTTGCTTATTTTTTAAATGTTTCATTTTTGTGACAGTTATAAGTGAGCATGGCTAAAAAGCAAGATGGACTCACCAGCTTTTCAGGAAAAACACCAGCGCTCTGCCCCACAGAGTGGGCACAGGGGCTCAGGTTCTTATAGGGGATTTCCACTGTCTTTCCAGCAACACAGCGACGCTGCTCTTTCCTGCCTGGTTCCAGCCTCGCCACACGGCATTTAGAGCTCTGGTCTACTTCACGTGCACGCAACGGCTGCCTTTGCCATCGCCATGGAGCAGTGTCACTGGTGCCTCTGCATCCTGGGCAGCTTCATTGGCTGTGCTGCAGCTGCACGTGGTGGTGTGAGGACAGGAGCTGATCCTGCAGAAGGAAGGGGGTGACCCGGGGTCTCCGAGGTCTCCACTGGGTACCTCAACCTCCTCCTCTAGCCCTGGCCCTGGGGATCCCCCGTCCACCTCCTCCCGCACTCATCACTGGTCGCTTTGTATCCTTATGGCCTCCTAGGATGGGGTGGAACCTCAGTGTGAATATGTAACTGGAATTGATAGGCTGCAATGGCATTTTCATATTTGAAAGATGCTGGCACTCCTAGTTTGATAATTTGTAGAAAAGCCCCTGCCTCTCTACTTCATCGCCTTTATTCCCTTCTCAGTCTGAATTAGTGCATGGACTGCTCTTGCAGAAGGATCCCATCAGGATGGAATCCACGTGTCCAGAGACACACACTGATTCGCTCAGAGCAGGAGCACCTGGTGCCACATGGAGGCACTGGTGAAAGCCAGCACCGGCAAAGAACATGTCCCCTAGAACCGTGAGCAGAACTGGGAGGACAGTGAGGATGATGTGGGAGAATAACAGCAGCTGCTTGTTCACGAGTCTGTAACATCCAGCCCGGTGGCTGGAGGCTCGGTAGGCATGTGGGTGGATGTGGGTGTGCGTGTGTTTGTGCTCCATGTGTGAGTTGTAAACATACCACATGCCCTTTCCGCCACTTGGTTCAGAGTGAGCCATGAATTGGCATCGGGACAGAATCCTGACAGCAATCCGTTCCTTTTCAACAGAACAGGATGTAATGAAGTGCATCACAGTAAAGATGAGCTTCACCTCACTCATCCGTGTGCATACGCATGAGTCTACTGAGGCGGGCCACAAAATATGTTTCCTGCTACCGACGGGGATCCAACACATTTGACAACACTGAAGCAGTTGTGAGCACCCTATGGGACATCCTTGTGATTGGCTTACCCTTACTAGCATACTTTCCTTATAAACTTATAATTTGTATTTGTCATTTATTGTGGCTCTTCATGTGGGAAAGATTTTTAAAAGACAGTTAGATTTTCAAAGAAAACCACGAGCACGCATACCAGTTATGATTTGGCCATGGTTATCCATGCACCTCTGTGTTTTCAATGAGGTTTGGTGGGGGGGGCACGTGTTCCTTGTTGAATACAAAGCTTGGTTAAGTGTTGTTGGGAGGAGACCCCTGATGGGGACACAGTCTCTGTGGAACGTGGTCCAGCCCAGTCTTCGTGGCTCCTCAGGCAGAGGGAGGAGGATGCACCTGGCAGGCCCTCTGCAGCTCGAAGACACCCAGGGGTTGGCACCAGAAAAGCCAGGACCCCCGGGCTCAGGAGAAGCCAAGTCTTCGTCGGGAACCCAGGCTCATGCATTTGGATGGAAAATTGTTGTGGACTACACAGCTGGGGCAACACCGTGTCTTCTTACTGTGTCCAGGAAAAATGAAGGAGAACTTGGGTGAGATCATTGATTCAGGGAGAGCTGAGCCACGCTCTGTCTCTCCCCTGGAGAGGCGCACCTGCCCGCCTGGCACCTCTGGGAAGCCTCACTGCAGCCAGTCTGCTCGCCTTTCCTTCAGCCAGAGGAGAGGAGATGTTCATTTTCCCAAAGTGGCCGGTGCTCTGGGGTTGACCATTCCCTCTCTGCTGTGTTTCTCGTTCTGCTATGTAGTGGCAAAGGCAGAAAGGAAAGGTACTTAAAAGAGTACCACAGTCTCTCCTAGGTGATGCTGAATCCAAGAGGGAGAGGTTAAACTGGGGAGGGAATAAAGAAAAGGAAATTCAGGGAGAAGAGGGGCGAACTCCGGGTCAGTGGGCGGCTCTCCACCTCGCTCGCATCAAGCCCAGGCACGGGGTGTGGTGGGTCTCGAACTCCCTCCCAACTCAAACTGTTCCCTCTGGTGAGGACAGTGCTGCCCATCTGTGTGGAGCAGCTGAGCTCACTTGGAGGAGGAGGTAAGGAGCGGAGCCCAGTGTCTGAATGAGACTACTGTCCACAGGAAATGAGCAAGCATCTGTCCACGGAGGGGGCAGGCCAGGGAAGTGGCTCCACAGTCCCACCTGGAGACAATGCAGTGTCACTCCAGGAGCGTCCAATCTCCAAGTGGCCCCATGGGTCCACGTGTGTGTGTAGACAGGGTCGGCGGCTGTCTTCCGCTGAGACCAGCCTTAGTCAATTATGTCAGTGCCCAGAAATGACATCCATTTAGTATCTTGCTCTATGGAAGAAAAAGCTCCCCACTAATAACAACACCAACCACACAGCCTCTCAGACAGTTGCAGTAATTTTCACATTATTCCAGATCCATTCACTGTCTGACAGTTTGGTACTTAAGTTATTTTCCTACTTCTGCTTAAACTCTCCCCAAGGGAATAAGCTAACTAGTTTAACTCTTTTTGCACCTGGCTGGCATGTGTGTTTATGGCTTTGCTTGCGATGTGTAATGACCCCTCGCAGTCTCATTCACCCTTCGTGGGCAGAGGGCCCGAACCTCTGCAGGTGCATATACTAGAAATAGGCAGGAGAGTCCACAAGTCCCGGCTAAGTCCTGAGCCTAAGGAAATCCAGCTGAAAACCAAATTCAGGAGGTGAGGTCCAAAGCTGAGAAGACAGCGGCGCTGGGCTGAGCCAGCAGGTATGCTCACAGCTGGGTGTGAATGAGGCAAGGGCCAGAGACAGCCAGGAGCGGCCTGGAGACCAGAGGCTTGCGGCAGGGAGGGAGGGGGCAGGTGGCGCCGTCTGCAGTGGAGGAAGCGCTGCCCCATGAGAAGTACAGTCCGTCCTATCCAGACTGCCCAGGGCTGTGAGGGCCCACAGTCCCAGGAGATGTCCAGGCCAGAAAGGGCAGCCTCTTAGTGGGGATGAGGCAGAGGGAGGCTGGCCCCGGGCAAGAGGCCTGCGCTCTGCACTCCGTGCTCCCAGCTGCGTGACTCCCCCTCACTGACGAACTTGTGTGGTGGAGAAGGGCAGATGCTGAAGAGACCCTGAAGGGACGTCCGTCCTCCAGTGTCACCCTCCCAGGACGGTGAGCTGTGCGGGTGAATTCACACACCTGCCTTGGTGGTAGGGACGTCCCTCCTCCAGCGTCACCTTCCCAGGATGGTGAGATGTGCAGGTGAATTCACACACCTGCCTTGGTGGTAGGGATGACCTAGATGGAATCGGAGGGCGTTGGGAGCATTCAGCACAGAGGCTTTCAAACGTGGGGCACTTTCTTTGGATGGAAGCAAAGAGGAACCCCCCAAACTCCCCCCGCACGGCTGCTGTGCAGGCTCAGGGTCGGGTTATCCTCCTTCAAGGCTGGAGTGCCCGGGCTCCATCGTCAGCCTCTTTCTCCACCTGCATTGGTTCCTTAGCCAAAGCCGTCCAGTCCTGGCCTGCAGCTGGGAGACAGGGAAGAAGAGGATGTGTGGGGTCCATGGCACTTGACCTGGGTGACATGAGGGTCACCTCCAACACGGCCAGTGTGCAGCCTCCCGGGTCCCTGAGGTCGGCGTCTCCGGGTCAGTCCTTAGTGATATCTTCAGGCCCGGGAGGCCTTGAAGTGCGGCCACAGGTGGGCACCACTGGGACAAGCAGCTGTTCCCACGCCAGCAGCCAGTTCCCATGCCAGCAGCCAGTTCCCACACTGGCAGCCAGTTCCCACACCCAGGGAAAGGGAGACAGTGCCCGGGGCTGGCCCCTCGGGACGGCCTAGGCGTGAGTGCCAGTGACATAGCCAATTCCGAGGAAATTGCGAAAGACAAGGCATGCACTTTGACTGGTTGTGTAACAGGCTGTGAAGGGCCTCTGCTTGAAATGCTTGTATTTTTCAGAAAGACTTGTTACAACCTGCCATAACAAAATTCCGCAGACTGGGTGGCTTAAACCACAGAAGCTTACTTCCCTGTGGTTCTGGAGGCCGGAAGTCTAAGACCAAGGTGTGAGCAGGGCTGTTTCCTCCCGAAGCTCCTCTCCTGGGCTTCTGGATGCTGCGCTCTGCCTGTGTCCTCGCCTGGCCATCCCTGTGTGTGTCTGTGTCCTGACCTCCTCTTCCTATAAGGACACCAGTCCTATCGGACGAGGGCCCACCCCTATGGCTTCATTTTCCCCAAGGATCTCTTTAAGACCCTACTGCCAAATGCAGTATCACTGGGAGGTCCTGGGGGTGAGGGCTGCAGCATATGAAAGTGGGGGAGACGCAGTGCAGCTGGTGACGCAGCCCTGCAGAACTGAGCACATTGCCTGGCACGCACTCATGCCGACTCAGTGTGCGGCTGGGTTGGTGGTCCCTTGAAGGCGTCTTGTTAAATTTATTT